>NC_059205.1:9716101-10037767 GCF_020615455.1 Coregonus clupeaformis | reverse complement strand
CCAGGTACCCAAAGACCAGCTTCTTGGGAAACACAGCTTCACACAAGGCCAAGTAGCACACGCCATGTTCTATTACATAGCTGGGGAGACAGACAAATAGCACATGCCATGTTCTATTACATAGCTGGGGAAACAGACAAGTAGGACACGCCCTGTTCTATTACATAGCTGGGGAGACAGACAAGTAGGACACGCCATGTTCTACTACATAGCTGGGGAGACAGACAAGTAGGACACGCCATGTTCTATTACATAGCTGGGGAGACAGACAAGTAGGACACGCCATGTTCTATTACATAGCTGGGGAGACAGACAAGTAGGACACGCCATGTTCTATTACATAGCTGGGGAGACAGACAAGTAGCACACGCCATGTTCTATTACACAGCTGGGGAGACAGACAAGTAGGACACGCCATGTTCTATTACACAGCTGGGGAGACAGACAAGTAGCACACGCCAGGTTCTATTACATAGCTGGGGAGACAGACAAGTAGCACACGCCAGGTTCTATTACATAGCTGGGGAGACAGACAAGTAGGACACGCCATGTTCTATTACACAGCTGGGGAGACAAGTAGCACACGCCATGTTCTATTACATAGCTGGGGAGACAGACAAGTAGGACACGCCATGTTCTATTACATAGCTGGGGAGACAGACAAGTAGCACACGCCAGGTTCTATTACATAGCTGGGGAGACAGACATTAGTATGTTAGTGGAAAGTAACAGAGTTAAAGTGAAGCTTGATTGAGATTTTCACACGGACCCACATCATCCGTCCAGTGACAGTCTAGGGAGTTATCGTAAAAAGGGCAAGTCTCCAGAGTTAGTCCTTACCACGTTACCAGTCTTGCCTAGTTTACAAAGGAAAAACTCTGGGCCCTGAATGACACAGCAGACAAACTGCAGAGTGCATACTAAAAGAAGGGCGAGGTCACAATCGGAACATCACTAACTTCTTTAACACCACAAAAATACACAATGATGATGACGACAGTATTATAAACACAGATTCAGGAGGAGGTCCTAGAGAGTTCCTCCTTTGATTGTCACACAAGACCGCTACTTGATTGGTAAATATAGAACGGTGGGTAGGCCGTTTGCAAAATATTAATGACATTTGTACATAGAAGATTAATCATGTCTGGAAAATGTCAGCAGACGTGTTGCTTTGTTACTAAGTGTTAGTGTTTTTAGTATTATGCTGGTTATTAATGTTTAAACAAGGATGTGTTCTTAAGGCCTCATCAGCCCGGTTATTAGTTGGTTAGTTATCATGGGTTACAATCAATAGTTACTCAATTAATAAGCACAATTTTGCATGTTCAGCCTAGGAGAGCCTGTAGAGTGTGTGTGTGTGTGTGTCTAGTCCATCCAACCTTGATACAATTGGTTGTGAGTGTGAAAGAGAAATTCATCTTCATTAGCTTATTTTACTGAACAAAAATATAAACAACCATTTCAAAGATTTTACTGGAGTTACAGTTCATATAAGGAAATCAGTCAATTGAAATAAATTCATTAGGCCCTAATCTATGGATTTCACATGACTGGGCAGGGGCACAGCCATGGGTGTGCCTGGGAGGGCAAAGGCCCACCCACTTGGCAGCCAGGCCCATCCACTGGGGAGCCAGGTCCAGCCAATCAGAATATATTTTTCTCAACAAAAGGGCTTTATTACAGACAGAAATACTCCTCAGCAACCCCCCTCAGACGATCCCGCAGGTGAAGAAGCCGGATGTGGAGGTCCTGGGCTGGCGTGGTTACGCGTGCGTGGTCTGCGGTTGTGAAGCCGGTTGGACGTACTGCCAAATTCTCCAAAACGTTAGAGGCAGTTTATGGTAGAGAAATGAACATTCAATTCTCTGGCAACAGCTCTGGTGGACATTCCTGCAGTCAGCATGCCAATTGCACGCACCCTCAAAACTTGAGACATCTGTGGCATTGTGTTGTGTGACAAAACTGCACATTTTCAAGTGGCCTTTTATTGTCCCCAGCACACTGTATAATGATCATGCTGTTTAATCAGCTTCTTCATATGCCACACCTGTCAGGTGGATGGATTATCTTGGCGAAGGAGAAATGCTCACTAACTGGGATGTAAACAAATTTGTGCACAAAATTTGAGAAAAATAAGCTTTTTGTGCGGGATTTTTTTATTTGAGCTCATGAAACCAACACTTCACATGTTGCGTTTATATTTTTGATCAATGTAGTAACCTTCCGCAACAATATCACTCTGGATGCAGTAGGGACTGATATTATTTCAGATCAATGTAAAAGATATATAAAACGTAATATATTAAGAAAATCCACTTCTAACAATACTTACTGGAAGGACATGACCCCAGCCTCCAGAGTACATCTGTTGGGGCTCTGGGCATTGAGTTTACGACACAGCTGCTTAGCCTGGCTCTGGTAGTGTTGCAAGTCTCTTCCTGACTAAACATAGCCGAGATAAAAAGGGTATAAAATCACACATTTTTGCAGTTATAACAAACAGCAACACTTTATCTGATAGAATGCAAATGGTAAATATAAATGTTAGCTAGTAGTATTCAGCAGAATGATGTAACAGCCTTGCTAACTTGACAAACATGATTAAGTTAGTTAGCTAGGAAGTATGCTACATGACCAAAGGTATGAGGACACCTGCTCGTCGAACATCTGCACACACTTCAGGTCTCTAATTCACAATTTGACAACAACTTGATAATATTCTCAGACTATTCTCAATTTAATCTGATCTTTACGTATAGCCTACTAAAATACACCACATGACCAAAAGTATGTGGACACCTGCTTGTCGAACACCTCATTCCAAAATCATGGGCATTAATATGGAGTTGTTCCCCCCTTTGCTGCTATAACAGCCGCCACTCTTCTGGGAAGGGTTTCCACTAGATGTTGGAACATTGCTGCGGGGACTTGCTTCCATTCAGCCACAATAGCATTAGTGAGGTCGGGCACTGATGTTGGGCGAATAGGCCTATCTCGCAGTCGGCGTTCCAATTCATCCCAAAGGTGTTAGATGGTGTTGAGGTCAGGGCTCTGTACAGGCCAGTCAAGTTCTTCCGCACTGATAGACAAACCATTTCTGTATGGACCTCGCTTTGTGCATGGGGGCATTGTCATGCTGAAACAAGAAAAGGCCTTCCCCAAACTGTTGACACAAAATTGGGAGCACAGAATTGTCTAGAATGTCATTTTATGCTGTAGCATTAAGATTTCCCTTCACTGGAACTAAGGGGCCTAGCCCGAACCATGAAAAACAGCCCCAGACCATTATTCCTCCTCCAAACTTTACAGTTGGCGCTATGCATTGGGGCAGGTAGTGTTCTCCTGGCATCCACCAAAACCAGATTCGTCCTGTCGGACTGCCAGATGGTGAAGCATGAATCATCACTCCAGAGAATGCGTTTCCCCCTGCTCCAGAGTCCAATGGTGGCGAGCTTTACACCACTCCAGCCGACGCTTGGCATTGCGTATTGTGATCTTAGGCTTGTGTGCGGCTGCTCGGCCATGGAAACCCATTTTATGAAGTTCCCGACGAACAGTTCTTGTACTGACGTTGCTTCCAGAGGCAGATTGGAACTCTGTAGTGAGTGTTGCAAACGACGACAGATGGTTTGTATGCGCTACGCGCTTCAGCACTCACCGGTCCCGTTCTGTGAGCTTGTGTGGCTTACCACCTCGTGGCTGAGCCGTTGTCGCTCCTAGACATTTCCACTTCACAATAACAGCACTTACAATTGACCGGGGCAGCTCTAGCAGGGCAGAAATTTCACTAACTGACTTGTTGGAAATGTGGCATCCTACGACTGTGCCACGTTGAAAGTCATGGAGCTCTTCAGTAAGGCCATTCTACTGCCAATGTTTGTCTATGGAGAATGCATGGCTGTGTGCTCAATTTTACACCTGTCAGCAACGGATGTGTCTGAAATAACCGAATCCACTCATTTGAAGGGGTGTCCACATACTTGTGGTATGTACAGTGCATTCAGAAAGTATTCAGACCCCTTCACCTTTTCGTTACCTTACAGCCTTATGCTAAAATTGATTAAATTGTCCCCCCCCCTCCCCTCAGTCTACATACAATACCCCATAATGACAAAGCAAAAACAGGTTAATACATTTTTGCATATTTATGTTTTTAAAAAACTGAAACATCACATTTACTTAAGTATTCAGACCCTTTACTCAGTACTTTGTTGAAGCGTCTTAAGTATGACGATACAAGCTTGGCACACCTGTATTTGGGGAGTTTCTCCCATTCTTCTCTGCAGATCCTCTCAACCTCTGTCAGGTTGGATGGGGACGTCGCTGCACAGCTATTTTTAGGTCTCTCCAGAGATGTTCGATCGGGTTCAAGTCCGGGCTCTGGCTGGGCCACTGAAGGACATTCAGAGACTTGTCCCGAAGCCACTCCTGTGTTGTCTTGGCTGTGTGCTTAGGGTCGTTGTCCTGGCTGTGTGCTTAGGGTCGTTGTCCTGTTGGAAGGTGAACCTTCGCCCCAGTCTGAGGACCTGAGCTCTCTGGAGCAGGTTTTCATCAAGGATCTTTCTGTACTTTTCTCTGTTCATCTTTCCCTCGATCCTGACTGGTCTTCCAGTCCCTGCCGCTGAAAAACATCCCCACAGCATGATGCTGCCTCCACCATGCTTCACCGTAGGGATGGTATTGGCCAGGTGATGAGCAGTACCTGGTTTCCTCTGGACATGATGCTTGGCATTCAGGCCAAAGAGTTCAATCTTGGTTTCATCATTTCATCAGACCAGAGAATCTTGTTTCTCATGGTCTGAGAGTTCTTTAGGTGCCTTTTGGCAAACTCCAAGCGGGCTGTCATGTGCCTTTAACGGAGGAGTGGCTTCCTTCCGTCTGGCCACTCTACCATAAAGGCCTGATTGGTGGAGTGCTGCAGAGATGGTTTCCTTTTGGAAGGTTCTCCCATCGCCACAGAGGAACTCTGGAGCTCTGTCAGAGTGACCATTGGGTTCTTGGTCACTTCCCTGACCAAGGCCCTTCTCCCCCGATTGCTCAGTTTGGCCGGGCGACCAGCTCCAGGAAGAGTCTTGGTGGTTCCAAACTTCTTCCATTTAAGAATGATGAGGCCACTGTTCTTGGGGATCTTCAATGCTGCAGACATTTTTTGGTACCCTTCCCCAGATCTGTGCCTCGACACAATCCTGTCTCGGAGCTCTACGGACAATTACGTCGACTTCATGTCTTGGTTTGTGCTCTGAGGGTATACTTATGTAAATAAGTGATTTTTAATTTTAATACATTTGCAATAAAAAAAAAACATTCTGCTTTGTCAAAATCAAATCAAATCACATTTATTGGTCACATACACATGGTTAGCGGATGTTATTGCGAGTGTAGTGAAATGCTTGTGCTTCTAGTTCTGACAGTGCAGCAATAACTAGCAAGTAATATCTAACAGCTCCACAACAAATACCTAATACACACAAATCTAAGTAAAGGAATGGAATAAGAATATATAAATATATGGATGAGCAATGTCATCGTCAGAGCGGCATAGTCTAAGATGCAATAGATAGTATAGAATACAGTATATACATATGAAATGGGTAATGCAAGATATGTCAACATTATTAAAGTGACTAGTGTTCCATTTATTAAAGTGGCCAGTGATTTTCAAGTCTGTATGTAGGCAGCAGCCTCTCTGTGCTAGTGATGGCTGTTTAACAGTCTGATGGCCTTGAGATAGAAACTGTTTTTCAGTCTCTCGGTCCCAGCTTTGATGCACCTGTACTGACCTCGCCTTCTGGATGATAGCGAGGTGAACAGGCAGTGGCTCGGGTGGTAGTTGTCCTTGATTATCTTTTTGCCTTCCTGTGATATCGGGTGCTGGAAGTGTCCTGGAGGGCAGGTAGTTTGCCCCCGGTGATGCGTTGTGCAGCCAACACCACCCTCTGGAGAGCCCTGCGGTTGTGGGCGGTGCAGTTGCCGTACCAGGCGGTGATACAGCCGACAAGATGCTCTCAATTGTGCATGTGTAAAAGTTTCTGAGGGTTTTAGGTGACAGGTCAAATTTCTTCAGCCTCCTGAGGTTGAAGATACGCTGTTGCGCCTTCTTCACCACACTGTCTGTGTGGGTGGACCATTTCAGTTTGTCAGTGATATGTACGCCGAGGAACTTAAAACTTTCCACCTTCTCCACTGCTGTCCCGTCGATGTGGATAGGGGGGTAATCCCTCTGCTGTTTCCTGAAGTCCACGATCATCTCCTTTGTTTTGTTGACATTGAGTGAGAGGTTATTTTCCTGAAACCAAACTCAGAGAGCCCTCATTATGGGATATTGTGTGTAGATTGAGGGGGGAAAAAATTGGGATCCATTTTAGAATAAGGCTGTAACTTAACAACATTTTGAAAAACTGAAGGGGTCTGAATACTTTCCAAATAAACTGTATAGTATAGCTCTCAAACTCTAGGTAGCATTCTGCCTTCTCACTAGAGTTCTCAGCCATTAGCTTCACCGACGACTGGTTCAGGTTAACTACAATCCCAACACTGTGTTTTAACGTTTAGAAACGTCAATAATCATTGCTTGCAATATTGCTTTCGAAACATATGGCCCTTATCTTTCATCAGCAACAAAGAATCATTCAAATAAAAAAGATACACTTACTGTAGCAGTTTAGTAGAGATCCATACAGCTTCCTACACTTCCACTACACGTCCCGAGTTACATTTACACACAGGTGTTCAGAGCATGCTAGATAACTAGCTAACTTTAATTAGCTAGTTATCTAATACAGTATGTTTTCAGTAAACAAGTGCTGTACCATGGACATGTGGGAACACTAACCCTATCAAGGTGTGTATCAATTTAACCTTTTATTATTATTATTATTATTATTATTATTATTTCTAGCTGATATGAAAGACAAGGTCCTTATGCTTCCAAAACCGTACCGCAAACGACGTGTGTTAATGTTCAGATTGAGCGACCGGGCTCTTAAAAATACACCCCCATACAGAAGATGCCTTCGTCCAATGACTTACGTGTAGTATAATGACACTGAGTCATGATCGAGGGCTAACGTTAACTAGGAAACACATTTTGTTCATTCAAACCTGCTCGTCTTCTTGCATCGATGCAGCAAGCGGCAGTCCATCTGCTACCCGAGCGATCATTGTCAGCAAAACCATCTTGATCGAAACCTCTCAAATTCACACCACAGATTGAGTTGTAGGTGTTCGCTGGCTGTGCAAAAACTTCCAATAAACTTGGCTGCGTAGCTTCTGCTGTCAAATCTGACGCACTGGAGGGAAGCTCGATGTGTGAGCTGGCCGGAAGTCCTTGTTGTTGCGCCCTGGAATTGGGTCCGACTGCAAATACTTTTTTCTTACCAACTTTCTTACAAATAGCCATAACTGTATCTTTTGTAAATTATACAATAACAAACGCAACATAATTTGTTGCAAAAAAAAAACGACAATATGTTGTATTATAATTTTTTTGTCTCTTGCAGTTCGATTATATTTATATATTTATATAGTTGTAGTTATTCCTTTGTTCTGTGTAATATCTGAAGATCTTCACCAAAGAACAATTTGTGCCATCACTTACACAAATTATTCCAGACCGGACCAGACAGTGCGCCAGACGGATAGCATCTCGATTGCTAATGTCTGAAGGTGTATTGAGCGATGCAGATGTCTCCGATGCCGGCGGCTGTCGTTTGAAGCTGTTCGGAACCCCAAGAACCAATACAGGCAGAACCATGGACAGATCCTGTAAAAAATGGTAAATTGCTCATGTTTGCCCTTGTGATAACATTTGATATTTGTATTTCGTCTTGTCCAGTCGTTTTGTTTGTGTTGAGGTTGGTTGGCTCTTTGTATAGGAAACCGTTGTGCAATGGAACCGTGTTCTTACTGTATTTTCTTTTGTTGTTATATTCAAAAGCTGATATTCAGCTTTCTTCAGTTATTCATTTACATTCGATTCAATTTTGGTCCCGTTTTTTCAGCTCTCGCTTATTAAATAAAATAATAATGGTTGCTATAGCCTGCCTATAAATAAAGCTCTATTGATAGCATCCTCGATGCACTGAAATAGCCTGATGATAGCATAGCCTACATAACCATATAGATTTCCTAATATAGCCTATTGCATGTATGCACTACAAACAATACGTCTGTCCAATAATCAGGTCAGACCCGTCTCCATTCGAGGGCTCATGTTATAAAAAATGTATCCGTGCCCTTGACCATCAACAACAATGCCTCAATATCACACACAACCAGCCATTATTTATATATTCTCTCGTCTACCATTCACAAGATTTGGCAGGTAAATTGATTGGGTCACGAACGCCCAATCCGTCCCGCAGGAGACTATCCCGCGCGTTGAATGGGCCATGGTGTGAGGTGGAGCTGGCACACCATGTGTTGTGATTGGAGCTCACGACTGCGCATCGCTAAACCATGTGTTGTGATTGGACAATTCAAAACCAAGGCCTCTTCATATATTCATTTAGACTTAGTGAAGACCTTGGCCAGTGGGTTATTCTTGGATATACAGTACCAGTCAAAGTTTGAACACACCTACTCATGCAAGGGTTTTTCTTTATTTTTACTATTTTTTTTACACTGTAGAATAATAGTGAAGACATCAAAACTATGAAATAACACATATGGAATCATGTAGTAACCAAAAAAGTGTTTAAAAAATCAAAATATATTTTATATTTGAGATTCTACAAATAGCCATCCTTTGCCTTGATGACAGCTTTGCACACTCTTGATAGTCTATCAACCAGCTTCACCAGGAAAGCTTTTCCAATCGTCTTGAAGGGGTTCCCACATATGCTGAGCACTTGTTGGCTGCTTATCCTTCACTCTGCCATCTGACTCATCCCAAATCATCTCAATTGGGTTGAGGTCGGGGGATTGTGGAGGCCAGGTCATCTGATACAGCACTCCATCACTCTCCTTCTTGGTAAAATAGCCCTTACGTAGCCTGGTGGTGTGTTGGGTCATTGTCCTGTTGAAAAACAAATGATAGTCCCTCTAAGCCCAAACCAGATGGGATGGCGTATCGCTGCAGAATGCTGTGGTAGCCATGCTGGTTAAGTGTGCCTTGAATTCTAAATAAATCACAAACAGTGTCACCAGCAAAGCACCCCCACACCAAAACACCTCCTCCTCCATGCTTTACGGTGGGAACTACACATGTGGAGATCATCCGTTCACCCACACCGCGTCTCACAAAGACACGGCGGTTTGAACCAAAAATGTCCATTGCTCGTGTTTCTTGGCCCAAGCGGGTCTCTTCTTCTTATTGGTGTCCTTTAGTTGTGGTTTCTTTGCAGCAATTCCACCATGAAGGCCTGATTCACACAGTCCCCTCTGAAAAGTTGATGTTGAGATTTGTCTGTGACTTGAACTCTGTGAACCATTTATTTGGGCTGCAATTTCTGAGGCTGGTAACTCTAATAAACTTATCCTCTGCAGCAGAGGTAACTCTGGGTCTTCCATTCCTGTGGCAGTCCTCATGAGAGCCAGTTTCATCATAGCGCTTGATGGTTTTTGCAACTGCACTTGAAGAAATTTTCAAAGTTCTTGACATTTTCAGTATTGACTGACCTTCATGTCTTAAAGTAATGATGGACTGTCATTTCTCTGTTTATTTGAGCTGTTCTTGACATAATATGGACTTCTGTATACCCCCTACTGTGATGAGGTGATTTTTAAGGAGTCAGGCGCAAGAGGGTAAATCACAGAATAACAGGATTTATTCTGAACGACAGAGTTACGCAGTAATGCGTAAAAACACTCCAGTGCGCAAAACAGGCGCACTGGAAAATACAAGGCACGCTGGGAAATATCCCGGCGATACAAAATACACGGAGCTCCACCAAGCTTCTCTCTCCTCCACAGTAAACAATCACACACAAAGACAAGGGGGCATAGGGAACACTTATACAGGTACTGATGAGGGGATATGAACCAGGTGTGTGTAATAAACAAGACAAAACAAATGGAATGATGAGATGAGGAGCGTTAGTGGCTAGAAGGCGAACGCCGAAGAGGCAGCCTCGGAGGAAGTCGTGACACCTACCTTGTCACAACACAACTGATTGGCTCAAATGCATTAAGAAGGAAAGAAATTCCACAAATTAACTTTTAAGAAGGCACACCTGTTAATTGAAATGCATTCCAGGTGACTACCTCATGAAGCTGGTTGAGAGAATGCCAAGAGTGTGCAAAGCTGTCATCAAGGAAAAGGGTGGCTATTTGAAGAATCTCAAATATAAAATAATTCTGATTTGTTTAACACTTTTTTTGGTTACTACATGATTCCATATGTGTTATTTCATAGTTTTGATGTCTTCACTATTATTCTACAATGTCAAAAATTGTAAATATAAAGAAAAACCCTTCAATGAGTAGGTGTGTCCAAACTTTTGACTGGTAATGTATATGTTTACTTAATCATGGTGGAGTGTTCATTTGCGTGGACTGCTAATAGGCAACTTAATTGCCTAGCCACTGACACAAGGTCAGATATTCTCCCATCCTCCTAATGGTTATGTTCTGATCTGTGGATATGGGCCAATTCTATCTGGAATTTATACTCTTCCCCACCACCCTTCCAGCAGCATACCACCCAGGCCTGCATCCCACTTCTGGCTTGCCTTTGACCTACACACTGAAGAAGGCTGTAAAGCCGAAACGTCTGTGTACGCTATCCCTGATGCTGTAAAAAAAAATACAAATAAACACTGAATAATGAAGTAAGCTTTATGTGACATACTTTTGAGTGCGAACCCATTACGCCTCTTTGTTTGCCTCTGAAGCTAAGCAGGGTCGGTCCTGGTCAGTCCCAAATGCCGCTGAGGTGGTGTTACAGGGCCAGTAGGGGGAAAGTCTTCTCTCTGGTCTAAAGATCAAATCCCAATGCCCCAGGGCAGTGATGGGGACATCGCCCTGCGTAGGGTGCTGTCAAAGATGGTGGATAAATGAAGATAGTTCAACTCAGGGGTTTACCATTGGAAAAAAAGTGTCAGTTCCTGTCTACTTAAGGGGGTGGCTCTCCCATAGACACCCATGCGATAGCAGCTGGGTCTGGTCTACTTAGTTCATTGACTTCCATTGAAACAGCTCCCTCTTCTGTCTCTGGTGCCGTCTTTCGGATGGGACGTTAAACGGGTGTCCTGCCTCTCTGTGGTCGCAAAAAATCCTATGGTACTTATCGTAAGAGTAGGGGTGTTAACCCCAGTGTCCTGGCTAAATTCCCAACCTGGCCATATTTCCATAATGGGCACCTAATCATCACCCTCATTCCTAATAGGCATATGTCACTCCTCACCTTTCCAACTGATAGCTGATGTGTGATGAGCGTCCTGGTGCAAATTGGTTGCCGTCCATCACCCAAGTGGGTGCTACACATTGGTGGTGGATGAGGTGAGCTTCCTCCTTACTATAGTATGTGAAGCACTTTGGGTGTCTAGAAAAGCGCTATATGAAGTCCAATCAACGAATTATTCATATCTTGGTCTCCTTCTCCCCCTAGGTCAGCCTGTGATGTGTGTGGGTGAGGAGATGGGCTGCACCTCGGCCAAGCAGGTGTTGGCCGTGGCCAGTGGTGAGGAGGGCCGCAGTAAAGCCTACAGCAATGGGGATGTTCTCTCTGGTCAGTGCTGGAAACACATTCACCTGGGTTGCGTTCAGGAGGCTTAGACAATGCATTCATATTCGGAACATGCTGTAAAACAAATATGCGTGTCAGTAGAATATGGAATTGTATGTTAGTTTCATTTGTTACAATTCTCTCTGCAACGTTAGGAACGTTTCGCCTCACTGAATACACCCCTGATTTACAGACAGCATACTGTGCCAACGTGCTTTACCGCTCCGAGGTGAAGTTTCGCCTAGGTTCAGATATAGGATCAGCTTCCCCTCCCCCAATCGTAACCTAACCATTAGTGGGTAAAATGAAAAACTGACCCAAGATCAGCGTCCAGGAGCAACTTCACCCTGCTCCTACTTTAACCAAATTGTTTCTATTGGTGCTGCAGCAACCTCAGGGAGTAGTCTGAGGAGAGTCAAACCTTCAACCATTCGGTCCCAAGCACGCTATCCACACAGTCCCAATAGGGTTCACTTGGCTTGGGTCATTACAATGTAACAGCAGTTCAAGTAAATTATTCAAACCAGGAGGAGTTCCTAACAGGGGTTGGAACTGGTTCCGGGAACAGAAACCCGGAAAATAAAGAACATTTTCAAGGAACGGAACCGGGAACGAAAGTGATCCATACTGTTCTGGAACAGAACCGTT
This sequence comes from Coregonus clupeaformis, assembly GCF_020615455.1. Classification (NCBI taxonomy): domain Eukaryota; kingdom Metazoa; phylum Chordata; class Actinopteri; order Salmoniformes; family Salmonidae; genus Coregonus; species Coregonus clupeaformis. The sequence continues at coordinate 10,025,451 of NC_059205.1, read as the reverse complement.
ATTTTAAAAGCATGGGAACTGGTTAATAACGTTCTAGGCATTTTTTTCTGCAACAAAGCGCCTATGCAAAGCCCTCACTCTGTCACTCGGAAACGTATTCCATTGTCTGCCTGCAAGCTGAAAATCTTTGCCAGTGTGTGTGCATGTTTAGGCTACCTGCCCTTTCCCCCTCCGAAGCATAGGCTACTGTACTGACGTTACAAGCGTGATTCAGAAGATAGGGAGAGAGATTCTTTATTAGCTAGAGAAGAATGGATTCACTTTTTCAATGCTAGTTAAGGATAATATAGGCCTAGTTATCAGGTTTCACATTGGATTTATTAACTACAAAAAGGTATGACGTGTTTAGCTAGCTAGCTAGCTCAAAGTACATTAAAAGTTCCCCCATAGAAGCAGCTCCTCTGTGTATAATTATGTGGGCCTAATTCAGGTAATTCATGTCATAACAAGATGCCCAGCGCTTCACGCCTCCTCCTCGACCCTCTCTCACTCTCTCCCCACCTGCAACATTTTCTTTCACCATAGGCTACACTTGTCTGTCCATCACACATGTAACAACTAGCTTGCCTGCTCTATCCCCACTGATTGGTGAAGTCATTTAGTTTCAGGTTTTAATGTCACATGCAGAAGTACAGTGAAATGCCTTTCTTGCAAACTCAAAACCCAACATTGCAATAATAAAAAGAAACACGAGAAAGAAGAAATATTAAGAACATAATAAGTAAATAAGCATACTATATACAGTGCATTCGGAAAGTATTCAGACCCTTTCCCTTTTTCCACATATTGTTACGTTACAGCCTTATTCTAAAATGGATAAAATATTTTTTTCCCCTCATCAATCTACACACAATACCCCATAATGACAAAGCGAAAACAGGTTTTTAGAAACTTTTGCAAAGTCATTACAAATAAAAAACCGAAATACCTTATTTACATAAGTATTCAGACCCTTTGCTATGAGACTCAAAATGTAGATCAGGTGCATCCTGTTTCCATTGATCATCCTTGATTGGAGTCCACCTGTGGTAAATTCAATTGATTGGACATGATTTGGAAAGGCACACACCTGTCTATATAAGGTACCACAGTTGACAGTGCATGTCAGAGCAAAAACCAAGCCACGAGGTCGAAGGAATTGTCCGTTGAGCCCTGAGACAGGATTGTGTCCGGGCACAGATCTGGGTAAGGGTACCAAAATGTCTGCAGCATTGAAGGTCCCCAAGAACACAGTGGCCTCCATCATTCTTAAATGGAAGAAGTTTGGAACCACCAAGACTCTTCCTAGAGCTGGCCGCCTGGACAGAGCAATTGGGGGAGAAGGGCCTTGGCCAAGAACCCAATGGTCACTCTGACAGAGCTCCAGAGTTTCTCTGTGGAGATGGGAGAACCTTCCAGAAGGACAACCATCTCTGCAGCACTCCACCAATCAGGCCTTTATAGTAGAGTGGCCAGATGGAAGACACTCCTCAGTAAAAGGCACATGACAGCCCGCTTGGAGTTTGCCAAAAGACACTTAAAGGACTCTCAGACCATGAGAAACAACATTCTCTGGTCTGATGAAACAAAGATTGAACTCTTTGGCCTGAATGCCAAGCGTCACGTCTGGAGGAAACCTGGCACCATCCCTATTGTGAATCATGGTGGTGGCAGCATCATGCTGTGGAGATGTTTTTCAGCGGCAGGGACTGGGAGACTAGTTAGGATTGAGGGAAATATGAACGGAGCAAAGTACAGAGAGATCTTTGATGAAAGCCTGCTCCAGAGCGCTCAGGACCTCAGACTGGGGCGAAGATTCACCTTCCAACAGGACAACGACCCTAAGCACACAGCCAAGTAAACGCAGGAGTGGCTTCGGGACAAGTCTCTGAATGTCCTTGAGTGGCCCAGCCAGACCCCGGACTTGAACCCGATCGAACATCTCTGGAGAGACCTGAAAATAGCTGTGAAGCGACGCTCCCCATCCAACCTGACAGAGCTTGAGAGGATCTGCAGAGAAGAATGGGAGAAACTCCCCAAATAAAGGTGTGCCAAGCTTGTAGCGTCATAACCAAAAAATACTTGAGGCTGTAATCGCTGCCGAAGGTGCTTCAACAAAGTACTGAGTAAAGGGTCTGAATACTTATGTCCCGTCAAAATCCTTTGTCATTATGGGGTATTGTGGGTAGATTGATGAGGGAAAAAAAATAATTTTAGAATAAGGCTGTAACGTAACAAAATGTGGAAAAAGTCAAGGGGTCTGAATACTTTCCGAATGTACTGTACAGTCCCAATACCATATGTACAATGTGCAGGGATACTGGAGTGATGGAGGTAGATATGTATAGGGGTAAGGTGACTAGGCATCAGGATATAAGATAAACAGAGGAGCAGCAGCTTAATGAGCTAAATGTTTAAAAAATAAAAGAAAAAAAAGAAGAAGCAACAGAAAGGAATGATATAAACCGTTACTTTTTTGAGGTTCGAACCGGTTCAGAACTTTATTTTGCTGGTCGGAACAGTGGAAAGGACCAACATTTTTTAGGAGCTGTCCTGCTTTCCAACCATTGTGAAAAGAGGATCTTCTTTGAACTGTTAATTTGAGCATGTCATTATTTTTGTGAAGTATTGGACTGAAATAACTATTGACCTGGATTCTACCGATTATTCAGCTGATTACTGCAGCTCCTCTCCTCATATCTGGATGAACAGTCGATTCCTGATCAATCTAATTAATGGGGACTGTCATGAATGGGTTCTCTAAATCAGTCATGCTCCAATCTGAAGCGTGTAGATATCAAATAAAAATGTATCGTCACAAGCAAAAATAAATTGATGTTGCTGGTAGTGTTAACAATGGCAAAAATATAAATGCACGCATGTGTTTTTTTAACCCAAATCCCTCATATCCCCCACTATTTCTTACAGACGAGTACAAGAAAGGCGTGGAAAGTGTGAAGTATATAAATGGAGAAGAGGACAGACTAAACAACTGCCACCAGGACAGTACGGTGAGAAAGAGTGATGTTAAGAGACTCATTCATCATACAGTTTTGACACACACTTTTTCAAATCGTTTTAACAAAAATTGTCCGATAAAGGGTGGGGTAAGCTCAAAGGAGATGTGTTCCATTACAAACTTTGCATACTTGATATAAAATCGGCCAAAACGCATGTATCAGTGATAACCCTGTGTGTGCTTCAGGAGAAGACTGCCCTGCTCACCACGGTCCAACAAACAGACGACGCAGGATCAAATGGGAAGACACAGTGAGCTCAACAAAACTATTTTTGTTGTCATTGTGTCACACGCAATGCAGTGTTCTTTCCCCTTCCACCCCTGAACTAACAGAGTTGAAATGGGACTGACTTGTTTCTTTCTCCACAGGATCCGTTCTTCAGAGAGCCAGCAAGAGTTCTTCAGGATGCTGGATGAGAAGATAGAGAAGGTGAGGAGAGATAGCCTGGATCTGTGATTTTAGCTATTTTCAGAGCTGAAATCATTGTGTGTGTGGGGGGGGGTTAGATCAGTGTCTGGGGATGACTTCATTCTACTCGATCTTCTGCTTTGCTTTTTCAGGGGCAGGACTACTGCTCAGAGGAAGAGGATATGACATAGCACTGAGGTCCTCTATCTGCTCCCCTGAGAGGAAGGATTTGTCCAGTGGAGGCTGGTGTCATTCCAACCATTACAATGAGCCATTCCATCCATTAAAATCTCCCTCTACTGGATTTGTCCAATGGCATGGACGGACTGTACCACATAACCCTTACCCAAGGGCCCTCTTCCTTTTGGACTATTTCGAGGATGGAGGGGGAGACACATTGACCCAAACCAAGCACATTTGCCTAGCCCATGTCTATATCTACAACCCTGTCTCCCCGTAACAGATGTACGAGTCCAATGCGACAATGTTTTTCCCCCAAAGGAGCATGTTACAAGACATGGCCGGGACTTCTTCCAGCACCAGGCCTATAATACGGAACGGCTCTCCAAGTATGTCGCCATGGTTACCATGGACAATAAGTACAGCGGCCGCTCGACTCTGTGACTGTGGTCTATTAAAAGACACTGGCGGTCCAGTCATTTTGAACTCATGGATTGACTGAGACCAGTACCACCAGTCCATCATGGTTATTCGTAGTGGCTTAAAGGAACATTTGTCATTCCTCATCTGATTGGATGATGAACAGTGGAGGTCATTGGGGGGCAGAGGAAAATGAATCTGGGAATTATTCCTGGGTGGTATTCATTAGGCATCAAATGGAAGAAAACAGACTGAAACAGGGAAGAACTTCCAATAAGAAACGCTAGTTGACGTTTTCCGTTGTAAACATTTTGCTACGGTGTGCCTTAATGAATGCAATCCAGGTGGCTCAAACGTTCTGCGCATTGCAGATAGAAACTTTTAAGTAATAGAGCTGGGGATTCTCCCATCAATGTATTGTATCATTGATTCTCTTATCAGTTCTCTCTATGTAGCGTATTTCTATCTGCAATGTTATGAGCGTGCGTGTCACTCCAATGAACACACCCTGGACGGGAAACCGCGGTTACTTACTTCCTGCATTCCAAGACACTTTTTGAATCTTCTTTTCCACATTTTGTTACGTTACAGCCTTCTTCTAAAATTGATTAAGTAAAACATGTTCCTCATCAATCAACACACAATACCCCATAATGACAAAGCGAAAACAGGTTTTGACATTTTACCAAATTTATTGAAAATAAAAAACGGATACCTTATTTACATAAGTATTCAGACCCTTTGCTATGAGATTTGAAATTGAGCTCAGATGCATCCTGTTTCCACTGATCATCCTTGAGATGTTTCTACAACGTGGTTGGAGTCCACCTGTGGCAAATTCAATTGATTGGACATGATTTGGAAAGGCATACACCTGTCTAAATAAGGTCCCACACAGTTGACAGTGCATGTCAGAGCAAAAACCAAGCCATGAGGTCGAAAGAATTGTCCGTAGAGCTCCGAGACAGGATTGTGTCGAGGCATAGACCTGGGGAAGGTTACCGAAACATTTCTGTAGCATTGAAGGTCCCCAAGAACGCAGTGGGCTCCATCATTCTTTAAATGGAATTAGTTTGGAACCACCAAGACTCTTCCTAGAGCTGGCCGCCCGGCCAAACTGAGCAATCGGGGGAGAAGGGCCTTGGTCAGGGAGGTGACCAAGAACCCAATGGTCACTCTGACAGAGCTCCCAGAGTTCCTCTGTAGAGATGGGAGAACCTTCCAGAAGGACAACCATCTCTGCAGCACTCCACCAATCAGGCCTTTATGGTAGAGTGGCCAGACGGAAGCCACTCCTCAGTAAAAGGCACGACAGCCCGCTTGGAGTTTGCCAAAAGGCGCCTAAAGGACTCTCAGACCATGAGAAAAAATATTCTCTGATCTGATGAAACCAAGATTGAACTCTTTGGCTTGAATGCCAAGCGTCACGTCTGGAGGAAACCAGGCACCACTCATCACCTGGCCAAAGAGCCCAGACTTGAACCCGATCTAACATCTCTGGAGACCTGAAAATAGCTGTACAGCGACGCTCCCCATCCAACCTGACAGAACTTGAGAAGATCTGCAGAGAAGAATGGGAGAAACTCCCAAAATACAAGTGTGCCAAGCTTGTAGCGTCATACCTAAGAAGACTCAAGGCTGTAATCGCTGCCAAATGTGCTTCAACAAAGTACTGAGTAAAGGGTCTAAATACTTATATAAATGTGATATTTCCGTTTTTTATTTTGTATAAATTTGCAACAAATTTCTAAAAACCTGTTTTTGCTTTGTCATTATGGGGTATTGTGTCTAGATTGATGAGGGGGGGAAAACAATGTAATCAATTTTAGAATAAGGCTGTAACGTAACAAAATGTGGAAAAAGTCAAGGGGTCTGAATACTTTCCGAATGCACTGTATGTGACTCATAGTTGGCCTACGTCTCCTTACTTTACCATGTAGGGTATTCTTGTTTAATGTCAATGCTCAGGGTTGAAGTGTTCTAGTCATTGTCGTTTTGTAGTCGAGCCTACCTCTTCATTAGGCTTTGTTGTACACACACACAGCACCCTGCTGTCAGTATCTGTTCTTACCTGTTAGTAAGACCACATCAGTGTTAAATCTAAAGACAATATACTGTATAAGGAGCATAGCCAGATTATGTAGTGCTCTTCGCATTTGTTGTCATGCTCATTTTTGCTTGTTTGTTTTTCATTTTCAATTTTAGTTTTTCTAGTAAAATAATACGTGTTTTCAGGTCACTAATATAATTTGTCAAAACAAAATGGTTGCTCATACAGTCCTTGTGTTGTTACTATTACCTAACAATGCACAGGCACAGCCAACATTGTGTTTACTGTAGTCTTTATCTGTCAATGTCAAATGATGGCGTAGCAATGATATCAATGAGGCATTCATGGTAGCTTTCGTGCTGCCCTCTACAGTAAAAAAATCACAACTGCATTTAAAGTAAATGGGTATGGAGTCATCACGAAACAAAACAGTGTTACATTAACAATAACCAGCTGAACGAGTTCTGAGTGGTGCCATATGTAAGTAGCCTACTGCAGTCTGCTACATAAACATGTATTGCTTCATGGATGTACTGTATGGACATTTAATTCAATGCAACTTATGTATCCTCTCTGGCAAGTTTATGTCCAATTGCAAACCAGTGTCTGATGATCGATTGTCTGTCAATTGTCCGAGAAGCTATAACACAAACCCTCTGGCCCACAGAGACTGTAGCACCTTGTAAAGGTAGTTACAGCCATCGTAATATTTGTCATTTCTCTTTACGCAGTCTCTCAGTGTCTGTCATACTTAATGTAGGCTAGCTGTTGAGCCTTATGAAAGTCACTATGCCCAGGTTCCCAAAAACAGTTCGGGAAGGGAGCAACGAAGATAGGCACGCCCTGCCAATTTTAAGGTAGGAAGACACTGGCAAATTCTAAATAAATAGTATCCCGGGTGCACTTTGGTTCATCATTACGAGACCACAACAGCCTGCCATTCAGTCTGTGGTTGTCTCCTGGTCACTGCAGAGTTCAGACCATAGTGGTCTACTAACGTTCACTGTGGTTCTTCTGCGGTTCAATGTTGCTGGCGTCTTTTGCGGTGCTGCCGGCGGCCCTGGTCCTGGATGCCCACGGGGGGGTCAGGGGTCAGCAGGCCGTCACACATCCTCTGGTAGACCAGGCTGGAGTCAGACGCCACCACACACAGCAGCATGGGTGAGCCTCTGGCCAGCACTGACCGCACACTGGGAGAGGGAGGAGAAGAGGTCCGAGATGGACCAAATCATAGATATGTATAAAGAAATGATCTTACATTGAAGAAAATACACAGTAATCACACTCCAGTTTCAGTTCGCCTACATTCTTTGGAGCCGGCTGCGTTCATTATCCGCAAGTGTTGCAAAATGTTGATTTGTGGCGTAATCTACATTTACATTACATTTACGTCATTTAGCAGACGCTCTTATCCAGAGCGACTTACAGTTAGTGAATACATATTTTTTTATACTGGTCCCCCGTGGGAATCGAACCCACAACCCTGGCGTTGCAAACGCCATGCTCTATCAACTGAGCTACATCCCTGCCGGCCATTCCCTCCCCTACCCTGGACGACGCTGGGCCAATTGTGCGCCGCCCATGAGTCTCCCGGTCACGGCCGGCTGCGACAGAGCCTGGATTCGAACCAGGATCTAGTGGCACAGTTAGAACTGCGATGCAGTGCCTTAGACCACTGCGCCACTCAGGAGTTTAATGTTGGGTCAATTCCATTTCAATGACAGTCAATTCGGACAGTAAAACAAATTCCAAATATTCCTCATTAAAAAGTAGGGTACTTCCTGAACTGACTGGAATTTAAATGGAATTGAACGCAACCCTGTAGCATAGCATCAGTCTGTTGTCTTTTTGTACATTAAATTAATTCCTTTAAATGCATCTGGAGGTCTTATAGCGGAGTGGGTATTCAATAAGGAGACCCAGTCTTCTCTCACCTTCTGTGGCTCAGGCCTCTGTGTACAGGTAGTGGGAGCACCGTCTGAGCGGGCTCTCCCTCCTTCTCCCGTCCCTCCAGCAACACCAGTCGCAGCTCAGAGCACCCCACTCCACTCACCTCCTTCCATTGACGCACTGGAGTGGAAAGGACAGAGATTACTTTCTGGCTAGCTAATGTGGGCACAGTCAGGAGCATGATACGTAGCTAGCTATACACTTGGTACACCTGGCGAATAATAGGTTGTCATTGTAAAGAACTTAGTTGACATTTTATGTAGCCTAGGTAGGTTTATCCAACTGATGTCATCTGTAGCACTAGCCCTTATCATGACCCTGATTCCATTGCATTGGGTCATTGCATGTCCCCTTTTGCCTTGTGAGGGAAACGCCCCGACGCTACCCAAATGCTCTGACTAAACGCAAATACGCCTCGCCCACAGTATGATTTTGTAAACATGTGGAACTTAACTTTCATATGAGTGAGAAATATTTTTATTTTAATGCAAAAGATACACTTACTGCACACAGTTTAGCAAAGTTGCACCCGACTGTGCTTTGAGTAACGCCTCGATCACACTGACCGCATTATTGCATTTTGGTACACCAGAAGTACATTCATTTCCAATGGAACTTTGCGTTTACACTGCAGTGTTGCGTTGTAGAGGCAATTGCAGTGTTGCGTTGTAGAGGCAATTGCAGTGTGTTCTGTGTGGTGCATACGTTGGATTTATCGAACCTATGTCAAACTGTATGTGTAGAGTGCTTGACAGAAATGGTAGCAGAAGGTGAATGTTGAACTTTGGTTGCAAAATCGACTGTCGGTGTGATCAAGGAGTAACACCTACTTCTGGCCGGAAATGTGGAATGGAATGGTCCAATGGAAATGTGAGCGCAAGGGGAGAGGATGTGTCGTATATCGGCTGGAGGCTCTTACAGCCGGGTGTCACTTTGCTAAACTCCGTACAGTATGTGTATCTTTTGTATTTGAAAGATTATTTCTTGGTGGTATGAAAGTTAAGTTACAAATGTTTCCAAAACCGTATTGCAAGCATTTTGAAACGTTAAAACAGAGCGTCGGGATTGTAGTTCACATTGAGCCAGCTGTCCTCCATACCTTCAGCTGAGAACCCAAAAGTGGGGCCGGCTGTAAGCCCCCTTGGGTTCTCGAGAGCTACGGTAGCACTCACCTGAAAGGTCTAGTAGCTAGCTTGTGATGATGCAAAACAGAGTTGATTGTGCATCCAATTCATGGTTAACTCACCTTCAGCAAGATCCAGGTACACCAAGAAAGCTGCATGCACTTGAGCACTGTCTCCAACATCTAGGTTTATCAGATGCTGGTACTATGAGCATGAGGGTAAAAGTTTAAAACGTTAGCTAGTACTGCATCAGTTATTATTGTTGCTCATGCCTAACGTTAGCTAGGTCATTATGTTTGTTGATCGCATTTGGCACTTACCATTGGATGCTGTAAAATCCAGTTAGGGGGAAGTGGTTTCTCAATTACATCCTCGTCTGTTTTCTTCGTTAACTCCGACATATTTCCTCGTCTATATTTTGTAAATCACTTTAAATCCCACACACCCACTGTGAGTTTGACAACATGAAAATGCCTCACTGTCATTTAGGACGCTATGGTACTGCAATGTAAAGTGTCCGGGGAAATGTTTTTTTGCCGGTATTATAAGTTCCGGGGCACTTCTAACTCCCTTTCTTTAGGTAGATATGGAGATGTGTTTGAATTATGATAAACTGTGTGAAGAAAAAAGTTAAACTAACTAAAACAAATATTTGATTAGGTGTAAAACTTCAGTAAGCGGTTAGTATGGACAACCTAATCATGGCCCTGGTCTGCAGCACCAGACAGGCAGGTGCTTCTTCTCATAGATCTGAGTCTCTTTAGTACAATTTATGCCTTGGGAGTGTAACTTCTTACTGAAAACCTGCATTGCTATTCTACTTGCCAATTTATTTATTTTAGTAAGTGTGCTTTCTCTTATTAGATAGTCAATACTTATGGTTTCAGTGAAAAGCAGAACACATTTGCAAAGAAATGACACATTTAATGTTCAAAACATGCTAGAAACAATGATAAAAAGTAAATAAACTTTTGCTTGGAAGGGGTATCTGTTTTTCATCTGCCTGAGCAACTCAGTGAGCCTGAAAAAGAAAGACAAAAAAAGAAGGGGATAAAACAGTTATTCACAACTTCGTCTTTTCAACATTCTGTGTTTACAGGATGTCTTGCTACAATATTAGGGAACTGTAAAAGTGACTAGTAATACAGGCTCCTTACAGGCTCCTTCTCCTTTCCTCTGCCCCCCTCTCAGTGCTCTCCAGAGTCCCTGGAAGCAGCCGGTTCCTCCAGCCTTCTTCCTCCCACCTGTAGCAGTGGAGAGGCTGGTGGAGGACTCTACTTGAAGAAGCAAAGTGTTTCTGGTGGTCAGCACCTCATTACTGATAGGCAGCTTACTAGGGGTACCGTTGTTCACAGCCAGAAGTGTGCCATCCTGAGGGCCCACTGGCAGCTCTCCAGGGGAGATGGAGGGAACCGTTCAAATCACCTATAAGTGACTTTGTTGAGCTTCACAATCAATTGTAGATACTTTCGGATGATTTGGACATAATTAGCGAAAAAGCTAATATCGGTCCCATGACTTGAATGGGATTTGTGCCACACATGCTAAAATGTTAGCATGTGGAAACAGTTCCAGGGAAACTAAACCAAAGCATGGATTGCTGTCATACCTTGTCCATAGACTGCTTACAGGGTAAGGAAACCAATGTGCCATTTTGTAATTAATGAACTATCCCTTTAAAACATAGTAATATGCCTGTAATGGGGAATTATTTGATTAATTCCTCTCCTGTATTTGATGTACTATAACATTTTAGTCATTTAGCAGACGCTCTTATCCAGAGCAACTTACAGTTAGTGATACATTTTTTTTTTTTATACTGGCCCCCCATGGGAATCGAACCCACAACCCTGGCGTTGCAAACGCCATGCTCTATCAACTGAGCTACATCCCTGCCGGCCATTCCCTCCCCTACCCTGGGCCAATTGTGCACCGCCCATGAGTCTCCCGGTCACGGCCGGCTGCGACAGAGCCTGGATTCGAACCAGGATCTCTAGTGGCACAGTTAGCACTGCGATGCAGTGCCTTAGACCACTGCGCCACTCAGGAGTACTAACTAACTAAGTACTGATGTTGGTACCTTTGACCTGTTAAACTGTCAGTATCAAATATCAGCCAGTGTTGAATGTTATGGTTAAAGTTTGACGCCACACTGAGCCGAGGGCACACTGATAATGTGACACTGTGTGATTCTGTAGCCGCTGATGTTGTGTCTTCCTCCCAGCCTCCCGAGTTGGTGTTTACAGAACATTTGTTACTGTCTGATTAAAATATAAAGTGCCTTCTCAGAGAAGGACCGCTAGACATTTTCTCTGCTTCTGTGCTGGAGGTGTCTCCCTCTTGCAACTTGTTATTAAACGTGATTTATGATTAACAATATCCACGACTGCTCTTCTCTTTTATTCAACTGAAAATCCGCTTTACAATAGCCCACCAACATTAGACAACCCTAAAATTGCTGAAATAAGTATATATAATCAATTAGATAATAGTGAGATTAACTGATAACTGACACAGACATGGTGGTGTAGCAGGAAGATCGGAATACCGTGAACCAAGAGGTTCTGAGTTCAAATCCCAGGTGAGGACATGTTGAATAAAAATTACTGTGTACACATGCACAATGTAATCATGTATGTCAAAGTGTGTTAAATATGTAAGTTGAAAACATTGTAAATTACAAGCTGTGGGTGGATCAGTGGTTCACCAATCAGGGCCTTGATCAGCTTGGCAACAGTAACAAGGGGTGGCATGTGAAGAGATGTTTTTTTGGGGGGCAATAATGTTTCTTTGGGACCATCTGGAGACATTGTAAAAATGTATTTAGGGACGTTGCAGGAACAAGCTGGGAACTAGACAAAAACCTCCAGAGGACCATAACCGAACATCCTACTTTTTCAACATCATGAACATAGGACTGTTCTTGCAATGTTCCCATGAAACATGTCTAGAACATTAATATATTATATTCTGAGAACATGGTAACCACGTTCTAGGTAAATTCTATTTGACATTGAGGGAATGGTCTCTTGGAAATGGTCCTTGCACATCACTGGAAATGTCCTATGAAAACGTTAGGTAATGACCTAATGAGACTCTTTAGGGAACGTTCTCTAAAGTTGTGGGAACATTTGTTGTTAGCTGGAATATGCCTAATTTGATAGCCCTACCCTGCAAAGAAACCCCCCAGAAAACATAAATAATTCAAATATTTGGGTGGATGGATAGTCGGTTTACCAGCCGTTCACCGGTTGTCTTCACACTGTCTGCATCTCACCTACCAGATCAGTGCCACATACTCGACTTGCACCATTTACCCATCCTCAGCTGCAGTACGTGGAGTTCAGGAGGGAGATAGAGCACACTTAAGGAAATAATGCCGTTTGAAATTGTGGGTTTCGGATTGCTTTTCGTGATTTTGACCGGGATACTCCCATACAACACCTGTACAGAAGACTTGATAACTGAACCCCTAGAACCTGTCCTGCCTGAGTCTTCGTTGCTGAAGCCCAAAGTATTGATCAGTATCCTTGCGCGCAATGCGGAGCACAGTCTTCCCTACTTTTTGGGGTGCATCGACGGGCTGGAGTATCCTAAGGATCGTATCGCCATCTGGTAAAACACGTGCAATTTAATATTTTGTTCCACATTGTTTCTTACTTTTAGATATTTAACCCTTTGAAAACCCTTTAAATTATTTATCATATCTATGGCTAGCTCATTAAGTGATGTAAACTAAAGCAGTCACACATTGTCACATTGGTGCCCATCAGTTCCAGAAGACACCAGATGCTAAAGAGCATTAGATTTTAATTTTGAACTGAAAAATTCCTCAGTTCCACTAAGGATGTTACTGAGCTGGAGTTCGATAGATTAGTTATTACCCAGCCCTATAGGCTAATGGTAACTGCATTTTACCATAATAAATGAATAAAATATGTATCAATCCCTGAATGGAGGGCACTTTCATTTGGGCAAAACCTATTCAAAACCAGTTGCTGTCAGTGGATTAAGTGACCTGAGTTCTACCTCTCTACCGAAATATTCAGAGATGTGAGAAGAGCAAATAGTGGTCTTGGAGCAGAGAGAGAGGGTGAGATGTGAGGTGGAGTGGCACAGCACTGTGAATGACAGCGACCAGGCAGAGAGAGAGAATAAGAGAATAAAGAAGTATATGCTGATGTAATACAGTCAGAGGGTTTTATCTACATGCTATGTAGAAATCTGGTGTCCTGGACACAGAGAATCTCTGTTCGTCATGCTTAAATCTAGGTTTAATCTGTGTCCGGGAAACCGGCCCAAGGCTCATGTGGGAATCAAACTTAAAACCATGGTGTGGAAAGCACCATGCTCCAACCAACTGAGCTATCTGATCCAGCCAGTTGCTCTAGTGGGCTGATGCTCTAGCCACTTTGTTACAGTGCTGCTGCAGACCATAGTGTGGACAACACCACAGCCATGCTGCAGGAGTGGATCAGAGGGGTGCAGAGCCAGTACCACTCTGTGAAGTGGACACATGTGGAGGAACCAAGGTGAGCACACTCTGAAATACATGCTTCCATTTTCTCCACATTCACTTTACATGTTTTCTTCTCAGACGACCACCCTTTCCCTGTAAAGATGGGGTCCATAGCTATCAAGGACCCATATTGTGCACTCTTGTCATTCAATATCTATGTCAACAAAAGTCAAGAATAAAGGCCTCTCCACTCATCTCTCTCCTTCCATCTCCCCCTCTCCCCTAGCTCGCATGTGGGTGAGTTGGGGCCGAAGCACTGGCCTAACTCTCGGTTCACCCACGTGATGAAGCTAAAACAGGCTGCTCTCAGATCAGCCAGGGCTCTCTGGGCTGATTACATACTGGTGAGGTCACCCACAACTCAACCCAGTGGGATAACAACACTCAGTAGGAGGTGGTATTAGGTGCAGAGGCGTCAAATTCTGAGATGGCAAACTGTTTTGTTTAGGCACTGTTTACTGTTACAGTAACGACACCTTCATTTTCTTCACAAGCTGTAACTGGACGAAAGTACCACAAATAGCCGAATGTGAATTCACCTCACTTCACTTGAGCCAGCCCCCAGAACTACAGAATTTCCACTGAGATGATTTCTTCTTCACCCAGTTTGTGGACACTGACAACTTGCTGACCAACCGGCGGGTGCTGACTGAGATGATGGCAGAGAATCTAACGGTGGTAGCGCCCATGTTGGAGTCCCGCGTCCTCTACTCCAACTTCTGGTGTGGCGTGACCCCACAGGTACACCCTTCCTTCATCTCTATTTATTTCACACATTGTGAAACTTCTCCAACTTTATTTGGCCCACAACTGGCCCCCTTCTCAGAAGACAACTTTATTGTTTAGTTGCCATCCGAATGTTTATTCAATCTGAAGCATTGCACTTGTCTGTCTGCTTGTCTGTCTGTCTGCCAAGCTTGTCTGTCTGTCTGTCTGTCTGTCTGTCTGTCTGTCTGTCTGCCAAGCTTGTCTGTCTGTCTGCCATGCCAAGCTTGTCTGCCTGTCTGTCTGCCTGTCTGTCTGTTTGTCTGCCAAGCTTGTCTGTCTGTCTGTCTGCCAAGCTTGTCTGTCTGTCCTTCTGTCTGTCTGCCAAGCTTGTCTGTCTGTCTGCCTGCCATGCCATGCTTGTCTGCCTGTCTGTCTGCCTGTCTGTCAAGCTTGTCTGTCTGTCTGCCATGCCAAGCTTGTTTGTCTGTCTGCCTGTCTGTCAAGCTTGTCTGTCTGTCTGCCTGTCTGCCAAGCTCATCTGTCTGTCTGTCTGCCAAGCTTGTCAGTCTGTCTTCCTGTCTGCCAAGTTTGTCTGTCTGGCTGCCTGGCTCTGTCAGTGTCATGGTGAAAATGGTTTTGGTAGGGGCAGGGAAACAGATGGAGCCATTCCTCTGTGATGATTTGCCTTCTGCCATCTTGTTGCTTCGCACCACCACTCCCCTAGCCACTTTCCCTTAGTGATATATGACCGTATGATTGGCCCTTCTGTTCTTTCCCATTTTTTTCTTCTGGTTTGTCTGCCACTTCAGTGTCATTTGCATTCACATTTTTCTATGGCATTGATAGTCAATTCAATTAGCATTCACATTTTTCTATGGCATTGATAGTCAATTCAATTAGCATTCACATTTTTCTATGGCATTGATAGTCAATTCAATTAGCATTCACAGTTTTCTATGGCATTGACAGTCAATTTAATTAGCGAGTGTGTCTTTATTAGATATAGGCCAGTTTATTAGGTACACCACCCTGTTCATGAAAATTGATCGCTCCTACAGACAGTGAGTCACGTGGCCTTGGCTTGCTATATAAAGCAGGCAGAAAGGCATCGAGGCATTCAGAGACTGTTTGGTTGAACGTTAGAATGGGCAAAATGAGTGACCTAAGTGACTTTGAGCGTGGTATGATCGTTGGAGCCAGGCTAGCCAGTTCCAGTATCTCAGAAACGGCCGGCCTCCTGGGCTTTTCACGCACGACAGTGTCTAGGGTTTACCGAGAATGGTGCGAAAAACAAAAAACATCCAGTCAGTGGCAGTCCTGTGGGCAAAAACAGCTCGTTGATGAGAGGTCGAAGGAGAATGGCAAGAATCCTGCCTGGTGTCAACGGTACAGGCTGGTGGCAGTGGTGTAATGGTGTGGGAAATGTTTTCCTGCCACACGTTAGGTCCTTTGATACCAATTAAGCAATGTTTCTGACCCGCTACTAGATGGGCATACCTAATAAACTGGCCACAGAGTGTAGATGTCAAGAATCTTTGTAACCCATGATGATTTATACAATTAATGCTTATTAAATGTGTTTTCTTTTGTTCATTAATTGTATTATACCATCTTGCTTTTGTGTTCGCTCACCATTGTATTTGAAGACCTAAATAATTCAAGTCTTCCACCGCCACCAGCTGTCCCTGGGGACTCTATTTAAGTTTCCCTGATCCACTGTGTCTCTCCCTGCCCTCTTAGGGTTACTACAAGCGCACCCCTGAGTACATCCCCATCAGGAACTGGAAACGCCAGGGCTGCTTTGCTGTTCCCATGGTGCACTCTACCTTCCTGGTGGACCTGAGGCGGAGCGCCACCCGGGCGCTGGTCTTCCATCCTCCACACCACGATTACACCTTCCCCCTGGATGACATCATGGTCTTCGCCTTCTCTGCACGGCGGGCAGGTCAGACATAGAGTCATAATGAATTGTGTTTAAATGCGCAGTTTCCTTACTGTGTATTGAATGGGTGTCAGATCTGGGTTCAAATAGTATTTGTTTTCTTTCAAATACTTTAGTTGCGCTTGATTGAGCTTGCCTGGCGCAATGGAACCAGTGGAATAGCCAGGCTATGTGGCACTCCAGGCAGGTTCAATCAAACACTCAATTATTATTTATATGTATTATGTTTTATGTGTCTAATGTTAAACCTGTGACTCCATACAGATGTGCAGATGTACATATGTAACAGAGAGCATTATGGGTATCTGCCACTGCCCCTGAAGCAAGAGCAGAGTCTGGAGGAGGAGGTGGAGAGCTTTAGTCACACCATGACTGAGGCTCTGAGTGAGTACTCTGATGCACACACACACACACACCCACACACACCTACAAACACACACACCCACACACACCTACACACACACACACCCACACACACCTACAAACACACACACCTACAAACACACACACCCACACACACCTACAAACACACACCCACACACACACACACACCCACACACCCACCCACACACACCCACACACACCTACAAACACACACACACCCACACCCACACACACCTACAAACACCCACACCCACACCTACAAACACACACACCCACCCACACACACACACCCACACCCACACCCACATACACACACCCACCCACACCCACACACCCACACACACACACCCACACCCACCCACACCTACAAACACACACACACACCCACACCCACATACACACACACCCACCCACACCCACCCACCCACACACCCACCCACACCAACACACCCACACACCCTTGACTTTCTTTCCTGCTGTTCCCTCTCCTACAGACCAGTCTCTGTGATGCCGTTAGACTTTCACTTTCACAGCCTTGTCAGAATTCTCACTTCTCCGTGATAGCTCACTCGCTATCTCTTTCGCTCCTCCATCACTCCCTCTCTCTTTAGAGTATCCCCAAACTGGTCATTAATGACTGAGGAATTCCCTTACAAATCATAGATGGCAAATGTCTTAACACAGTGTGATCTGCTTTTATCTTTTATCTAGTAATAAGAGTCTAATACAGGTATTTGTCTTCAGTCGATTACCTCATGAAGCCGTCCAAATACATGCACCATACACCTAAACCTCTGGAAAAGATGGGATTTGATGAGGTACTGAGAATGCACTTACAGTAAATCTACAGTATATCTACAGTATATCTTTAGTCATCCACTGTCATTGTTTGAAAGAAATCACAGATTTCATACAAATCATGAGAAAGTTGATAATGGATGGAACAGTCTGATTTTAGTAACTTGTTCTCCCCACCTTCATTCTAGATCTTTCTGATTAATCTGAAGCGTCGCATTGACCGGCGGGATCGAATGCTGAGCACCCTTTCCGTTCTGGGAATCGATATCACACTGACAGAGGCGGTGGATGGCAAGTACGACACAACAATCCAAAAGCACTTTGCATAACGTCTGCACCTGTTATTTCAGAAGGGTATAAAATACAATGCCTGTTATCCAAACTGAATCCTCACTCCACTCCACTATTGTTCCACTTAGTGAGCATGGATTCATCAAACATGAAACTTCTATATATTATCTGTATCTTAATTTTCCTTTGATATTTTGTTCTACCGTTCTGAATTTAGTCCGAAAAAGAACAGGTTCCAACACTGCACATGTGCAAACTTGTAGTTAATCTAGCCCTAAGCACCTGGGCTGGGGTTGAACATTTAATTATGTTTTATTCATCTTTTCTTTTCTTCTCTTTTCTTCAGAGCCCTGAACTCCTCCCAGCTGCAAGCGATGGGCATAGACATGTTGCCTGGGTACAAAGACCCGTATTCGGGGCGCGTACTGACGCGAGGGGAGATCGGCTGCTTCCTCAGTCACTACAACATCTGGAAACAGGTGCACATCTAGTCTATACATGAAAATCGATTCTATACACCTGCAAAACGTTGCATAAAAATCCTAATAAATCTTGATAGCTGCCACTTTTATTGATAATGGTATATCCTTTCCTGCAGTCAAATGACCAAATCGCCCTCTAGTGGCCTCATGAGTGGAATGTTAGTAATATTTTTCATAATTTCATAATTAATAAACGTTTTTATTTTTTGGCCGAAAATCCAGTGTTTTTATGTGAAACGGTTTTGTTGCATTTAAGTCTTCTTTGATGTATATAAAGTTTAATATTGGGATATAAACTGAAAACTTAATACATTACAACTCTATATCTGACATGGTACATGTGTCTTCTTCTTTTAAAGCCCATAACCATGTGTGTGAGGTGTATACTTTTGTTTCAAAGTAGATTTGTTTAAGACTACCAAAAATCACTCTGTGTGACCCTGATTTAGCCCACTGCCGTAAAAGGTTAACGATCTGTAACAGTGCTCAAACTATTTTACTACAACTAGTTTGTTGCTTGATAGATGTAAAGATAGAAGATAGAAGGCAATGTCATTTGTTTTAATGTATCAAGTATTTGGAGATTCAAACCCTGGCTCCCCCTAGGTGGTGGAACAGGGACTGCAGCTTGTGCTGGTGCTGGAGGACGATGTGAGGTTTGAGCCACGGTTCCGCAGCAGACTGGTGACCATCATGGAGAACGTGGACCGAGTGGGACTGGACTGGGATCTGATGTGAGGGCTGATTGGCTGCACACACACACACACTTGAACATAGGCAGGCAGGCAGGCAGGCAGGCAGGCAGGCAGGCAGGCAGGCAGGCAGGCAGGCAGGCAGGCAGGCAGGCAGGCAGGCAGGCAGGCAGGCAGGCAGGCAGGCAGGCAGGCAGGCAGGCAGGCAGACAGACAGACAGACAGACAGACAGACAGACAGACAGACAGACAGACAGACAGACAGACAGACAGACAGACAGACAGACAGACAGACAGACAGACAGACAGACAGACAGGATGCCAACGTGTGTCTGATCTTAGGATGCAGCTTAATAGTCTAAAATGGCTTATTTTTCTAGGAATGCTTTATAAAACGAACGGAAAGAGGTTGATGTTTCTCTCTCCTTCTCCCTCTCAGCTACGTGGGGCGTAAACGGCTGCAGGTGAAGCAGCCGGAGCGCTGGGTGGAGGGGGTCAGTAACCTGGTACACCCTGACTATTCCTACTGGACCCTGGGTTACGCCCTCTCCCTGCAGGGGGCCAAGAGGCTCCTGGGAGCCCGGCCCCTGGGCAAGATGCTACCTGTGGATGAGTACCTGCCTGTCATGTTCAACAAGCACCCAAGGTGAGTTCCAATGGTCAAAGTGAATTTGCATACAGGCTTTTGCTCTTTTAACTGCAGTGTCCACTCTCTCACGCTATCTCTCTCCCGCAAGCACCTTATTTAGCAAGCACATGCTTGTTGAGTGACATTTGTCCCTGCAAACCCAGTGTTTGCTGATCTGAAGAGACCAGGTAGCGACCAAAACAGTGCAAACAATATGGTGATGGTTCCAGGCAGATCTAAGGGAAGGGGTTGTTTTCAGACCGGGCATGTGTTGTTGTTTCTTAACTCTCCTCAACTCTCCTTGCCCTCAGGGAGGAGTACATGGCCCAGTTTGAGCAGAGGGACCTGCTGGCGTTCTCTGTGGAGCCGCTGCTCCTCTTCCCCACCCACTATACTGGCGAGCCGGGCTACTTCAGCGACACAGAGACCTCCACCATCTGGGACGATGAGGCCACAACCACCGACTGGGACCGGCAGAACACCCAGCGAAGCAGCAAGCAGGACGGCCAGGGACGGCCTATGCCCCCAGGCATCGTCAAGGAAGGAGGAGGCGTGCCCCCACCCTCGTCTGCCAGCAAACAAAGAGATGAACTCTGATGAGTTGAGTTCACACAAACACACACGTTACTCCTATGATTATTGTATGACAACGATCATAGAAGTTGGCAATACAGCACAAACTGAACCAGGAACAGGCTAATATATTCTACATCACCCTCTCTCTGAAAGACGTAATTATTGGGCTCTATATTTCAAAAGTTTGGATTTGAAATCAAATATGATACTTGTGCGTCTAACTTTCTCACTCATCATTATTCACGATTCATTCAGGATTATCCGTAATCATGGTAGCATCCACATTAATGTAGAAGAGTTTAGAAACATATTATATTCTTATTTACAATAAAAGTGACTCCAAATTGGCACAATACATTATTTACCATTCATTTCTATTGGGCACAAAATAATCTGAAACACAACCAAAACCAACAGCAAATGCATCTAACATCCGAGTGGCGCAGTGGTCTAAGGCACTGCATCGCAGTGCTAGCTGTGCCACTAGAGATCCTGGTTCGAGTCCAGGCTCTGTCGCCGCGACCGGGAGACCCATGGGCGGCGCACAATTGGTCCAGCGTCGTCCAAGGCCCACAAAGAGGGTTTGGCCGGCAGGGATGTGGGTTCGTTTCCCACGGGGGGCCAGTATGAAAAAAAAAAAAAAAAAAACATGTATGCATTCACTAACTGTAAGTCGCTCTGGATAAGAGTGTCTACTAAAATGTAACAAATTTGTAGAGCCAAAAACTTGATGTAGTCATTGCGTGCTACATACTTCACTTTTTAATACACAATACTTTTGGTGCCCTAAAATGGGGGGAATATGTACAAAAAGTGCTGATTTCTAAACCGTTCACCTGATATGGATGATACTATGATACTATCAAATTAAAGCTGACTGTATTCACTTTAACCTCATAGTCATTGTTTGATTTCAAATCCAAACTTTTTGAGTATAGAGCCAAGAGAAGAAAAATGTTTCACTGTATTTTCTCTCCCATGCAGACACACATGGCCCACTTGTCTCAATTCTTGGTCATGTTATTTGTACCATGCTTTTCTCCCCACAGTGCCGATTGGCATTTCCTAAATTATTGAGGAGGGGAAGCTTGTGGTGAAAAAGGCAAGAATGTTTGTATTTTATTTTATAGAATGTTTGGATTTGAAAGAAAGCTACAAATGGAATGTGAAAGTATACTGCAAGTTAATTAAGTGATAATACCCGAGAAGCCGGTGTTTGGAGGATAAATTGGCACGGGTGTTGTTAGGCCCGAGACGAAGTTGAGGGCCGGCAAACCATGCCAATATATCCTCCAAACACCGGCTTCGAGGGCATTATCACTTTTATACAACGGGTTACCAACATATTCAAATAATGATTGACATATTTTCATTAAAAACGTTATTTTGATGAATTTATTCATACTATTTCATCCTTCCACAAGATATAGTCCCGATACAAAGCCGGCTGGACGTTCGTTCTATTGGGTTGCAGAGATGCGACCCAGTCGTTCAGTCTTTTTGTTTTGTATCTATGGACATGACCCAGTCGTCCGTTCTAAATCTTCCATTGCCATACTGGCTGGCAACGTTCTTATCCCTTGCTTGCTAGCTAGCCAACTACAGCTAACTTACAGTCACGTCAAACAGTGCAGACAGAATAACAACAGTACCTGCATTTGCATTTGTTTAAGCAGTTTTTATAGTGACATTTATAGTGATACATCCATAACAATGAGCTAATGAGGCGCGATTTCGCCTGGCATATAAAATGAGATTGTGCTCTCTCGTAGAGGACACTGTTGTTCAGATGAGCTAGCCAACAGCACAGCTAACACAGTCACTTCAAACGGAAGCTGGAAAGACTGCAAACTAGCTGCACTTCGTTTCGTTTTTCAATGGACATTTCTTTGTATGTATCCATAAAAATGATGCCAGCTGATTCATGATTTCGACTGGCTGAGAAACACTGCCTGCCTGTCTGTCTGGTCCCGACCCCTACACGTTCATTACTATGGGACAGCTGGAGATCGAATTTGAATATTGAAACAATGTTGCAAATGTCGGAGACAGACAGCAAGGTTTATACAAATCTCCGCTGTTGAAAACGAAATGTTAGTCTAAAAGTAATGTGAGATATTGTCTAGATGCTTTTTATAGTGGATATCAAGTTTATAACTTGCCTGGCTGGGCTGATGTGACAGTGGATTGCGCAGTCAGATGGAACAGAGTAAATAGGCATTTTAACGTCATAGATTTAGCGGAGGTAACTCGTGGAATAGACACCGGCTGGAATGCGCTTTTAACCAATCAGCATTCAGGATTAGACACACCCGTTGTATAATTGGGATTAAAGAATGATGCCTTTTAGCTGTCTGCAAACATTCCAGCTGATTGTATTAGTTTATGGGATACACACATATTCAATATTTTATAGGGATAGTTCACCCAAATTACATATTGGATTCCTTACCATGTAAGCAGTCTATGGACAAGGTATGACAGCAATCCATGTTTTGGTTTTGTTTACCTGGCCACTGTTTCCAAATGCTAACTATTTTGCATCTGTGGCACAAATCCAGTGCAAGTCAATGGTACTGATATTAGCATTTTTCTAGCTGAATGTCCAAATCATCCTAAAGTATCTAAAACTCTCAATGAAGTTACTTATAGATCATTTGGACATGAGGCGCGATAAAATGCTTACATAGGTACCATTGACTTGCATTGGATTTGTGCCACAGATGCTAAAAACTGTAAGCAGTGGCCAAGTAAACAAACCAAATCATGGATTGTGGTCATACCTTGTCCATAACCTGCTTACAGGGTAAGGAAATCAATGTCATTTTGTAATTTGGGTGAAATATTATTTTCAAGGGATTGATCAAATTGTCCTTACTTTGAAAGCCATCTACAGACAACATTCCCTTTAACTTAACAATATTCACAAAAAAAGTGGATATATCAAGTATAACTCAACATTTAAATACAGATACAAATGAATGTCACCTGTTAACAAGAAAATGCCACACACAAAACATTCAACTTAAGGTTTTTATTTATTACTAAAAAGCACTGGCAGTTTTGTATCAAGCAAACAATGGAACCAAATTATTAGTATATGTTCCATATCACAAAATAATAAGCTATGAAAAAATAAAGAATTAAACCACGGAAATGATAAATCGTAATAAATTAATCCATTAAATAATAGAAACAATACATGATTACACTTGGGTGTTGCACAGGAAATATGGAAGTTCCAGCGCTCAATTTTTAAAAGACACCTGAGTATAAATATCAAAGAGCATGTCGCAGCATTTATTAAATTAGTTCCACAGTTCCTCTTATCGACCTAACCAAAGCTCGAATAAGAGGTTTCTTAAAGAGTTATTGATGTAAAAATGTGGCTTAAAAAAATTCTAAAAACATTGGTTCTATACAAACAATGCAGCTGTGTATATTTGTTTAATTAGTGTACAGTGGGTAACAATTAGCATAGCATACCCTATAAGGTGTTCAGTGTAATGAATTAAATTGTTTGAGATATGGTTGTGCCCCCCTCCAAGCCAGATTTTCTACTTTGTAAAATGTATATTGGTTGATTGGTAACTTTATCTGAAGGGTACCTACATACAGACTTTATAACCCATACAGTACACATTTATAAGCAGTTAATGAACATTGCACAAATGCTTATGTTTGTTAACAACTGCAAATAGTGACATAACTGAAATATCAACTTGTTAACATAAGCATTTATGCAATGTTCATGTACTGCTTATGAATGTGTTTAAGTCCTTATGTAGGTATCACTGAAATGAAGTGTTACAAAATGTATCTATTGATACATCTCTAACGCAGTAGGTCCAAACTAAACTGATATCAGAAGCATTGTGCAACATGAAGGGTAGTGATACAAACTGCACACTTGTGAGATGCCAAAACTGACGATCAGCACTACTGAACACCACGGGTACATAATATACTATGAAAAAGTGTTAAGCACAGTCAAAACTCTGTACACAGAGCAAACATGGGAATATAGACAAGACAACTAAAGAGATGTTTCCCTGGCAGAGTGTAGTTTTCAGTTGAAGAACAGAAGAAGAAGTTCAAACCTAAGGCTTGATTGTGTTTAGAAGCAGTTCATGAGAAAGGGTGAGTTTCCAAGGGAAGACAAATATTACACAAAAATGGTGAGGTAAATTGTTACCCTTTGTGAAATAATCATACTTTTGGCGCGAGCAGACTTGCTGTCAAAAAATTAAACAAATACATTTGGAGAATGATGAGATCCATGGAGACATTTTCAATTCATTTGAAAACATAGCAAATACTCTTACTAAGTCATATTGTGGCTTTGTTTGAAATAGTCCATTTTTGTTCGATAACTGCCAGCAGTTACCAAGAGCTGTCAACAGATTATAAGAACTTGTGAAAATGTGTACAAATGGAAAAAGCGTTTCAATGTAAAAGTTGAATACAGGTACATCCCATTACAATGGAACTATCAGTGATCAAATGATGCAGCAAGAATTATCAATTAAAGTCAGTTTGTTAGTAAAGACATGAGAGAAGGAAGATATTGGAGGGACTGTATGACGAGGGAGGTGCCTTAGTCATGCAATTCAATCATTCTGTGGAAGCAATGACAATTATAACAAGGGTCTGAGAGCATAGAGTATGTTGTATGTGGCTTTTCTAAGACACGATAACATAGAACCAAGACATTATGACCAGCAAAGAAGCAATTAAAAAACAAACACGTAATAACCCCAATCTATCCTTTATCGCACTTTCCTAAAGCACTTGGACAAATCTGGCTTACTAACCTAACCATTGGTTATAATAAGTATAATGAGATCACATGTATCTTTATCAAATTCCACAGTGTTCAACTGTAGAAGCATATTAATACAGTGAATACCTATCACAAAAATTTGCCAAGTAGCTAGCATTAAAAACAACCTCTAAGAAAAAGTGCCATATTACATATGTGTATTTGTAATGTGCCGACGAGTCGGCGTAAACCTGTAGAAATGATTCAAACTGTAAACATGGTGCAAAAATAAGTATGAAATAGTTTAAGGCTTTCTGAATTTCCTGAAGTGTCGTTCACTGAGATAATAAAGTAATTGTGTCCATTTAGCTGGACAGACAGTGGAAACAGTAGAAAGTTTCTTCTCTCTCTCTAACAAAAATGTCATTAGACACGCGCATACTCACAAGCAGCGCTATCCTATCCAAGCGTATACTCTGTCACCCCTAATATAAGGACTACAATTCATCACAAGTATTACTTCCTCTAATAATATTTTTTTTTTACGATATTCTCTACAATAGAAGCTTAAAAGTTATATACATTTGCATCCGTATCGGCCATAATACTACGTGTATCATGCGTCAACGTTTAATGGATGGTAAAAAGAAAAGTTGATCTACAATGAATAAGGATGGTGTGCAACCTGCTTGTCTTTAGCGGTTTAAACCATTCATCATCAGTACTGAAAGTGAAGTTGACCTGCATTTCAAATTATAATAATGCAGCAAATACGATATTGCAAAAAAAATATACATAAAACTAAGCCAACTAAATTCAAATGACAAAAATGCATGGAATGTGCAACCTCTAGAAACGGAGAACATGTCATCAGCAAAGCTGCTACACTTCTAGTTGACCTCAGCCTCTCTACACCTCTAGCTAAATATCACTAAATGGCGCTAGCAAGAAAGGAAACAGCCACAGTAAAAAAGCATGGAGCACCATCTCTCTAAAAAAAGCAGAGAAAGGAGGAAAACATTTGGCTGATGCGTGTGCTGAGACTGCGGAGTGAAGACGTTGAGAATTCCCTGCATGTGTGAGTGTTTTTCAGTTAAAGGTTTGGAGGTTAGGTTGTGTTGAGACTGGTGTCGTCTTCATCCATCGGGGTGGGTGGGTGGTGAATGTGCCCCCACCCAGATCCTGTTGTGTGGTGAGTTGTGACGGACAGGCTGAGGCCTGGCTAGTGGATCTGATTGGTTAGGACCTCTGGTTAGAACCACTCCCTGTGACCCTTGCTGACCCCAGCCCTAGACGTGGGAGTGAACCCACTGACCCCTGCACTCTACTGGCCCAAGGTGGGGCTGAACGCCCCCTGTCCCCCTGGGGACGAGGCCTTGCGGCCCAACATGGACGGCTGGAAGTCAGGGTGGCGGCGGGCGTGCTTGATCAGGTGGTCGCTGCGCATGAAGCGCTTGTCGCACAGCGGGCACAGGAAGCGCTTCTCGCCAGTGTGGGTGCGCGTGTGGCGAGCCAGTTCGTCCGAACGGGCAAATTTCTTCTGGCAGTCGGGCCAGGTACAGGGAAAGGGTCGTTCACCTGATGAAGGGAGACAGAAAGAGAGACATTCAACTGAACATACTGAGTGTGGCACAAATGTCAGACTGGCAAGTATCGCCCTGCTCGTTCCAGTCACTAACACCAGATATACAGACATCGGTAGTAAGCTAGATTCTTGGCAGACCCCTGTAAAAGATATACAGACATCGGTAGTAAGCTAGATTCTTGGCAGACCCCTGTAAAAGATATACAGACATCGGTAGTAAGCTAGATTCTTGGCAGACCCCTGTAAAAGATATACAGACATCGGTAGTAAGCTAGATTCTTGGCAGACCCCTGTAAAAGATATACAGACATCGGTAGTAAGCTAGATTCTTGGCAGACCCCTGTAAAAGATATACAGACATCGGTAGTAAGCTAGATTCTTGGCAGACCCCTGTATACCCATCAAGTTAGTAGAAAGTGTATAATATTATCAGCAGCCATTTTTTTATAACTCAAAAAGGTCATCCACTCCTCTGCTCTATTTAATGCACCAAAAACAACCTGTTAAAAAGAAAAAGAAAATTATACTCCGGTCATGGTTCATATGGGTATTGAAGAGAGACATTTTGAAAAGTGAATGCAAAACGTAGACGGCAATAGATATTGACACTCATAGGGCAGAATAAGGCCATCTTAGAGAGGCGCCCTCAACACATCGCATAGAGATAGATAGAGGACTCTAGTGCCCAAAAGCCTATTTTAGCATGGGCAGCGCCATTGAGGACTTTCACCATTTTGAAGTATCAAATAAAATTGTATTTGTGTAAAATAAGTTACACAATAAAATAACGAGGCTATATACAGGGGGTACTGGTACCGAGTCATTGGGGGGTACAAGTAGTCAACTGGGTAGGACTTCCTATGGGTCAAGGAAGAATCACATAATTCCATCCAGGTCACCAGGAGAGATCAGCCTATGAATTATACTTGTGAGGAAACATTCCATAACTGTAGGTGGCAGTAAATCGCCAACCTTGGCTTTACACCTGGTCAAACAACACACTCCAGGTGGCAGTGTGCACCCTTTGAGTTTGTTTGCCAACTCAGAAGTGGTAGAAGAAGAAAATTGACTACTTCAAAATGGATATGGCCTCAATAAAGCAGACACTTTTATCCAAAGTCATACGTGCATACATTTTACTTATGGGTGGTCCCAGGAATCGAACCCACTACCCTGGCTTTACAAGCACCATACACTATTGAGCTACAAAGGATAAATGGAGCTCCCAAGCTAGGTTTCCATCCAATTACCGGTTTTCATGTGAATATTCTAAAATCGGCATAAAACATTTTCTCACCAGAGGTGTTTCAAACAAACTGATTTATTACGGATAAAAGTCTGTGGGTGATGAGGTAGTGCACATAAAAATAACTTGTGGTGCACCAAATAAAAAATACAAGGTCAATGGGTTTCCATCGCATTTTCAGTTCTACTTATGGTTTTGTCACAAAAACTGTTGCTTTATATAGCAAATGTGCCCACTCTGGTCTTGGCACATGCGCTCTAGCCAACACCTCGCAGATACGCTACCTAGATGATGATATGGATAAGAGCAATAGCCAAGCATCGATCATCATGTTAACAGAATAAGACCCTCGTTATTTATTGGGACGGAACATCAAGCTCAACACCTGGCACTTTCACCACCGTGTGAAGTTAATCATAATTTATTTAATATGTAGACAAATAAACTGCATGCTTTCCCGAGTCGTAGTGGGACTACAAGCTCACATCGATGTGATGTTATTATATACATTTTTGCGCATAAAGGATTTTCCACCGTTGAGGACAACCTTTATGTTGACTCGACTTTTATTCATGAGGGTATCCACAATGTGCAGCCTCCTACGCCTATTTTGTGGCCCTAGTACAATACAGTAACATAGCTAATAGGAGTCAACCCAGTACAGGCGAGAGGGTGCCAGGAGCTATATTCAAGACCGCAAAGCGGATCTGCGTTTTGCAACACGCCACACTCCCACTCACTGGTCATGTCTAGAAGGGATACCGACTTTAGCTAGTAAGTGATTCTGTGGAAAGCAAATCAAGTCCAGTCTGCTGTAGAACTCGACGCTGTTAAGACGCAAACTCTCGTTGTAGTGAACGTGACTATGACGTAACTTTTACAAAACCGGTATGCCTTCTAGCAATGACCCACTCACTCCCGTTTTGTGGGCGTTCCCTAACGATTTGTTCTATTCAGCACGCTTTCCTCTTCTAACCCAACCGCGCCTGTTGTTCACTGACCCTGAACACCCCCCCGACTCTGCGGACACCTGGGCAATGGACACCTGATGCATGTATACAAAGTAGCAGCGCTAAACATACAATTTTGACTGGGAAAACTATGACAGCTATGGCTGATTTCAAGAAAATTGAGTTTTTCGAGAAAGACGTGACTGTTACATGATGGCCACATTTATGCGAGCTGGGATTAAAAGATTTGGCAGTTTGAGCTAAACGAACTACCGAATCTGCGCAAACGCCCCGAACGTTACATTTAATCTCGAACTTACTTCGTATGCAAATCCAACCTAGATGTAGCATGTTCGTCACTAGGCTTTTTCGTCCAGCCCCATTCTTTTGTTCGTTTACTTCTTTGTTATGAGCCCTGAGTTTTTCCCCCTTTTGTTCGGGGAGTATTGTAACGTTACTAACGCGCGGGTAAACGACTTGTCTCGCCCACCCAATCGACAGTGTATCCCTGTGAAGAAAAACACATTTCTTCAGGCAAAAATATGATAATTGTAGCTAGGAGTGACTCACAAAGGGGGGAGTGCTTAGTTAGTATGGACAAACTTGAAGTTCTGGAACAACTTGCTTAATAAAATGACATTTGTTGATACTATAGCTAATTCCCAAACAATTTATAAAGTTAAAGCAGTATAACAGCCAGCTATATAATTGTACCTGTATGGGTTCTGATATGGGCTTTCAGATGAGACGATTTTCCATAAACTCTGTCACAGCCGTCGTAAATGCACTGATGTCGCTTTACTGGGGACCGAGGCGCCCCTCCTCCCCACTGCTGTTGAGTGGCATTGAACTGTCCAGGAATTGGAGTAGCAGAGGGGGTCATGGTTGGGGTAGTTGAGTCAGACAACGTGGTGTAGCCGCTCTCCCCACATGAGGAGTTGCTGCTCTCCGAGTAGGCCGACATGGACCGGAACTTGCCGTGGAGGTCCGTGAGGATCCCGGCTACCGTGATCATGTTGGCCCCTTCGAGTCTCAGCGTCTCGAGCACCTCCCTGTCCTCGTTCGACACTTCTGGCTCCCCAGGATGAAGGGCCTGGGGAGGGGGCTGTGCGGCGGGGACAACCGTGGTGGGTCGGTGTAGGACGGGACCGCTAGAGATCGACATCAGACATTCGGCGGCTAAGTAATCCGAATACGCAACCATCGACATTCTTCTTTTATCTCGTTGACTTTAGCAAGTCCTTTGTAAAATACAGTTTTGTTTTCGGTGTCGTTTTCGAAGGAGACAGAAATGTCGACTTCGTTGTCAGACGAACTCGTTGAACCGTCCTTTTCCAGCTATCCCTATACCGTCACAAAGTCTTGTCGATATGTGTGCTCGAAAACATCAAATTATATAAAACCAAAGCAAAAAAAGATACTACCAAAACGTGCCCGTGCCTCCAGCCCCACAAGCATGCTTTACATCATCCGAGGGTTCATTGTGTCTGACTCTGAAAAGCCGGTCAAACCTACCCGATACAGAGCAACACGCACAATCTGACGTTGCGGACTGACGTGAAAAACGGGCGTGGTGGATTCGTATCTCAGTGGGTGGAAGCGACCGATACAGCAGCGTGGAAATGTGGTGCTCGGCTGTTGAGTTGAGGGTGTAGCCCTACTGTAAATGGCTTATCACATTTTACGATTTCCTCTTACACTCTATTTCTCCTTTGTCAACAGCATATTTATGAAGGACTAAAAATAAGTGTGCGATTTCAGCAATAATTACATTTTTTGTTATTTTTTTTGGACATTGCAATAGTAAATAATTTATACGCGGTATATGGTCCGGTGTAGCTCAGTTGGTAGAGCATGGCGCTTGCAACTCCTGGGTTGTGGGTTCGATTCCCACGGGGGGGCAGTATGAAAAAAAAGAAAATAGAAAAAAAATGGTATTCACTAACTGTAAGTTGCTCTGGATAAGAGCGTCTGCTAAATGACTAAAATGTATATTAGACGTATGGTTTCTTTTACTCTTTTGAAAGTCGTTATTCTAATTGAAGGTCTATTACCTAAGAGCAGAGGCTAGACAAAGACACTAGATGTCTCTCTAGTCCCTCTTCTTCTTTAGCCTCTGTTCTCTTCCAGATATAGCTTCACATATACAGGCACACCCCATTTTCTCTGGCTGGCTGTTTGTGAAGCCATCTGTCACACCATAATTACTCACTTGGAGGCTTAACCAAATCTGACCCCAATAATGAACTGGTGGATATAATCGTGCCGTAATAGAGACGCAATAGAGCCCATAGGCAATACGATTAATCAAAATGACCATTATGTGCACTCCCATCATAAAATAATAACATGGACAACCCTTGGTTACAGTGTTATGGGTGGGTTATAAGGGTAAAGATGCATAGAATACTTGGGTCACAGAACATACATCTATTGTATTGTATTTGCAACACTATGACAACCAAGTTGCCATAACATTGTCGATTCTCACTAAAAAGCAACAAACATAAAACTTTAAATCCCAAATGTGTGCTGTGCTTTTATGGCTGGAAGGAACCCTTCTTTAGCCATAGGGCGGTTTATATACCATAGAGAGGCTTTGCATTGAGGGACGGGGGGGGGTAGGGGCAATGTTGTGTCAAGTGACTGGCTCAGTGGATGTTTGTAGCTCGAGGCTGGAAGGTATTTCCTGATTGGACGCTGTGAGCAGTGTGGGTCACTGTGGAAACAGCAGCAGGCACGAGCATGGCCATTCACCTGCCTGCGTGAGAAAAGGGAATTTTCTTCAGTCCAACTACTGTATTTACAGTGGGGGAAAAAAGTATTTAGTCAGCCACCATTTGTGCAAGTTCTCCCACTTAAAAAGATGAGAGGCCTGTAATTTTCATCATAGGTACACGTCAACTATGACAGACAAAATGAGGGGAAAAAATCCATAAAATCACATTGTAGGATTTTTTATGAATTTATTTGCAAATTATGGTGGAAAATAAGTATTTGGTCAATAACAAAAGTTTCTCAATACTTTGTTATATACCCTTTGTTGGCAATGACACAGGTCAAACATTTTCTGTAAGTCTTCACAAGGTTTTCACACACTGTTGCTGGTATTTTGACCCATTCCTCCATGCAGATCTCCTCTAGAGCAGTGATGTTTTGGGGCTGTCGCTGGGCAACACGGACTTTCAACTCCCTCCAAAGATTTTCTATGGGGTTGAGATCTGGAGACTGGCTAGGCCACTCCAGGACCATGAAATGCTTCTTACGAAGCCACTCCTTCGTTGCCCGGGCGGTGTGTTTGGGATCATTGTCATGCTGAAAGACCCAGCCACGTTTCATCTTCAATGCCCTTGCTGATGGAAGGAGGTTTTCACTCAAAATCTCACGATACATGGCCCCATTCATTCTTTCCTTTACACGGATCAGTCGTCCTTGTCCCTTTGCAGAAAAACAGCCCCAAAGCATGATGTTTCCACCCCCATGCTTCACAGTAGGTATGGTGTTCTTTGGATGCAACTCAGCATTCTTTGTCCTCCAAACACGACGAGTTGAGTTTTTACCAAAAAGTTCTATTTTGGTTTCATCTGACCATATGACATTCTCCCAATCCTCTTCTGGATCATCCACATGCACTCTAGCAAACTTCAGACGGGCCTGGACATGTACTGGCTTAAGCAGGGGGACACGTCTGGCACTGCAGGATTTGAGTCCCTGGCGGCGGAGTGTGTTACTGATGGTAGGCTTTGTTACTTTGGTCCCAGCTCTCTGCAGG
The DNA here is from genome assembly GCF_020615455.1 of Coregonus clupeaformis. Classification (NCBI taxonomy): domain Eukaryota; kingdom Metazoa; phylum Chordata; class Actinopteri; order Salmoniformes; family Salmonidae; genus Coregonus; species Coregonus clupeaformis. The sequence continues at coordinate 9,992,985 of NC_059205.1, read as the reverse complement.
TCATTCACTAGGTCCCCCCGTGTGGTTCTGGGATTTTTGCTCACCGTTCTTGTGATCATTTTGACCCCACGGGGTGAGATCTTGCGTGGAGCCCCAGATCGAGGGAGATTATCAGTGGTCTTGTATGTCTTCCATTTCCTAATAATTGCTCCCACAGTTGATTTCTTCAAACCAAGCTGCTTACCTATTGCAGATTCAGTCTTCCCAGCCTGGTGCAGGTCTACAATTTTGTTTCTGGTGTCCTTTGACAGCTCTTTGGTCTTGGCCATAGTGGAGTTTGGATTGTGACTGTTTGAGGTTGTGGACAGGTGTCTTTTATACTGATAACAAGTTCAAACAGGTGCCATTAATACAGGTAACGAGTGGAGGACAGAGGAGCCTCTTAAAGAAGAAGTTACAGGTCTGTGAGAGCCAGAAATCTTGCTTGTTTGTAGGTGACCAAATACTTATTTTCCACCATAATTTGCAAATTAATTAATACAAAATCCTACAATGTGATTTTCTGGAAAAGAACATCTCAATTTGTCTGTCATAGTTGACGTGTACCTATGATGAAAATTACAGGCCTCTCTCATCTTTTTAAGTGGGAGAACTTGCACAATTGGTGGCTGACTAAATACTTTTTTTCCCCACTGTACATGTGGAGTCTTGGAAGCCATGGCTGCTGCAATGACTTGAGACTGCTATATGGCCACGTCTCAGCTTGGATTACGACTCTCTCTTATCTCCACGGCTCTCATTCTACTACACAGTAAATTATCTATGGTTTGTGATTGGATTTGTGATTTGACTTATTCATAAAGTTTGTTCTCATTTCAGACAGGGATGACTGACTGTGTTTTTCAGTGAAGAATGGACAGTTGATACTTTTTGAAAGAGCAGAAAATTAGTTCCTACATTATGTCTACTGGCATTTGCAAATTAGACATTGCGATTGAGTGAATTAAACATTGAATCTGGGGTTTTCACTGAGTTTTTAAGCTTGTTTAAAGGGTTTGTGTGTAGATTGTGTTTTTAAAAATGTTTTTCTGTAGTAGGTGATTGCCTTCAGATGGATCATCAGCTTTGTAATCCCGAATGCATTGGTGAGAACGAATTGAATGATAAATCATACAGTACATTCTTAAGTGCATTTTTATGGTGACACTTCATAATAACTTTAATTTATAAGCCATTAATAGATGGCTTTTCTTTCCAGCAAGTCGGGTGGTCCTCTGTAGCTCAGCTGGTAGAGCACGGTGCTTGTAACGCCAAGGTAGTGGGTTCGATCCCCGGGACCACCCATACGTAAAAATGTATGCACACAAGACTGTAAGTCGCTTTGGATAAAAGCGTCTGCTAAATGGCATATTATTATAAGTCATTAACACATTCCTTATAAATTATGTATTAATAGCGTATTAATTTAAGTTATTATAAAGTGTTACTGTTACATATTTTGAATTGAATAATATAACTACCTCTGTTGACATTCAGTATTTATTTCCCATTAAAAAAAAAAAAGTATTCTAAATGGTCTGTTATTTGATGGCTACAGCTTCATCACCAGACAATTCGTAGCAGAGAGGGGTGAGTTACACCTGCAGATAAAGCACGACGATAGCCCCTACTCTACAAGGCTCTATTTTAGGCAGAAATTGACTGTCTCTCAACTGTGTGGTGGATATCGACCTGATTTCCAAGTGTCAGGTCAGATATACAGAAATATTCACACCATTATAGTGATTTCTTTGTGTGAAAATTTGACATTGGGGAACCATCAATGTAAAATCCTTGAATTTACCTTAAAAATCTAATTTTTACAGGCCAATAATTTTTTTACTTTTAGAACTCAGTTCCCCTGGGTTCCGCTACATTTCCAGCCCTGTTCCTCCCCATTTCCAGCCCTGAATATAATGAAAAATGAATATGATATGGGACTTTTAGTGATGTTTTTTTCTATGCTCCCTGTAGATCAGGACTCCCCAGAAGGAACATTTTGTGCATTTTGAGATAAATCTGAAATGACAGCATGAATATTGCTTGCTTTGTGCGTGTTTTTGTACTTGTGTTCTTTCTCTTCCTTGCTCCTGTGCGCTTTAGCTAATAGACCAAATAAAAGTCTGCATTTTACAATGCGCACATTGATTATTTCTTAAGTGTTTGTGCTATCAAATCATTAATTATTATGGGCATGCTCCAGACCTCACGCACCGCAGAGAAGCAGGAAGAAGTGAAGGAGGTGAGGGGGAAACGATCCGTCTCCCAATATGAGTGATATCAGAATTGGCCAAGCATGAAACATTAGGTTAGTATTTGCAGTAGAAGGATGTCATATTGCACGGGTGTCCAAACTCTGTCCTGTACAGCTACTGCGGTTGCAGGCTTTTGTTCCAGCCCAGCACTAACCCAACTAGCTCCCGAGTGGCGCAGTGGTCTAAGGCACTGTACGTCGCTCTGGATAAGAGCGTCTGCTAAATGACGTAAATGTAATGATGATCTGGTTTGAATACCATGATTCCTTAATTATTTGTATCAAGTGTGCCAAAGCTGGGCTGAAACAAAAACCTGCACGTCCTGCAGCTCCCCAGAACCACGTTTGGTCATCATATTGTACAATTGACAATCCTCTGACTTTTTCCCATCCTTTATCAATTCTTCAGACGGATCTGTATGGGACCTGCACTAGTACGGTAGGTAATTATTATACAACGTAACCATAGACTCTTCTATGTTCTATGCAGAGGCGACGCCCTCTACTGGTGAAGATGAGGAACCTCAGCCAGCGTCAACAGGCCCAACTGGCCGACTTCTGACTCCTCTGAGAGAGGACACGGTGAGCTATGTCCCCCCCCAAAAAAATGGAACAGTCTATGGTTACGTTGTATAATAATTACATATTAGTGGTTTTATTTACTACACCCAATACAAACACGTGTGTATATATATACACCAAAGGATGTAACCCAAACAAAGAGCGAGGTGTAACCTCTACACAATACACGGGACGAGACCCGTAAACAACAAGAGCACAATACACCGTACTCACGAGACCAACGGACATGGGACAATAATCGACAAGGACAATGGGGAACAGAGGGCACATATATACACATACTAATAAGGGGGAATGGGAACCAGGTGTGCATAATGAGACAAGACAGTCCGGGGTTGGTGGTAATGATCCCTGTCAGTGACGCCTAGAAAGCCGGTGACGTAGAGCTCCGGAACTGGTGAACGGAATGAGCAGCAGTACCGGGGAGATCCGTGACACAATCACAGATGTCTTTCTCTTGCATTGATATTGGGGCAGACACTGACCCTATGCACGTTCAATAAATCAATCAATAGACTATATATACACACCATATACACACTCACTGACACACACAACATTGACACTCCCACACAAAACCCCAACACATTCACATACACTACATACGCACACACATAACACACACGCATAGCGACACAACACAAACACACACACACACACACATTACACGCACACTCACACACTTTTACACTCATCATATCTACCTCAAATACCTTATTATTATCTATCCTGATGCCTAGTCACTTTACCCTGCCTTGATGTACATATCTACCTCAAATACCTTATTATCTATCCTGATGCCTAGTCACTTTACCCTGCCTTCATTTACATATCTACCTCAAATACCTCCTACCTCATTGATCTGGTACTAGTACTCCCTGTATATAGCTCAATTCTCATGTATTTTGTTTTACTCCTCTTGTGTTTCTATTCTGCATCGTTGGGAAGGTCTCGTAAGCAAGCATTTCACTGTGAAGTCTACACCAGTTGTATTTGAGGTATGTGACAAATACAAATTGATTTGATTTGATTTTGAGGCAGTGCATAATGAAATCCAGAAGTGCTAGGGACTGATGACCACGTCTGTGACTTAGAGAACACCATGGAGCCTTTCTATTGGAAGTTCGGTTCATAAAGGATCTGTTAGATTGTCAGTAGGTTTCAGATGGACCGCCTAACAATTAGACTGAGTCCCAGATCATTTTGTGCTGTCTTACCAACTCCATTGCTGTCATGGCGTGACAATTACAGCAATTGAGTAGACTGCACAAAACAGATCTGGTACTCAGGCTAAACAATTGGTGCCAGATAAGCAAAATATCTTCCACCAGTTTCTTCTGTACTCTCTAGCCAGTTGACACTTCCACTTTTACAAAGGGGAGTTCCTCTCTCTCTCTCATACACAGACAGTGGACTCCAAACTCCAGTGTACCCAAGTGGCATGGGACTACAGTGATGGAGGAGGTCAACTGCACAGAGATCGTCTCCATGGTACCGTTGTCAGGGTCAACAGGAGTGGTGAAGACCCAGTCTCTACCCTTACGCTGCTCAGAGCCTAGGCGGGCACCCTTAGGAGTGGATGAGTATGCTTCTGACACCCTCTTCAAGAGTGGCTAAACTGTCGTGTACCTGAATGACTGTGTCAATGTGTTACCTGTCTGACATCAAGGTTTCGTTGTGTGTGTCTGTATAAAAGCTAATACTGCCAAAATAAACTATTACTACTATTACTACTATTAGCTAGGAAGCCCTCATATTGCTGTTACTTTCACCACACTACTACACTCTACTACTGCTAGTACCTCTATGGCTGTTACAAACCTCACATTACATTCTCAGTCATTCTCGTAGTCATTCAAATTGAGAATCTGAAAGTTGAAACTTTTAATCAGATGAATATAACTTGGTCACTCAGGCCCCACTCAATAGTATAATAATGCATTTGAATGATATTCTCCCTCAGATACGCTTGGTCCAGGTGTCCCAAGTGATCTCCAGTTTGTGGAGGAGGGGGTCGAAGGGCAGGACGTCCTCCCCCCAGGAGGCCATGGACACCGTGAGGAAGCTGTGTGGTCTCACCTCTGTCCAGCAAAAGGTAGGACCCCAATTTCCTTAAACATTATAAGGGAGTCATTCACACTTATGACAAGTCTTACAATGCATTATAACTACATCATAATGCATTATACCATTATTTGTCTTCATTGGATAAAGATGTATATGTTCTCCTGGAAGGAATCATGCACGTACCTACAGTGGGGAGAACAAGTATTTGATACACTGCCGATTTTGCAGGTTGTCCTACTTACAAAGCATGTAGAGGTCTGTCATTTTTATCATAGGTACACTTCAACTGTGAGAGACGGAATACTTATGTCATGCAATAAAATGCAAATTAATTACTTAAAAATCATACAATGTGATTTTCAGGATTTTTTTTTTTTGATTCCGTCTCTCACAGTTGAAGTGTACCTATGATAAAAATTACAGACCTCTACATGCTTTGTAAGTAGGAAAACCTGCAAAATCGGTATCAAATACTTGTTCTCCCCACTGTATGAGCGATGATTTCATACAACCATCTGGATTTATCACAATGAACTTCACGCAAAGTCACTAATGCTTACGCCATTGAGGTGAGGAAAGCTGAAAGAATGACAGCTGGTCCCAAAGATTGAAGGATACACTTGTTTTCATTTATTAAATACTCTCTTTACTTTAAAGCTAGAATCCTTAGTTACTGCTACATCCTAATCTGTGATGTCCATTCCCAGCAGTTGATTACTCTGTTGACTGTTGTTGCAGGCAGCCTCTCCTGGACACCTTACCGGCGTGCGGCTCAGAGGAATGCATCATCCTCTTGACGGACCTAATCAGCAGGAGTGGGCCCACTCTTTTGTCACCACCATCGCCCTCATCCCTAACCCATCATCCCTCACCTATCATCCCTCACCCCTCATCCCTCACCTATCATCCCTCACCCCTCGCCACACATCATCAGCTCCGCCAATGTAGGTCTGATGGAAAGTTCTATGGGAATATTGACTTTGGTTTGAAAGAGATCTGTCAAATAGAGGTTTAGATACAGTACAGTTGTGGTCAAAAGTTTTGAGAATGACACAAGTATGAGATATTTTTGTCAGATTTTACTATGGTATACTGAAGTATAATTACAAGCATTCCATAAGTGTCAAAGGCTTTTATTGACAATTACATTAAGTTTATGCAAAGAGTCAATATTTGCAGTGTTGACCCTTCTTTTTCAAGACCTCTTCAATCCGCCCTGGCATGCTGTCAATTAACTTCTGGGCCACATCCTGACTGATAGCAGCCCATTCTTGCATAATCAATGCTTGGAGTTAGTCAGAATTTGTGGGTTTTTGTTTGTCCACCCGCCTCTTGAGGATCGACCACAAGTTCCCAATGGGATTAAGGTCTGGGGAGTTTCTTGGCCATGGACCCAAAATGTCAATGTTTTGTTCCCCAAGCCACTTAGTTATCACTTTTGCCTCATGGCAAGGTGCTCCATCATGCTGAAAAAGGCATTGGTCGTCACCAAACTGTTCTTGGATGGTTGGGAGAAGTTGCTCTCGGAGGATGTGTTGGTACCATTCTTTAATCATGGCTGTGTTCTTAGCAGTCCAATCACTGTACCTTTTGCAGAATATCAGTCTGTCCCTGATGTTTTTCCTGGAGAGAAGTGGCTTCTTTGCTGCCCTTCTTGACACCAGGCCATCCTCCAAAAGTCTTCGCCTCACTGTGCGTGCAGATGCACTCGCACCTGCCTGCTGCCATTCCTGAGCAAGCTCTGCACTGGTGGTGCCCCGATTCCGCAGCTGAATCAACTTTAGGAGACGGTCCTGGCGCTTGCTGGACATTCTTTGGGCTCCCTGACGCCTTCTTCACAACAATTGAATCTCTCTCCTTTAAGTTCTTGATGATCCGATAAATGGTTGATTTAGGTGCAATCTTACTAGCAGCAATATCCTTGCCTGTGAAGCCCTTTTTGTGCAAAGCAATAATGACGGCACATGTTTCCTTGCAGGTAACCATGGTTACGCACCAAAGTATGTTCATCTCTAGGAGATAGAATGCGTCTCCTTCCTGAGCGGTGTGACGGCTGTGTGGTCCCATGGTGTTTATACTTGCGTACTATTGTTTGTACAGATGAACGTGGTACCTTCAGGCATTTGGAAATTGCTCCCAAGGATGAACCAGACTTGTGGAGGTCTACAATTTTTTTTCTGAGGTCTTGGCTGATTTCTTTTGATTTTGCCATGATGTCAAGCAAAGAGGCACTGAGTTTGAAGGTAGGCCTTGAAATATATCCACAGGTACACCTACAATTGACTCAAATGATGTCAATTAGCCTATCAGAAGCTTCTAAAGCCATGACATCATTTTCTGGAATTTTCCAAGCTGTTTAAAGGCACAGTCAAGTTAGTGTATGTAAACTTCTGACCCACTGGAATTGTGATACAGTGAGTTATAAGTGAAATAATCTGTTTGTAAACAATTGTTGGAAAAATTACTTGTGTCATGCACAAAGTAGATGTCCTAACCGACTGGGCAAAACTATAGTTTGTTAGCAAGACATTTGTGGAGTGGTTGAAAAACGAGTTTTAATGACTCCAACCTAAGTGTATGTAAACTTCCGACTTCAACTGTATGCCCGTGTATCTTCTGTTCATTGGTTATTTGGCCATCTATCGGTTGATCAGTTTGTGTGTGCACAAAACATAATAAAACAGCTTTACCTTTGAAACATGGACCGTCAATTTGTTCTTGGTATTCAAATCTGGAGGATGAATAACTGATCAATGATGGAAGTGTTTCCATCAGGCTACATGATGTAATACAGCCCATTCACCAGCTGATTTGCAGATGTCCTACAGCACAGGTTGTCTCCAATAAAGACTGACAGAGAACAAAGTCAATAGGCTGTGCACTTTCAATTACTTTCTTATTCAAATTTTACCTAATATCTATCACTGTGAATGAGCTCAATAAAAAAAAGAAAATCAGTCTTACTCTGGAATAATTTCATAACAGTAATGAAAACATTGAAAATATTGTTTCAAGTACATGTGATGGTGAATGTGTACTAAAATATTTACATTTTAGTCATTTAGCAGACGCTCTTATTCTTTAAAAAAAAATTCTTTTTATATATATATTTTTTTACTAGCCCCCCGTGGGAATTGAACCCACAACCCTGGCATTGCAAACACCATGCTCAACCAACTGAGCTACATCCCTGTTGGCCATTCCCTCCCCTATCCCGGACGAATTGTGCGCCGCCCCATGGGTCTCCCGGTCTCGGCCGGCTACGACAGAGCCTGGATTCGAACTAGGATCTCTAGTGGCACAGCTAGCACTGCAATACAGTGCCTTAGACCACTGCGCCACTCGGGGAACATGAAACATCACCAAGTGTGATGTTTCATGTTTTACTCATTGTATAAGTGTTTCAACAATCAATATTGAAATGTCACTATCAATCATTGGGTTGTGGGTTTGATTCCCACGGGGGGCCAGTATATATAAAAAAAATATATATATATATTTATTCACTAACTGTAAGTCGCTCTGGATAAGAGCGTCTACTAAATGACTAAAATGTAAATGTAAATGTAAATCATGTTACAAGTATGCAAATATTATCAAGGCACATTTCAGCAAGGAATTAAAAATCACATCAAGGTAGGTATTCCGGTAAGAACCATGTAAGTTATAAATAAGCAAACAGTGCAGATATCAATTGCCATAGTCAAAGCAATCATGTTACTTATTTGTTTACTACTGTAAGTCGCTCTGGATAAGAGCGTCTGGTAACATGTAGAATTCTGCTTTTAACATTCTGTCAGCTAAAATGATTCAGTTGGGTTATTTCTGAGCGATAAGGCTTGAAAAGGTTTCCTTTTGTTCCACCACCACCACCAAGCCTTAACCATCCCTGCTGGCTCATCCCCAATGGCTATGCCCTTCTCTTGGCTGGTTGAGGGTCCGTCTACACCTCTTCCTCCCATGGAGCATTCTCCATACCAGAGGGACAGTGGGCAAGTGGCTGGGCTTCCCACCACCACACCCCAGACCAGCAGACAGCCTCAAGGCTGGCTCAGCTGGGTCTTTGGACAGAAAAGGAGGCTTAACTCACTGATGACACCAACAAATCGGTAAGGAACCATTTCTTACTATTCAAGACAGACACACAAAATGTATCTCCTTTATACGCACAAACATTTTAATCTCTTTATTGATGGTTTATATTTTATGTTCAAAGTGCTCTTTAATATAAATCACATGCAAAATTCAATTAACCAGATTTTTAACATGAATAAAGACTTACTAAAGTACCATACATTTTCACCATCATTGTCAAGCCCTAGTTATTTTGTTGCTTTGACAAAGTCATTTCTGAAGATTATTATTTATTTCATGCGATTAGTGATTCATTTACGTATGTCCCTCATTTTAAGGTCAACCCTGTTATGTGAACAACTTTCGTTTTAATATGGTGAAACTATTCATAAAAAAATGTTTTAAAAATGTATAATCTAATAGTGAAATCATACACTCTTAGAAAAAAAGGTGCTATGTTGAACCTAAAAGGGTTCTTCAGCTGTCCCGATGGCAGAACCCTTTGAAGAACCATTTCTGGTTCCAGGTTGAACCCCTTTGGTTCCAGGTATAACTTTTTTGAGTTCCATGTAGAACCCTTTACACAGAGGGTTCTACATGGAACCCAAAAGAGTTCTACCTGGAACCAAAAAGGGTTCTCCTATGGGGACAGCTGAAGAACCCCTTTGGAACCCTTTTTTCTAAGATCGTAGTGTAGAGGCAGGTGAGCCGGTTCTTCTGTTTTTGCCAATTTTCTGGTGTTTTGTGGTGGAAAACTGAGTGCGATGAGCATAACACGTCAATGGTGTTACCCATAGATGGAAAGGCTAGAAGCACAGGAGGTTGGTGGCACCTTAATAGGGGAGAACAGGTTTGTGGTAATGACTGGAGGAGAATGGTATCAAATATATTACATTTACGTCATTTAGCAGACGCTCTTATCCAGAGCGACTTACAGTTAGTGCATACATTATTCTTTTTAATTTTCATACCCCATGGGAATCGAACCCACAACCCTGGCGTTGCAAACGCCATGCTCTACCAACTGAGCTACCTCCCTGCCGGCCATTCCCTCCCCTACCCTGGGCGACGCTGGGCCAATTGTGCGCCGCCCCATTGGTCTCCCGGTTGCGGCCGGCTACAGCAGAGCCTGGATTTGAACCAGGATCTCTAGTGGCACAGCTAGCACTGCGATGCAGTGCCTTAGACCACTGTACCACTCGGGAGACATATATCAAACACATGGTTTCCAGGTGTTTGATGCCATTCCATTTGCTACGTTCCGTCCATTATTATGAGCTGTTCTCCCCTCAGCAGCCTCCTGTGGCTAGAAATGATTTAACAATTATTTTTTAAGGGTGAAGCTTGCATTCAATTGCCCCTCCCCGTTGCACACAACACGCTTCCATTCCCCCTGTCACAAGGGGATTTATGTCTGATTTAAGATGAAATCGTCAAACCTGTTCATTGGCACTTACATTAGTATTTTTCTCTATCACGTACAAGCATTGTTTGGAATAATGTTTTCGATTTTCAAAACATAATCCACAACACACAGAACTCTGTGGCCTTTTGCAAAACAGTAAATGCGTTTATAGATTGTAGTTGCCTTTTCAAAACATAAATACATTAATCAAAACTGTATTATCCTTAAAAATTCATCAAAAGAACACGACTACCTGTAAAACGATTAACGCAGCCATACTAATCTCTTGAGTCCAAGCAGACAAAACAGAAAGTTAGTCTGTCTTTTAAAAATCCCAGTACATTTTCTTTCGAGTCACTAAATCGTGATGATCAAAACTGGAAGTATGACTATGCAAAGATACAGAATTATGTGTAATTACTCTCCCTTTATGCGTATTTCACCATACAATTTAATACACATCAAATCAAATATTATTCCTGATAATTACAAATAAATAAAGATAGGCAAGTTGTGTGCAGGATTCATTGACTGAAATCATCATAATCCAATTCCATGTATTCAATACAAAGGTTGGTTTGCTCATAGTTTTGTAGACTTTCCATCGCCGTACAGAAACACAATCCACAATAGAACTAAGGAAAGGTGAATACAATGGAGGAACACAACTGATATGGATGTGAAGGCCTAAATCCACACCAAAGAAAAGCTATATAATAGAAGGTCACAATGTTGGAGACGATGACTTAGGAGTAACCCAAAGTTACTTAGAAGTAACCCAACTTCATTCTCTGAATATCTGCATGTCCACAATATTGTAAAAAATCATAACAATTAGACAGTCCCTATTGGCTAGATCTTTCCATATATTGTACATGGTGTGACACTGATGGGGTGATTTAGAATTTTATGAAGTAGTATTTACTGATTGGCTGAAACAGTGAACACAGCTGCACACATTTCCCTTCTGATGAAAACAATGCGTTAATATTCTGTGAACAAAACACTTAACAGTGAATTATTTATTCACTGATGACATTTGCATTTAAAGTTTTGCAAAAGGTGGTCTAAGACATGTAAGTTAGGTACAAAGGCAAGAAAATGATCAGTAGTTCTGTAAATGTATTTGTGCATTTGATCATTGCTGTTCTGCTACAGATACGTTTCAACAGATCCAAAAATTGCTTGGACGCAATTGAGAAAAACTGCATTCAATCTCGTGAGATGGGAAAACATGTTTTTTATTAAGTTGAACATGTGCTCTTTATGACAGAATGTTATAGCAAGGTGAAATAAATACTTTATTTTCACCAAATTACACTACCCAAAAGGCACTCTATTGGTGGAATGACCCATTTCTTCCATCTAGCTGTGTTTTCTAATGTTTTTTGTTGTTGTTTTCTTTTACCCTTCAGAGCAAGCCTGTACCACCACCTCTCACCATGGCCATGATGAAGCCTGGTTGGCTAGGAGACCTCAGAGAGTACTGACCCACTAGTCTCTATCAACAGCAGTGTGTCTGAGGCCTAATAGCCTGATACACGAGGCTAGTCCACCACCCCCCCATCTCCACCCTTTTGCAAAACAAAAAGCTTAGGGGACTCAAAAAGTATAGCATTCAAAATTTTATTGTTGGTGTTTTTGTCCTACTCTTACATAACATTTGGAGCCAATATGTATTTAATTCCTCTGTTATGTACTGCTAAAGATGCAGAGATGTTTTTACATCCAATTGATTCTTATCTAATCTACACTGTATAAAAATTTTAACGCAACATGTCAAGTGTTGGTTCCATCGTAGAGGAGTATTTCTGTCTGTACTAAAGCCCTTTCGTGGGGAAAAACTAATTCTGATTGGCTGGACCTGGCTCCCCAGTGGGTGGGCCTGGCTGCCAAGTGGGTGGGCCTATGCCCTCCCAGGCCCACCCATGGCTGCACCCCTGCCCAGTCATGTGAAATCCATAGATTAGTGCCTAATGAATTTATGTCAATTAACTGATTTTCTTATATGAACTGTAACTGAGTAAAATCTTTGTTGCATGTTGCGTTTATATTTTTGTGCAGTATAGTTTGTTTCTCATGATCTCAGCACCCATCCTATGCAGGTTGGCCTCGGATACGGTGTCCTGGAAGAACGGAGCTGAAAAGACAAAGTAGCACACATATAGATAGGAGTAGGAATGAACACAGAACACTGACACGTCCATAAACCTTCAATGGGAGACATTGCAGCCAGAGTTGTTAGCAGCAGGAGGCAGTGTTACGCCATCCTATGAGTTATTGTATATTCTCTTTAGTACAGGGCTACTCAGTTCCAAATAGAGCAAGCCTGCTGCTTATTTCTTATTTTAGAGGGTGCTTTTTAATGCACTGCTTGCAGTAAGATCTGGAAAACTAGGTTAGAGTACATACTCTGGTCAATAGATGACATAGCTTGTGAATAATGTAGCCTATTGATAACTAGCAGAGTGCTTGCTGTATTGTGTCAAAATTTTCTGGATTTCATATTCATATTACAGTAGATATTCATAGACAAGGTTTTCATAGATATTCATATTATAGATATTCAATCAGATATTTATTAGATAGTGGCATCAAGTGACAGTGACACAGAATCCATTTTACTTTATGTTCGTATTCTTATCTTTTATTATTTCTTATTGTTGTAGTATTGTCGAGAAGGAACCTGCAAGTAAGCATTTCGTTGGACTGTGTATACCATGTGTATCCTCTACATACAACTATTCAAACTTGAAACTTGTAGTCTAGTGATACCCAGAGCCATGTATTACAGTCCCATTCGCACTGAGCTAAAGGCTAGAGCTGCTGTTTTCAAGGAGCGGGATACAAATCCGGACACTTAGAAGAAATCCCGCTACAACCTCCGATGAGCCATCAAACAGGCAAAGCGTCAATACAGTACCAAGATCGAATCCTTCTACACCGGCTCTGATGCTCGTCGGATGTGGCAGGGCTTGCAAACTATCACGGATTACAAAGGGAAACCCAGCCTCGAGCTGTCCAGTGACATGAGCCTACCAGACGATCTAATTGCCTTCTATGCTCGCTTCGAAGCAAACAACACTGAGCCATGCATGAGAGCATCAGCTGTTCCGGACAGCTGTGTGATCTCGTAGCCGATATGAGTAAGACCTTTAAACAGGTTAACATTCGCAATGCCGCTGGGTCAGATGGAATAACAGGACGCATACTCAGAGCATGCTCTAACCAGCTGGCAAGTGTCTTCACTGACATTTTCAACCTCTCCCTGACCCGGTCTGCATAGCCGCGGGGAAGTCGGGGTGCTTTAAAAAATCGTCGGCAATACATTTTCTCTGCACTCCCACCTCTAAACATCTTCCCGCAGCCATGCTGGTCTCTAATACCAACTTGTTTCAAGCAGACCCCCATAGTCCCAGAGCCTAAGAACGCCAAGGTAACCTGCCTAAATGACTATCACCCCATAGCATTCACATCTATAGCCATGAACACCATCATCCCAGACACCCTGGAACCACTCCAATTCACATACCACCCCAACAGATCCACAGATGACACAATCTCTATTGCACTCAACACTGCACTCACCCACCTAGACAAAATTATTACCTATGTAAGAATGCTGTTCATTGACTACAGCTCAGCATTCAACACCATACTCCCCTCCAAGCTCCTCACCAGTATTTGATCCCCTGCTGATTTTGTACGTTTGCCCACTGACAAAGACATGATCAGTCTATATTTTTAATGGTAGGTTTATTTGAACAGTGAGAGACAGAATAACAACAAAAAAATCCAGTAAAACGCATGTCAAAAATGTTATAAATTGATTTGCATTTTAATGAGGGAAATAAGTATTTGACCCCTCTGCAAAACATGATTTAGTACTTGGTGGCAAAACCCTTGTTGGCAATCACAGAGGTCAGACGTTTCTTGAAGTTGGCCACCAGGTTTGCACACATCTCAGGAGGGATTTTGTCCCACTCCTCTTTGCAGATCTTCTCCAAGTCATTAAGGTTTCGAGCCTGATGTTTGGCAACTCGAACCATCAGCTCCCTCCACAGATTTTCTATGGGATTAAGGTCTGAAGACTGGCTAGGCCACTCCAGGACCTTAATGTGCTTCTTCTTGAGCCACTCCTTTGTTGCCTTGGCCGTGTGTTTTGGGTCATTGTCATGCTGGAATACCCATCCACGACCCATTTTCAATGCCTTGGCTGAGGGAAGGAGGTTCTCACCCAAGATTTGACGGTACATGGCCCCGTCCATCGTCCCTTTGATGCGGTGAAGTTGTCCTGTCCCCTTAGCAGAAAAACACCCCCAAAGCATAATGTTTCCACCTCCATGTTTGACGGTGGGGATGGTGTTCTTGGGGTCATAGACAGCATTCCTCCTCCTCCAAACACGGCGAGTTGAGTTGATGCCAAAGAGCTCGATTTTGGTCTCATCTGACCACAACACTTTCACCCAGTTCTGCTCTGAATCATTCAGATGTTCATTGGCAAACTTCAGACAGCCCTGTATATGTTCTTTCTTGAGCAGGGGAACTTGCGGGCGCTGCAGGATTTCAGTCCTTCACGGCGTAGTGTGTTACCAATTGTTTTCTTGGTGACTATGGTCCCAGCTGCCTTGAGATCATTGACAAGATCCTCCCGTGTAGTTCTGGGCTGATTCCTCACCGTTCCCATGATCATTGCAACTCCACAAGGTGAGATCTTGCATGGAGCCCCAGGCCGAGTGAGATTGACAGTTATTTTGTGTTTCTTCCATTTGCGAATAATCGCACCAACTGTTGTCACCTTCTCACCAAGCTGCTTGGCGATGGTCTTGTAGCCCATTCCAGCCTTGTGTAGCTCTACAATCTTGTCCCTGACATCCTTGGAGAGCTCTTTGGTCTTGGCCATGGTGGAGAGTTTGGAATCTGATTGATTGATTGCTTCTGTGGACAGGTGTCTTTTATACAGGTAACAAACTGAGATTAGGAGCACTCCCTTTAAGAGTGTGCTCCTAATCCCAGCTCGTTACCTGTATAAAAGACACCTGGGAGCCATAAATCTTTCTGATTGAGAGGGGGTCAAATACTTACTTCCCTCATTAAAATACAAATCAATTTATAACATTTTTGACATGCGTTTTTCTGGATTTTTTTGTTGTTATTCTGTCTCTCACTGTTCAAATAAACCTACCATTAAAATTATAGACTGATCATTTCTTTGTCAGTGGGCAAACGTACAAAATCAGCATGGGATCAAATACTTTTTTCCCTCACTGTACCTGTATATAGCCATGTTATTTTCACTCAGCATTGTTATTCGTTATTCACTGTGTATTTATTCCTTGTGTCATTATTTCTATTTTTTATTGCATGTTTTATCTTTAACTCTGCATTGTTGATAAACGACCCGTATGTAAGCATTTCACTGTTAGTCTACAGCTGTTGTTTACGAAGCATGTAATGTGATTTGATTACCCATATATACAGTGGGGAGAACAAGTATTTGATTCACTGCCGATTTTGCAGGTTTTCCTACTTACAAAGCATGTAGAGGTCTGTAATTTTTATCATAGGTACCCTTCAACTGTGAGAGACGGAATCTAAAACAAAAATCCAGAAAATCACACTGTATAATTTTTAAGTAATAAATTTGCATTTTATTGCATGACATAAGTATTTGATCACCTATCAACCAGTAAGAATTCCTTCTCTCACAGACCTGTTAGTTTTCCTTTAAGAAGCCCTCCTGTTCTCCACTCATTACCTGAATTAACTGCACCTGTTTGAACTCGTTACCTGTATAAAAGACACCTGTCCACACACTCAATCAAACAGACTCCAACCTCTCCACAATGGCCAAGACCAGAGAGCTGTGTAAGGACATCAGGGATAAAATTGTAGACCTGCACAAGGCTGGGATGGGCTACAGGACAAAAGGCAAGCAGCTTGGTGAGAAGGCAACAACTGTTAGCGCATTAAATAGAAAATGGAAGATGTTCAAGATGACAGTCAATCACCCTCGGTCTGGGGCTCCATGCAAGA
This sequence comes from Coregonus clupeaformis, assembly GCF_020615455.1. Taxonomy (NCBI): domain Eukaryota; kingdom Metazoa; phylum Chordata; class Actinopteri; order Salmoniformes; family Salmonidae; genus Coregonus; species Coregonus clupeaformis. The sequence goes on along the minus strand of NC_059205.1, from coordinate 9,976,588 downwards.
TCTCACCTCGTGGGGCATCAATGATCATGAGGAAGGTGAGGGATCAGCCCAGAACTACACGGCAGGACCTGGTCAATGACCTGAAGAGAGCTGGGACCACAGTCTCAAAGAAAACCATTAGTAACACACTACGCCGTCATGGATTAAAATCCTGCAGCGCACGCAAGGTCCGCCTGCTCAAGCCAGCGCATGTCCAGGCCCGTCTGAAGTTTGCCAATGACCATCTGGATGATCCAGAGGAGGAATGGGAGAAGGTCATGTGGTCTGATGCGACTTAAATAGAGCTTTTTGGTCTAAACTCCACTCGCCGTGTTTGGAGGAAGAAGAAGGATGAGTACAACCCCAAGAACACCATACCAACCGTGAAGCATGGAGGTGGAAACATCATTCTTTGGGGATGCTTTTCTGCAAAGGGGACAGGACGACTGCACCGTATTGAGGGGAGGATGGATGGGGCCATGTATCGCGAGATCTTGGCCAACAACCTCCTTCCCTCAGTAAGAGCATTGAAGATGGGTCGTGGTTGGGTCTTCCAGCATGACAACGACCCGAAACACACAGCCAGGGCAACTAAGGAGTGGCTCCGTAAGAAGCATCTCAAGGTCCTGGAGTGGCCTAGCCAGTCTCCAGACCTGAACCCAATAGAAAATCTTTGGAGGGAGCTGAAAGTCCGTATTGCCCAGCAACAGCCCCGAAACCTGAAGGATCTGGAGAAGGTCTGTATGGAGGAGTGGGCCAAAATCCCTGCTGCAGTGTGTGCAAACCTGGTCAAGACCTACAGGAAATGTATGATCTCTGTAATTGCAAACAAAGGTTTCTGTACCAAATATTAAGTTCTGCTTTTCTGATGTATCAAATACTTATGTCATGCAATAAAATGCAAATTAATTACTTAAATCTCATACAATGTGATTTTCTGGATTTTTGTTTTAGATTCCGTCTCTCACAGTTGAAGTGTACCTATGATAAAAATTACAGACCTCTACATGCTTTGTAAGAAGGAAAACCTGCAAAATCGGCAGTGTATCAAATACTTGTTCTCCCCACTGTATGTATCCACCAGGATGGCACAGTAGAGCTCAGCGGGGGTGCGGGCGATGCCAACTGCTGCCAATCTGGTCAAAGATTCCCAGTGGGTGGCACCTTGGCAGCAGCTCTGCCACATCCCTCTGCTTCAGGACACCGGTGATCAACAGCACCACGTTCTCAATCATGTAGCTGTAGCTGCAACATGGAGACAAGGACAGACCGGGGAGAGTGTGGGCCTAGTTCCAACTCATTTCAAATGCTTCCTCCCTTCTTTCCTACTACATTCCCTGATTTTAACAATTGATCTGCTACGGTTTGATGGGTGGACGTGATATGATGGAAATATTGCCTTCATTTATCCAATCTCATACAGATCAGTGATGACCTCAATGAAGGGGGAACGTAAGGATTCATTTGAGAAATTCAACATTGCTAATGTACTGTTTGAATCACAGGAGGCTGCTGAGGGGAGAACGGCTCATAATAATAGCTGGAACGGCGCAAATGGAACGGCATCAAACACCTGGACACCACTTGTTTGACGTATTTGATACCATTCCACTGCTTCCGCTCCAGTCATTACCCCAAGCCAGTTCTCCCCAATTAAAGTGCCTCCATCCTCCTGTGGTTTGAATAGCCTCATACCAACTACTGAGCTTTAACGAAGCTAGTGAATAGTAAGGTATAAGTAGTGTAGGCAGCTCATTTATAATGTTCTTTATTCCTGCGGGTTAAATATCAAACCAAACAGGAGCACTGAACCCACTGAATCTAAATACCTACATGTTTTATTATAATATATGCCATTTAGCAGATACTTTTATCCAAGTTCTAGTTATGCTTGTATACATTTGTGTGGTCCCAGGAATTGAACCCACTATCCTGGCGTTACAAGCGCCACGCTCTACTAACTGAGCTACATATCAATGTAACACCAGAGAAGATTCAATGACGGCCAAGAAGAAAGAGGAAGGAGAGGTGGGTGGGGAATGAGCTCGGTGTGATGAAGGAGGAACTAGTCAAAAGTGTGACTATTAGTAATATATTGTGAGATGTGAACATACAAATGTTATTTGTTTAACATATTTCACATAAATAAAAATTAGTAGTACATTTGGAGCTATAAGGTTACTGGCATACATGTAGTTAGTCAAGGAAGGTGTAGAGACTCAGGCAGACAGGCAGACGGACACACAGACAAGACATGAAGCCAAGACAGACAGACAGACAGACAGACAGACAGACAGACAAGACAGACAGACAGGCAGGCAGGCAGACAGACAGACAGACAGACAGACAGACAGACAGACAGACAGACAGACAGACAGACAGACAGACAGATAGGCAGGCAGGCAGGCAGGCAGGCAGGCAGGCAGGCAGGCAGGCAAGCAAACAAACAAACAAACAAACAAACAAGACAGACAGACAGACAGACAGACAGACAGACAGACAGACAGACAGACAGACAGACAGACAGACAGACAGACAGACAGACAGACAGACAGACAGACAGACAGACAGACAGACAGACAGACAGACAGACAGACAGACAGACAGGAAGACAGACAAGACAGACAAGACAGGCAGGCAGGCAGGCAGGCAGACGTGATTTATTAGAACACTCCTACGTGATGTAGTCGAGAAAATTGGAAAGGAGCGGCAGGGAGTTAGCGCGTAGGCAGAGGAACTTGTTCAGAATGTTCTCCTTCACAGTCAGGTCCTCCTTCCCAGCGATCAGGAGGCTGCCATAGTCTGTACTCTGCAGTTGCAGCTTGATGTCTACATTGAGATATTATTAAAAGACAGAGGTCATATGTGGAAAGGGGATTGAACTATTGAACCATGAGGGTGCCTGCTGGTGCTGGCCACTCCAATAACAAGTCTGAGCTCCCCTACATGTAGCAATATTAACTAGAGCACCACCCTAAGCGTTGAAAATACTATATTGGTCCAGTCCACTATTTTTGGGCCAACCTAAGAGTTAATGTTGGTAAATGATAACAAACCTAAAAGTGAATAGTGCTCAATGATAACACATTTCATCAACGGCAAAGGCATACAATTATAAATATTTAAAGGCACATTTCAAAGATAGTTATATTTGTCTGTAAAACTGTGAAAGGGTGTTTTATGTCTTTCATAAGTCACATTGGCTTTTGTTTGTCCAAATCTGAAATTCCAGTCAATTCCAGTTAACCTTTAAAGTTAAGGGTTGTCTGACAAATCATCATCCTTTTTTTCTTAAGACTATACTTGTCCATAAACTGTCCATAACTAATTACTTCCACTGTGTGGGGCAGATGATGATGACTAACAAGGAAACACACACAATTCCACATATTCATGCAGGCACCCACCCACGCATGCTCACACACACACACATACACGCCTCACACACAAACACACACACACACACACACACACAAACACACACACACACAAACACACACCTCACACACACACACACACACACACACACACCTCTCACACTTCTACCAGTTTAGAAAACAATGTGCGCACATCGCATTACACTTGATTTAATCACTATATGGATATCTGTGTAATTGCAAACTATAACTATACATAAAACGATAATATAACTATAACTATGACTATAACTATAATATAACTACACTACCAGTCAAAAGTTTGGACACACCTACTCATTCAAGGGTTTTTCTTTATGTTGTGAGACGTGAACGTACAAATGTTATTTGTTTAGCATATTTCACATAAATCATAATTAGTAGTACATTTGGAGCTATAAGGTTACTGGCATACATGTAGTTAGTCAAGGAAGGTGTAGAGACTCAGGCAGACAGGCAGACGGACACACAGACAAGACAGGAAGCCAAGACAGACAGACAGACAGACAGGAAAACAAGACAGACAGACAGGAAGACAGACAAGACAGACAAGACAGACAGACAGACAGGAAAACAAGACAGACAGACAGACAGGAAAACAAGACAGACAGACAGACAGGAAGACAGACAAGACAGACAAGACAGACAGACACATTGGCATATTTCAAAGCCTCCAGTCTGGAGCAACTGGCGCAGTCTGTTAACAAGGTCTCTTGCTTCATCGGCAGAGGGGATGCTTCGAAGGCAGTTGTCCACGTAGAATGAATTCTCTACTGACTTCACAAGGTCTTGTTGGCTCCTACGTTGTCTTGAACGTGTCGCTGCAGAGCGGAGATGATGCAACAGGAACTACAAGTCGTGCCACTCATAAATGCTTAGTTCTTCAGTTCTATGCATGTTGCACCATATTTTTTTTAAACAATTTTTATTTAACTAGGCAAGTCAGTTAAGAACAAATTCTTGTTTACAATGTCGGTCTACACCGGCCAAACCCGGACGACGCTGGGCCAATTGTGCGCTGCCCTATGGGATTCCCAATCACGGCCAGTTGTGATACAGCCTGGAATCGAACCAGGGGGTCTGTAGACCAGGGGGTCTGTAGTTTATTCCGGCTACCCGGATAAAGCACTAAATAAACTTCAGTTAGTGCTAAATACGGCTGCTAGAATCCTGACTAGAACCAAGAAATTTGATCATATTACTCCAGTGCTAGCTTCCCTACACTGGCTTCCTGTTAAGGCAAGGGCTGATTTCAAGGTTTTACTGTTAACCTATAAAGCGTTACATGGGCTTGCTCCTACCTATCTTTCCGAGTTGGTCCTGCCGTACATACCAATACGTACGCTACGGTCACAAGACGCAGGCCTCCTAATTGTCCCTAGAATTTCTAAGCAAACAGCGGGAGGCAGGGCTTTCTCCTATAGATCTCCATTTTTATGGAACAGTCTGCCTACCCATGTGAGAGACGCAGACTCGGTCTCAACCTTTAAGTCTTTACTGAAGACTTATCTCTTCAGTAGGTCATATGATTGAGTGTAGTCTGGCCCAGGAGTGTGAAGGTGAACGGAAAGGCTCTGGAGCAACGAACAGCCCTTGCTGTCTCTGCCGGGCCGGTTCCCCTCTCCACTGGGGTTCTCTGCCTCTAACCCTGTTGCAGGGGCTGAGTCACTGGCTTGCTGGTGCTCTTTCATGCCGTCCCTGGGAGGGGTGCGTCACTTGAGTGGGTTGAGTTACTGACGTGATCTTCCTGTCTGGGTTGGCGCCCCCCTTGGTTTGTGCTGTGGTGGAGACCTCTGTGGGCTATACTCGGCCTTGTCTCAGGATTGTAAGTTGGTGGTTGAGGATATCCCTCTAGTGGTGCGGGGGCTGTGCTTTGGCGGAGTGGGTGGGGTTATATCCTTCCTGTTTGGCCCTGTCCGGGGGTTTCTTCGGATGGGGCCACAGTGTCTCCGGACCGCTCCTGTCTCAGCCTCCAGTATTTATGCTGCAGTAGTTTATGTGTCGGGGGGCTGGGGGTTAGTTGGTTATACCTGGAGTACTTCTCCTGTCTTATCCAGTGTCCTGTGTGAATTTAAGTATGCTCTCTCTAATTCTCTCGTTCTCTCTTTCTCTCTGAGAACCTGAGCCCTAGGACCATACGTCAGGACTACCGGGCATGATGACACCTTGCTGTCCCCAGTCCGCCTGGCCTTGCTGCTATTCCAGTTTCAACTGTTCTGCCTGCGGTTACGAAACCCCTACCTGTCCCAGACCTGCTGTTTTCAACTCTTAATGATCGGCTATGAAAAGCCAACTGAGAGACCTGAGCACCTAGGACCATACGTCGGGACTACCGGCCGTGGTGACTCCTTGCTGTCCCCAGTCCGCCTGGCCTTGCTGCTATTCCAGTTTCAACTGTTCTGCCTGCGGTTATGGAACCCCTACCTGTCCCAGACCTGCTGTTTTCAACTCTTAATGATCGGCTATGAAAAGCCAACTGAGATTTATTCCTGATTATTATTTGACCATGCTTGTCACTTATGAACATTTTTGAACATCTTGGCATGGTTCTGTTATAATCTTCACCCGGCACAGCCAGAAGAGGACTGGCCACCCCTCATAGCCTGGTTCCTCTCTAGGTTTCTTCCTAGGTTTTCGCCTTTCTAGGGAGTTTTTCCTAGCCACCGTGCTTCTACACCTGCATTACTAGCTGTTTGGGGTTTTAGGCTGGGTTTCTGTACAGCACTTCGAGATATTAGCTGATGTAAGAAGGGCTATATAAAATAAAATTGATTGATGCCTCAAGCACTGAGATGCAGTGCCTTAGACCGCTGCGCCACTCGGGAGCCAATTAATCGTAGCACCGGTTTGTCAGCTGGTAAGAGACGGATCTGATGAAACATGCCTTTGACGTCACCACTCACAGCTACGGCAAGTTGACATAATCTGAGGAGGACACCAAACAGGGATGGTCCCAAGGTTGGTCCAGGGAGGAGAAAATCATTGAGCGACTGTCCTTTATGTTGCAACAAACAGTTAAACACAATCCTATCATTTCCATTGTGATGCACAATACGGTGGTGTATAAACTAGGACTCAGTAGATTGTTCAGCTACCTCGGGTGGCACCAGTGACAGTTATCCAGCCGTCTACAGCTTCTTGATCTCCTGGAAGTAAACCTCAGCATGTTTTGGGTCTTTGGCGAGTTTTCGCGCCGTGTTACGGAGTCTTGGCAGTACAGCTTCCTTTGGAGCATGTAGAGTTACATCATTGCCTCAACGAAGCAGGTGTGTAGCATAGCGCTGAACGCCATAAACTTCTATCCTAGAGGTGGACGTCTGGAGTAGAGTCACGGCTTGCTGGTCTTGTTTCGAGCGAGCGCCAACTTCTCACTTACATAGGGAAGGGTATTGATCTGCCAAAGTACACACTGTCTGTATGGGTATCAGGAGGTGAGGCATGTCTGAACCAATCAGCAGCAGAGGTTGAGCTTGGTCCACCGGTGGCAAAGGCAGCTTACGGAGGTGGTCGTATCGCCTTTGGAGAGCTGCTACTGGGCAGGAGAGTTCGGAAAGGCATAGGTTGTCTGCTGTGAATGCCTGCCATGTCCGATACTTCTTAAAAGGTTTGAGCTGGGGGGACACATCAAGGGTAACTGAGGCACCTTGCAGTTGCACAACGTCTTGTCGAACTGTCCTGAGGGTGAGGGTCTCAGGCTTAGAAGTGAGGTCTATTTGTTGAACAGCCTGTGGCAGACGATGCTACGCTCCGAGCCATCGTCGAGCAAGGCGTATGTCTCCAGGGATCGGTCACCATTGTGAAGTAAGACTTTCACAAACTTCAGCAATCGATTGGGTCTGTCCAGGTACACCTTGGTCGTAGGGACACTCACCATGAGAACGCTTTTCTGGTTTTCCTGCATGGCGTCATGAAGGATTGCTAGGTGCTGCTGTTTACATGTCTTGCAGGGTCGTCTGAGGGTGCAAGCATCAGCTTTGTGGGATCGTCCACACTTCCAATACCTTTTTTTATTCTTTATCCACTTGATGATCTGTCCTGTGTTCAGCTTCTTGAACTCTTCACATGAGTTGAGAAAGTGTTCTTTATTGTCACAGTGGGGACAGTATGGCTTGGGTTTGGATTTCTCCTTCGATTGAACAGGCTCCTTGGGGTTTGGTACATCACTTGCGTTGAAGAGGATTGAAGCAGATTTCTCCTTCTGTCTCGTGGAGGCACAGTGGTCTTTCTTGAATGGCAGCTGGAGCAGGGTGCGGAACCATGGGAGCTGGAGCAGGGTGCAGAACCACGGAAGCTGGAGCAGGGTGCGGAACCATGGGAGCTGGAGCAGGGTGCGGAACCATGGGAGCTGGAGCAGGGTGCGGAACCATGGGAGCTGTAGCAGGGTGCGGAACCATGGGAGCTGTAGCAGGGTGCGGAACCATGGGAGCTGTAGCAGGGTGCGGAACCATGGGAGCTGGAGCAGGGTGCGGAACCATGGGAGCTGTAGCAGGGTGCAGAACCACGGAAGCTGGAGCAGGGTGCGGAACCAAGGGAGCTGGAGCAGGGTGCAGAACCACGGAAGCTGTAGCAGGGTGTGGAACCATGGGAGCTGGAGCAGGGTGCGGAACCATGGGAGCTGTAGCAGGGTGCAGAACCACAGAAGCTGGAGCAGGGTGCGGAACCATGGGAGCTGGAGCAGGGTGCAGAACCACGGAAGCTGGAGCAGGGTGCGGAACCATGGGAGCTGGAGCAGGGTGCAGAACCACGGAAGCTGGAGCAGGGTGCGGAACCATGGGAGCTGGAGCAGGGTGCGGAACCATGGGAGCAGGAGCAGGGTGCGGAACCATGGGAGCTGGAACTGGGTGCGGAACCACAGGAGCTGGTGATAAGTCCCTCAGGTAGGCAGGGAGAAGACGATGTGAGTCTTCATAGGCCCCGCCTCTTTCTCCTAGGTTGGCATTTTGTAGTTGTGTCGGTGAGACAGACACAAAGCTGCCACATGATTCATCAGACGGTGCTGGCGAGGGGCTCCTCTGATCTGACTGAGTCATCTGGGGTCGGCTGCGTCAACACCTTCATCTTTTACTTTAAGACAGGATGTGACAAGCTTGGCTAGCTCTAGCTCATTAGCTACCTTCTGTAGATGCCGCTGCCTGTTCAGTTGTGTAGCTATTGCTTCTCGGGCCCGGTGAGCTTCCCCCTGTCGATGCTAAGCTTCTTCCTGTTGTCGCTGAGCTTCTCTGGCTTCAGCTGCTATGCGTCGACACTCTACGTCAACATTGTCATGTTGCTCTAGCTGACGTTGTAGGTCATTAAACTCTATGAGCTTCATTCTTTCCTCCAATATACACAACCGGTCAAAAGTTTTTGAACATCTACTCATTCAAGGGTTTTTCTTTATTTTTACTATTTTCATCAATACTATTAAATAACATCATGTATGGAATGTGGAATCATGTAGTAACCAAAAAAGTGTTAAACAAATCAAAATATATTTTATATTTGAGATTCTTCAAATAGCCACCCTTTGCCTTTGTTACAGGAGGGGGTCGCAGTTACAGGAGGGGGTCGCAGTTCCAGAGCGATCCACTAGGTCCAACCTAGGCACCTTCTCACTCACAGTCTGGACTAATCATGATCCTATTGGTTTCACCTGTGTCTACCTTTCCACCTGTGTATTTATGCCCTCACTTCCCTGTGTTCCCTTGCTCAGTTTTCTCTGCTAGTTTCTTTATGCTCAGCAGTACTAATCAGTGTCTGATCAGAGAAGTATGTACAGCAGCTGACGATCGCCATGCAGAGCCGGGTGGACACCCGACCAGCCCCGGCAGCCGGTGGAGATTCCAGTCTCGCCTGCGACATCGCGGGAACCCTGCCTACCACCTCCGGAGAGGTATGACGGACGTCCAGAAGGCTGCAGGAAATTCCTCACCCAGTGTTCCCTGGTATTCAGCCTACAACCCTCCTCCTTCCTGACGGAGTAGGGCCGGGTGGCCTACATCATCACTCTGTTGACGGGTCGGGCCCTTTCCTACAAAAAAGGGGTGATTTCCCTTCCCTAGGCTACCGCGGAGTGGGAGAGCCAAACTCCGGAGTGCTCCGACTCCTACCAATTCACCCGGGAGCTACGCAAGGTGTTCGACACCTGTCGGGTGGTGTCGGGGCACGAGGCCGGGAGGCGGCTCACGGCCTGTCGGCAGGGTGACCGTTCGGTGGCGGACTACTCTGTGGAGTTCCGGACCCGGGCTTCAGAGGCAGGATGGGAGGAGGCCGCCCTGGTCGTCCTTTACGCGCAGGGGCAGTCGGAGGGGATGAAGGACGAACTCTCCTTCAGGGAGCTGCCTGAGCGACTGAACGGCCTCGTTGACCTCTCGGTGCGGGTAGACAATCGGTGTTGTGAGAGGGTGCACAAGAGAGTGATGACGCAAGGCGTGCCCCCTATCAGCCCGGAGGCTTTCCGCCAATTCAGGGAGGAGATGCCTCAGGAGGAGGCTATGCCTCAGGAGGAGGCTATGCAGCTGGGTGCGGTGTGCTTGTCCAGGATGGAGAGGCAGAGGCGTCTGCGCCAGGGACGTTGCCTGTACTGCGGCCAGGCAGGTCACCACTGCGACTCATGCCCGGAGAAGCCGGGAAACGGGAGGGCTCGCTAGTATCGGGAGGGGTGCTAGCGAGTCGGAACTGAAAACCCAACTCCAGAGACTCCCAGACTTTTCTCCCCGTCAGGGTTCAGTGGGCCCGCGCTGCGCGTCGGGCGCATGCACTGGTGGATTCTGGGGCCGCGGGAAACCTGATGGACGCGGGGCTGGCCCAAGGGTGGAGCGTTCCGTTACTCTCCCTCTCCGAGCCGGTTCCGGTCATGGGCCTGGACGGCCGGCCGTTGGGGTCGGGCTTCATCACCTGGCGCACTGTCCCCATGCTTGTCCAGGTGGCAGGGGGGCTATGGGAGGATATCCAGTTTTTCATTGTGGACTCTCCAGCGTGTCCCCTCGTCCTCGGGCACCCCTGGCTGGTCGCCCACAAACCCTGGATAGATTGGTCCACGGGGCGGTTCATCCTGGAGGGAGGCTCCGCTTCCCTGTCCTGTTCCGGTCTCCACCGACCACTCATCAGCCCAAACCACGGCGGCTACAGACTCCGTCACCGGCCCAGACCTGGCAGGCGTTCCCCAGGAGTATTGGGATCTGGGGTAGGTGTTTAGTAAGAGGCGTGCCAAGGGCGATTGTTTTCCTTGTCCCGGCCAGAGATGCTGGCCATGAGGGAGTATATCGAGGAGGCACTCGTCGAGGGTCACATCCGCCCATCTACCTCACCCGCGGGCGCGGGCTTCTTCTTCGTGGGGAAAAAGGACAGTGGGCAACGGCCATGCGTTGATTACCGGGCGCTCAACGACATGGTTAAGAACCGCTACCCACTCCCCCTGATGACGACAGCATTCGAGTTGTTGCAGGGAGTCCGATCTTCACCAAGCTGGACTTACGAAATGCCTACAACCTGGTGAGGACTCGGGAGGGGGACGAGTGGAAGACGGCTTTCAACACACCTAGTGAGCATTACTATTACAAAGTCATGCCGTTTGGTCTAGCCAACGCGCCTACGGTGTTCCAGGCATTGGTCAATGACGTGCTCCGGGACCTCCTCGACCACTGCGTCTTCGTGTATTTGGATGACATCCTAATATTTTCAAAGGACATGAGTGAACACCAGCAGCACGTTCGGCAGGTCCCCCAATGCCTTCTCCGTCACCAGCTCTACGTCAAGGCGGAGAAGTGCGTGTTCCACACAGAGACAGTCTCTTCCTGAGGTTCATCATCACCCAGGGGGACCTACGGATGGTCCCAGCCAAGGTCAGCACAGTACTGGATTGGCCACAGCCCTCTTCCCTCAAGCAACTACAACGGTTTTTAGGGTTCGCAAATCTTTATAGCCGATTTATTCGCAATATTAGCTCCCTTGCCGCTCCCCTGACAGCCCTCACCGAGACGAGCGTGTGCTCCTTCGCCTGGACCCCAGAAGCGGGGAATGCATTGGATGGGCTTAAGCGGCGCTTTACATTGGCCCCGGTCCTAGGGCATCCTGATCCGTCCCTACCGTTCATTGTGGAGGTGGATGCTTCAGACGTTGCGGTGGGAGCAATCCTGTCCCAGCGGTTCCTCACGGATGGTAAGACTCACCCTTGCGCGTTTTTCTCCCGTCGGCTGTCCCCGACGGAGTGGAATTACGACGTGGGGAACCATGAGCTCCTAGCGGTCAAGCTCGCCCTGGGGGAGTGGAGGCATTGGCTAGAGGGGGCCGCCCATCCATTCGTCGTATGGACTGACCATAAGAACTTAGCCTACATTCAGGAGGCCAAGAGGCTCAACTCAAGCCAGGCCAGGTGGGCGTTGTTCTTCACCATGTTCCGGTTCACAATCTCATACCGTCCGGGGTCGAAGAACACCAAGCCTGACGCGCTCTCCCGGCAGTTCAACCCCGTGGACCTGATGGAGAGGGACGACCCCATTGTCCCCAACGCCCTGATTGCTGCCCCAGTTTCGTGGGGAATCGATAGGCTGGTCAGAGCAACGCTACGGCGGGAGCCCGGTCCAGGCGGAGGTCCATCGGGGAGGATGTACGTACACAAGACGCCGTGCTCACGACTGCTTCAGTGGGCGCACGCGTCCGACCTCACCAGCCATCCAATGAGGATAAGTTCATTAGAGTTACCAGCCTCAGAAATTGCAGCCCAAATAAATGCTTCACAGAGTTCAAGTAACAGACACATCTCAACATCAACTGTTCAGAGGAGACTGTGTGAATCAGGCCTTCATGGTCGAATTGCTGCAAAGAAACCACTACTAAAGGACACCAATAATAAGAAGAGACTTGCTTGGGCCAAGAAACACGAGCAATGGACATTAAATTTGTCCTTTGGTCTGGTCCAAATTTGAGATTTTTGGTTCCAACCGCCTTGGCTTTGTGAGACGTGGTATGGGTGAACGAATGATCTCCGCATGTGTATTTCCCACCGTAAAGCACGGAGGAGGAGGTGTTATGGTGTGGGGGTGCTTTTCTGGTGACACAGTCTGTGATTTATTTAGAATTCAAGGCACACTTAACCAGCATGGCTACCACAGCATTCTGCAGCGATAAGCGATCCCATCTGGTTTGGGCTTAGTTGGACTATCATTTGTTTTTCAACAGGACAATGACCCAACACACCTCCAGGCTGTGTAAAGGCTATTTTACCAAGAAGGAGAGTGATGGAGCGCTGCATCAGATGACCTGGCCTCCACAATCCCCCGACCTCAACCCAACTGAGATGGTTTGGGATGAGTCGGACCGAAGAGTGAAGGAAAAGCAGCCAACAAGTGCTCAGCATATGTGGGAACTCCTTCAAGACTGTTGGAAAAGCATTCCAGGTGAAGCTGGTTGAGAGAATGCCTAGAGTGTGCAAAGCTGTCATCAAGGCAAAGGGGGGCTATTTGAAGAATCTCAAATATAAATTATATTTTGATTTGTTTAACACTTTTTTGGTTACTACATGATTCCATATGTGTTATTTCATAGTGTTGATGTCTTCACTATTATTCTACAATGTAGAAAATAGTAAAAATAAAGAAAAACCCTTGAATGAGTAGGTGTTGTAAAACTTTTGACCGGTAGTGTAGCTGCTTGGAGGTCGGATTGGTCTGGGAATCGGCTCACCTATATCTGGTGCTGGTAGCACTCCTCTCTGATCGGCTGTCTCCTCGACTACTATAACTGTAAATATAAATATAACTATAATATAACTATAACTATAACTATCACAATACATATAATTATCACTATAATATAACTATAACTATAATATAACTATAACTATAATATAACCATAACTATAATATAACTATAACTATAATATAACCATAACTATAATATAACCATAACTATAATATAACTATAATATAACTATAACTATAATATAACCATAACTATAATATAACTATAATTTAACTATAACTATAATATAACCATAACTATAATATAACCATAACTATAATCTAACTATAATATAACTATAACTATAATATAACTTTTATACTTTTACTCAAGTAGTATTTTACTGGGTGACTTTCACTTTTACTTGAGTAATTTTCTATTATGGTATCTTTACTTTTACTAAAGTATGACAATTGAGTACTTTATCCACCACTGATTAATAGCATATTGTTTGCCTAAAACTTATAATTTGTGTGGTTTGCAATTACAGAAAACAGAAGAAAGAAAACAACAACGTCCACAATACTGAAGTAAAACCAAATTGCCCATGTCAACTCTGGGGTCGACAGCCAGTTTTAGCAGTCAGATAATGGCCGCTGACCACAAACCTTGACAACAGAAGAAAGAAGCAACAAGACGATTATTTATATTCTCTCTAAGGTCCTTGAGATTCATAAACTTTTCCCTAAATCATTGCATGGATGTCATTTTCAATTGGAAATTGGACCAAAATGCGAGCCACACACAGATCTGCATGGTTGTCTAGTTAGCATTCGTCCTGAAGGAACAATTTGACACATACATCTTGAGTGAATAAATCCTGAAGTTACAGTAATGAGGGGAATTAGAGTAATGTCGTGGAGCCTGCGGTCTCCGTTCTCTTGGTGAATGTGTCACCGTGTGAACCAGCCCTCGGAGAGGTATGTGTGACTAATAGAATGAAAGCGTACCCAAACACGCTTCAGCTTCAGTTTGAACAAAAAGGGTAATCAGGTGCTCAAATGAGGGACTTGATAATGTGTGACTGTGTGTGACTGTGTGTGACTGTGTGTGCTTCATGCCTATATGCCTCTGGACAACACTTTGCTGATTTTACACTGAACTGTGTGTGTGTGCGTGTGTGTGCAAATTCCTGATGGACATTTCATAAACAATAGGGGAACATCTTATGTTCACCTTGAATGACTCTCCTTCCACTGTTCCTAAAGGCTACCGACTGGTTACAGGCTACTGTCACGTCTACTCCCGCTCACCCTCTCCGGCGCTCGACGTCGCCGGTCTACTAACCACCGGTCCTGGCAACCCAGCTACATTCACATGGATATGTTTTGTGTGGTTTGGTTGTTTGTTATCATTCATTTCAACTCATTCTCTATTCAGAGCCGGGCAGAACCTCTGCCAGATTGAACACTGGCCCACCCAATCAGGCTGGCTTAAAATATATTTAAAAAAAGGTATGAAATTAAATAAATGAATTAGATTTATTGTTTGTATTGTCTCCTGACTAATCAGACATTTCGAAAAATGCAGTAGGAGGTTCCTGGGATCTAATTGGTGTTTCCAATCCTTATATACGTCTATATCCATCTGACTGAGCTACACACCCGGTTCCAGGAGGATCAATATGGAATAATGAGAGCAGCAGCGGCCTGTCTGCCAGGGTCTAGGACTTTTACACCGAAATAATCACTGCTGGACCCATGTGATCACTATCATATCTCTGATGAGAATGCTGAATTAACCGTGTTTATTCAGCAACTGTGTCGGAAAGTGGGGGGTGGTCAGGAATTCCCTTTCTGTGACTTCATGTAGCATTGAGAGACTCTTCTCCACTGCAGGCCGTATCAAAACTCTTCTCCACTTCAGGCCGTATCAAAACTCTTCTCCACTTCAGGCCGTATCAAAACTATTCTCCACTACAGGCCGTATCAAAACTGTTCTCCTCTACAGCCGTATCAAAACATACATCAGATCGTGCATCTTGACTGCACCTCTCAACAATCTAGCCCTGTTGTCCTTTGAAAGGGAACTCAGTGGCTCTTTTGACTATGACGCAATAATCTCCATATTCAACACCAATCCTAGTCGTCTACGCCGTGTGCTGTAAAACGTGAAACACACAAGAAAAGTTACGCCTGAATACTGTTCATTTAGGATTTAGCCTAATGTTTTTATGTCTGCCCTGGTAGTGTGATGAGGTGATGTTGAAGGAGTCAGGCGCTGGAGGGTAAATCACAGAATAACAGGCTTTATTCCGCAAACCACAAAGTACACAGTAACGCGTCAAAACACTCCAGTGCGCAAAACAGGCGCACTGGAAAATACAAGGCACCAGGATGGTCGAGTTACCTTGAGAGAGGGATAGATCAGTAAGGAAGTCAATACACAAGTGGGACCATGGCCGTTGTGGAACTGGTAAGGGCTGTAACTTACCTGCTGGGAGGTGCCTAGGTGCCTTACTCTGGGCGCACACCGAGTAGGAGGAGACATACACCCTCACGTCCTTAGCCAAGGTAGGCCACCAGTACTTACCGGTCAGGCAGCGCACTGTATGACCGATACCTGGGTGACCAGAGGAGGGGGACGTGTGTGCCCAACAGATCAGACGGTCACGGACAAGCGACGGCACGTACTGCAGCCCAGCTGGACACTGAGGTGGAGATGGCTCTGTGCGTAACGCCCGCTCTATGTCCGCGTCCATCGCCCACACTACCGGTGCCACAATGCAGGATACCGGGAGTATGGGGGTGTTGTCTATGGGCCTCTCCTCTGTGTCGTACAGCTGGTCTGCTGAGGCCCTGTCAGCCTCAGCAGACCAGCGAAGCCGGGACGGCCCACCCTTCAACAGAGATGTGATGGGAGTTGCGCCCTTGCCAAAGCCCCGGATAAACCTCCGATAGTAGTTGGCAAAGCCAATAAAGCGCTGCACCTCCTTTAACGTGGTTGGAGTCAGCCAATTATGCACAGCTGAAATGCACTGATCTCCACACCTGAGGTGGTGATGTGGTATCCAAGGAAGGAGACAGACTGTTGGAAAAACATACACTTTTCTGCCTTGGCATAAAGGTCAAGTTCCAACAGTCGGGCCAGCCCTTTGCGAACCAGGGACACATGCTCGGCGCGCGTAGCGGAGTACACCAGAATGTCATCGATGTAGACCACTACATGCATGTCCCGAAACACCTTGTTCAAAAAGGACTGGAAGACGGATGGAGCATTCATCAAACCGTAAGGCATCACCAGGTATTCGTAATGCCCCGTGGTTGTGCTGAATGCTGTCTTCCACTCTCGTCCCCCTCTCGGACACGCACCAGGTTGTACGCACTCCGGAGATCTAATTTTGTGAAGAAGCGCACCCCATGCAATGGCTCAATCACAGATGGAATGAGGGGTAGAGGATAACTATAACGTATTGTCCCCTTGTTCAGTGCTCGGTAATCAATGCAAGGACACAGACCTCCGTCTTTCTTCTTCACAAAAAAGAAACTAGAGGAGGCGGGCTAGGTGGAGGGACGTATGAACCCCTGGCGCAGGGACTCGGAGACGTATGTCTCCATAGCCTCCGTTTCAGCCTGCGACAGGGGATACGCATGACTCCTGGGAGGCACAGCGTCTACCCGGAGGTTTATCGCACAATACCCCGCCCGATGAGGTAGTAATTTGGTCGCCTGCGTTTTGGAAAACACGTGCGCCAAATCGAGGCATTCTGGGGGGAATGCGCACGGTGGAGGTAGTGTCTGGACTTTCCACCGTGGTTGCACCAACGGAAAGACCTAGACACCTATCCTGACACTCTCGCGACCACCCCGTGAGAACCCTCTGTGGCCATGAAAAGATGGGGTTGTGTAGTGCTAACCAGGGAAGACCTAACACAACAGGGAAATCAGGAGACTCAATAATAAAAAAAGTGACTTGCTCTCGATGAGTATCGTACGTAACCATAGTGACTGGTGCTGTAACTTCCCTAACGAACCCGGACCCTAATGGTCGACTATCAAGTGCTCTGATGGGTAGTGGAATGGATAGGGGAACCAAGGTAATGCCTAGACTATGTGCAAATGACCTGTCCATAAAGTTCCCAGCTGCGCCTGAATCGACCAGCGCCTTACACTGGGGATCTACTGTGAAATCAGGAAAGTGGATGTGTAGGGTACAGTGCGCAGCAGGGGACTCTGAACGAGTGTGGGTGTTCGATACCTGGTGTGACGCGAGAGTGCCCTGCCTCCCGCCTCCAGACCCAAAAGAACACCGAAGACAGTTTGCAGGAGAATATCCTCTCGCGCTACGAGAGTAACACTGGCGCTGTCGTCCTCTGCTCTCCCGGAACGCCAATCCACCCAGCTCCATCATCTCGTGATCCGGGTTGGGGGGGGTGGAATGGGCAGGCCTCTTCCAGGACGTCCTCTAGCAGCCTGCAGGTTGTCCAACCGGATGGCCATTTCCACCAGTTGATTGAAAGACAACATGGTGTCCCGGCAGGCTAGCTCCCTTAGGACGTCCTCTCGTAGATGGCACCGGAAGTGGTCGATGAGGGCCCGCTCTTTCCACCCAGAACCAGCCACTAGAGTCCGAAACTCCAGGGCGAAGTCCTTGTCACCTGCCTCAGGTGGACCAGCCGCTTGCCCGCCTCTCTACCTTCGGGCAGGTGGTCGAAGACTGCCTGGAAGAGGTGAGCGAACTCCCGTAGTTGTCCAACGCGGCTCCTCCTTCATTCCAAACCGCATTGACCCACTCCAGGGCTTTCCCCGAGAGACAGGAGACGAGGGCGGACACCTTCTCCCACTCCGATGGAGCCGGGCTGACGGTTGTGAAGTAGAGGTCCAGCTGCGAGAGGAATCCCTGGCAGCGGGCAGCTGTCCCATCATACTCCCTTGGTCGTGATAGTTGAATCCCTCTGGGTGCTGGGGTGTGGGTGGCTGGATCCGGTCGCAAATTAGGCGCACTGGAAAATACAAGGCACACGGGTGAAATATCCCGGCGATACAAAATACAAGGAGCTCCACCGAGCTTCACTACTCTCCACAATAAACAATCACACACAAAGACAAGGGGGCAGAGGGAACACTTATACAGGCACTGATGAGGGGATATGAACCAGGTGTGTGTAGTCAACAAGACAAAACAAATGGAATGATGAGATGAGGAGCGGCAGTGGTTAGAAGGCCGGTGACAACGAACGCCGAAGCCTGCCCGAACAAGGAGAGGAGGCAGCCTCGGAGGAAGTCGTGACAGGTAAGCCTATATGTGTTTGATTCAAAGTGAGCTTCTGTATTCAAACCCACCATGATATTAGGCTATATATGATCATTTCATGTTTTCATGCCTATACAGTAACGTTTGCTCATTTAAAGTGAGCCATTAATTTCATACCTGCCGTACAGTTCAAGATATAGGCCTAAAGTGTTTGTATTGTGTGTTGGGATTTTAATATGGCAAAAAGTGTGCACTTTTGGGCTTAATGAAAACACTTTCAGGGCCTTCTATTCTTCCTTGCTTCTTTGTGCAATAAGCTGTTTGCGCATATTCCAATCCAGTGCCGAGCTGATGTCCGGCCAATGCCCTGACAATGGTCCTGAATCCACCTGTTGTGCCTGTACTGTAGATCGCTCCTTTAAGTGGGAGTGGCCGATCTTGATCTGATAATATATTATGATTATTTCATGAGGTTGGACTGTCGGACTGAACACTTCAACCATTATCTGTATTTTGTGACAGTATAATTTTTCAAATTGTATCACTTGTCTGCTGCTGTAAAATCTCTCTTTCTTTCTATCTTTCTTTCTCTCTCTCTGAATATGTAGGTGATAGACATGCTGTGTATTTTGTTATGCTTCTTTACTGTCGGACTCAGACAGTCGGCCTGTTTTGTCAGCAGTGTTATTGTAAGCGTTTGTGTAGTTGCGTACTTGCGCTGCCTACTTGTTTGTCAAGGGAAATTTGTGGTATTTTTTGGTTACATTTATCCTATGTAATGTTTTTAATTATCCAATGTGATGCACTAATTTTCACTTAAATATGTCAGGTATTTGTTGCTGGAAAATGTTGGCCTGGCCACTTTTTTTCCTTATGCCCAGCCACACAGCTATCCCTGTCTACACTGCTGCCCCAAGCTCTCACTACTTTTTATCCACCTTAATCCACCTGGGATTATTGCTAGTAATTTCAAAATGTATGTAACCACAGCGGCAAAAGCTATTATTGAGCGTGCAGCAATATGTTTGCCAGCAGGGATAACTGGTGAGAATAGCAATAAAAAGTAGATGAGTGAGGCTAACAAAGATATTTATTCAATAGAACAAATATAGAGAGGATGTTTGTCACAGGTTATTTGATGTTTTTTCTGCATTAGAATTGGCTCAACATGACCTAGAATCTACAGTTGCAGAGGTGCGCAGTTATACAAAAGCAGAATTAATACAGTTATGTAGGAAACGTATACTGTTACATGTCCACAACACATTCATACATTGTTTATATACATACATAGAAAATATTGTGAGCCTTGCGATATGTAATGTGTCATTCATCAATATTGTGGGCCTTGTGATATGTAATGTGTCATTCAACAGGTCCAAAATATTTAAGCATGTATATCTGTGTAGTATGTCCATGTTTTTGTATCAGTATGTGTTTACCTGGGCAAGTGCATCAGTGTGATATCTAGCAGTCTCTGTGAGAGGTAGATGTGTATGTGTGAGTGCGGGTGTGTTCGCCTGTAGGGGGTCTCTGTTTCCTCTTGGGGCAGTGCTGGCCCAGTTTCCAACAGTGGTTGTCGTGTGTGTGTGTATATGTGTGTGTGGTGTGTGTGGTGTGTATGGTGTGTATGGTGTGTGTGGTGTGTAGGGTGTGTGTGGTGTGTGTGTTGTGTAGGGTGTGTGTGGTGTGTGTGTTGTGTAGGGTGTGTGTGGTGTGTGTGGTGTGTAGGGTGTGTGTGGTGTGTGTGTTGTGTAGGGTGTGTGTGGTGTGTGTGTTGTGTAGGGTGTGTGTGGTGTGTGTGTTGTGTAGGGTGTGTGTGGTGTGTATGTGGTGAAGCAGTGTTTGTGTGTGTGTGTGTGTGTGTGTGTCTAGGTCTTCTTGGGGCAGTGTGGGCCTAGTCTCCAGCAGTGGCAGATGGTGTTAAAGAGGCGACAGCGGCAGGAGGCACAGGGGTCACAGCAGGGGGTGTGATGGGCACAGCTCTCCATCAGACGACCACACCGCCGGGGAGGGGCTGCAGGCTCAGGCTTGGGTTTCTGGAACTTCACCCACAGGGAAAAATATGTTGGAACGCCAAATATCAGTCATTAAGAAAATATTATTTACATACTGAATCACCTAACATCCCCCATAGACAAATACATACTGAATCACAAGACATTACCCATAGACAAATACATACTGAATCACAAGACATTACCCATAGACAAATACATACTGAATCACAAGACATTACCCATAGACAAATACATACTGAATCACAAGACATTACCCATAGACAAATACATACTGAATCACAAGACATTACCTATAGACAAATACATACTGAATCACAAGACATCACCCATAGACAAATACATACTGAATCACAAGACATTATTACTGTGGGACCTGTATTGCGAGACTTTTATTTTGCGGATGCTCTGGCTCTGGTATAAAGAGCAAGGGTTGCTGGGAGTTCTTCAGTTTAGAGCTCGGTGCCTTGCTCTCTCTGCTCATAGGATTTAACTTTTTGTTTTATTTGTCCCCACGAGTGTATTATTGAAGTCACAGTGTCCATTGAAGTCACAGTGTAATATTGAAGTCACAGTGTCCATGAGTGTAATATTGAAGTCCATGTGTGTCCATGGATCCCTTCTTTACTGTCTGCCTTACATTTGGTGTCAGCAGTGGGTGTTGAAGACACACCTCTTGTGCCTCGCTCTCTGCTCATATGATTTTACATTTTATTTGATTTGTCCCCTAAAGGATGTTATAAACTGGGTGGTTCGAGCCCTGCATGCTGATTGGCTGACAGCCGTGGTTATTTTTGCTGCTCTAATTATGTTGGTAACCAGTTTATAATAGCAATAAGGCACCTCAGGGTTTGTGATACATGGCCAATATACCACGGCTAAGGGCTGTGTCCAGGCACTCTGCGTTGAGTCGTGCTTAAGAACAGCCCTTAGCCTTGGTATATTGGCCATATACCACACCCCCTCAGGCCTTATTGCTTAATTATAAGACACTGATTAAACCTTGTGTCTAAGTTGCAGTGTCCATGGATCCATATGTTTACAGTCAACCTTCCAATACTATGACCAAAACCTTCCTTTTGTTCTATTTTGGGGCAATTTGTTTTGACAGATTAAACAAATGAAAGACGCCTATTATTTACACAATTATAGTCACAGCTGAATCACTATTAGGATTTCTGCTATCACACTATTCTCTCGTCTAACACTCACAAGGAAAAACTACTGTAGATGATTGTGAAGCTTGAGCTGACAGCACTTTTGCACTGTTTCGCTATTACTGCATTCATCAATCTAGCAAGAAGGCAATATTTTGGCCTACTCATTTGAGGTTTAAGGAAGTGTGTAGGTCGCTTTCTTTATCATAGAGCAATGAAAGTTATATACAGTACAGTATTTAGATCTGTGTGGCCGAGAGGAATCCGATGAGTGCTTACGGTCCCTTTACACTAGGAAGCGGCATCGTGCGGTGAAACATCGGAAGCCATTCGCTATCAACGGAAGGAAAGCGAGAAAAGCGTAGTGGGCAGGGGACCGTTGAGCGATGTAAGCATGGGCGAGGGAGTTGAACACGGTCGGACTAATATTGGGGAAAGCTGAAATTTAAAACCTCTGCAATATCGTAATGCGAGTGACCAATCGAAGCTCACCATAGCATCCAACCCCTACTGGATTGGCTGACGATGGCTGTTGATACGTAGCAATACCTAGCATGCCTGCTAGCTAGCTTGTTAGCACCCACATGAGGGTGAGGCTAACGTGGCTATATGAGTGCCTTCAGAAAGCATTCATACCCCATGACTTCTTCCACATTTTGTTGTGTTACAGCCTGATTTAAAAATGGATTAAATTGATTTGTTTTCTCTCACCCACCTACACACAATACCCCATAATGACAAAGATACAAAATGTTTTTAGACATTTTTGCAAATTGATTGAAAATGAAATACAGAAATATCTAATTTACATAAGTATTCACACCCCTTAGTCAATACATGTTAGAATTGACTTTGGCAGCGATTACAGCTGTGAGTCTTTCTGGTTAAGTCTCTAAGAGCTTTGCACACTTGGATTGTACAATATTTGCCCATTATTCATTTTTAAATTCTTCAAGCTCTGTCAAATTGGTTGTTGATCATTGCTAGACAACCATTTTCCACTCTTGCCATTGATTTTCAAAAAGATTTAAGTCAAAACGGTCACTCGGCTACTTAGGAACATTCACAGTCTTTGGTAAGCAACTCCAGTGTAGATTTGGCCTTGTGTTTTAGGTTATTGTCCTGCTGAAAGGTGAATTCATCTCCCAGTGTCTGGTGGAAAGCAGACCGAACCAGGTTTTCCTCTAGGATTTTGCCTGTGCTTAGCTCCATTCCGTTTATTTGTTATACTGAAACACTCCCCAGCCCTTAACGATTACAAGCATACCCATAACATGATGCAGCCACCACTATGCTTGAAAATATGGAGAGTGGTACTCAGTAATGTGTTGTATTGGATTTGCCCTAAACATAACACTTTGTATTCAGGACAAAATGTTACTTGCTTTGCCACATTTTTTTGCAGTATTACTTTAGTGTCTTGTTGCAAACAGGATGCATGTTTTGGAATATTTTTATTCTGTACAGACTTCCTTCTTTTCACTCTGTCAATTAGGTTAGTATTGTGGAGTAACTACAATGTTGTTGATCCATCCTCGGTTTTCTCCTATCACAGCCATTAAACTCTGTAACTATTTTAAAGTGGCCTCATGGTGAAATCCCTGAACTGTTTCCTTCTTCTCTGTAAACTGAGTTAGGAAGGACACCTGTATCTTTGTAGTGACTGGATGTATTGATACACCATCAAAAGTGTAATTAATAACTTCACCATGCTCAAAGGGATATTCAATGTCTGCTTTTTTAAATGTTTAACCATCTACCAATAGGTGCCCTTCTTTGCGAGGAATTGGAAAACCTCTTTGGTCTTTGTGGTTGAATCTGTGTTTGAAATTCACTGCTCAACTGAGGGACCTTACAGATAATTGCATGTGTGAGGTACAGAGATGAGAGTCATTCATTTTTTATTAATTTGTACAAATTTCGAAAAACATAATTCCACTTTGACATTATGGGGTATTGTGTGTAGGCCAGTGACAATACATCTACATTTAATCAATTTTAAATTCAGGCTGTAACACAAGAAAATTTGGAAAGTCTAGGGAAGTGAATACCTTCTGAAGGCACTGTATAGGGTAAATGTCCTTAAGCCATGTCTGTGTGTGCTGTGAAGGAGGGCAGATGGAGAAGTGGTTTTCTAAGGACCACCCCTTTGAGGGTACACAAAGTCACCTGATATTAAGGGATGTAATGACGCAGCCAACCACGGGATGGAGCCAAAGACACATTTATTCGACAGAGGATCTTTAAAAGCTCCTAAAGATGTTGATGTTTTGGTATTCTGGGAAATTAATAAGTAATGTAAACACATAATCAGTAATTACTAGTAATTCTAGTGCCCGATTTCAGGCCCTGTAGTCTTAAGAGGTGTAAGGGAATTACTTCATGTTTAAATACGGACAATTATTTCCCAAAATTTCAGATTGATTCGTATCAGGTTTATTAATTCCTACAGTAATTCTTCCACTTTAAAACTTCCATTCCTTGACAGCTGGTCCTCATACAACCTCTTTAAGCATGATTTAGTACATTGTTCCTGCTATAGTTTTAAGGAGATAGATGTACAACTTACTGCAACGTGGTGGTGTCCCTGATGTGGCGAAATCCGTCTCCTGGCAAACAGTCTTCCGGGTTTCCCTTGTCTCCAAACTATAGTTCATAGAAATATAAAAGAAGGATTTAAGATTACATATGAAACGTCATGCCCCCAATGAGGGGTTCAACTTAAGTATACACCTTCAAGGGTTCTAGAACACTTTCCATTTCCACTTTTCAAAAAATGGGCTGTTGTGCAGAAATGCCAGGGACAATTTCTGGTCCCAGTCCGACCCTGGATGAATCCATAATATGAAGTACATTTCTAATTCAGGTGAACTATCCCTTTAAGAACACAACCTTTTACTATAAATGTCTTAATGCCAAATTAGTGTCATCATAGAGAGCTCAGTCTGATGCAGTACTTATACAGCATCAGGTGGTGGAGGCTAACTGAAAAATGTCTACTTTGCAGACCAACCTTGTGATGAATGGTACTTGTTGTACTGCCAGAATGTTGTATAGATGAATGGTACTTGTTGTACTGCCAGAATGTTGTATTGATGAATGGTACTTGTTGTACTGCAAGAATGTTGTATTGATGAATGGTACTTGTTGTACTGCCAGAATGTTGTATTGATGAATGGTACTTATTGTATTGCCAGAATGTTGTATTGATGAATGGTACTTGTTGTACTGCCAGAATGTTGTATTGATGAATGGCACTTGTTGTACTGCCAAAATGTTGTATTGATGAATGGTACTTGTTTTACTGCCAGAATGTTGTATGTACAACCACAATTTGTTATTCTTTGTGATAAGAAACAGTACACCACTAATATTATGCATCTTCATATTTCCATTTCACGAGCACTGCCAAAAAGCCCAAAGCACAGAGAACTAGAGATGGCCATCTGGGTTTTGTCATCTTAATTACAAATTAATCGAATAATTGTGTGCACAACTGCACATCTTGCTAAAGTAAACAAACCCTGATTCATAAACTTAATGGCGACTTTGTCCCCTGAAGGCTTTCAAAGCATTAACTGGTTTTAGAGACTTAATCTCTTTTACACAAACGCAGATGCAATAACTCATATGATGGCTTAAAGTCAGTTGATTTCCATTACAGTTTTAGTAATAAAGAGGTTACACAAAGGTATTACATTTCCACAGGTTATGCACATCAATTAAAATTGTATTAGGCGACATGCGTGGGAACTGCATGCGGTCTAACTGGTCGAGTGCCATAATTGTATAGGTCATGACTAATGATAAGTCAATTGTAAGCTTTTGGTAAAAATCTTGTCAACATTATTTTTTACAATGAAATAATGAAAATTGTTCGCCATACTTCCTTAATCCAAATGCAAAATCCACCACACAAACCATAGCCCTATGAAGCAATCTGTCAATAATGGAAAATATGCCATTAATTTGTGTGCAAAAGGTGTGATCTTTTCTCTCAGCAACAGTTTATCAAAACAGAAAATATGCAAAATAGCTTCACCTGAATCATTTTCATGTTGTATATGCGCATCCCTCTTCAGGTCTTCGGCGAAATATAACGGAATAGACACGGAAAGGAGACAAATCCAGAAAAAATGTTTTCCCAACATCTCCACTTCCAATCTTATAACCTGAATTCGGGTTAATAATAATGTTATGGGCTGCAGCACTGTTCAGGTGAGAGCACGCTATTAAATTTGACACGTTGGGATAGACTACTTACAGGTTACTTTCTATCCTCTATGGGGAAATTAATATATATTTTTTATTTTAAACGTCTTAATATGGTAGCCTATCAATATCGCAGCTCAGAAGGTTCTCTCTCTTGTGAATGTGTTGTCATAAAATGGGGGGTTAAGTGTAGCCAAATCTTCCACGCCCACAATCTCTTTCAGACTCTGAAGTAGCCTTCTGTTGACCTATCCAATTTGTGTTGAATTATGGTTTCCATCCATACATTCCCCCAACTAAGTCAAACAGTAACAGGCTCTCCCTGATACTATAGCAAAGTGCCACTGTCTGGTAGCAGTTGTATATGTTTAGTTGTAAAGGCCGATGGGATCGTGTAATGCAGTGTCATCTTAGATCTACATCTTGATTGATTATGCGCGGTTGCGCTCAGCTGCACTGCGCTCCCCATATTTCTATGGCCCTCCATGAAGAGGTAAAGGGAAATCCTTCAAACTGTTTAATATGTTATTTACTGCCACTGGACGGAACCAACATGCAGGTGTGTTCGAAACGTTGATATGGTATTTGGGCCTGTGGTTGGCCGGAATGCGACGTCAAGAAACCGGATGTTAAGGACATTAAAGTCCCTCTCCCACGCTTATTACTTGCCTAGGGACATGTGGGGTGAATTGGGGCACAGACAGCAGGGAGCCTCCCGAAGTTCTTTCCAAACACCAGAGATTCCTCTCTAGAGGAGCCTATGTACACAATCTGCACAATGTTATTCATTTCCTAAGTCCATGTTAATACAGTTGAAGTCGGAAGTCTACATACACCTTAGCCAAATACATTTAAACTCTGTTTTTCACAATTCCTGACATTTAATCCTAGTAAAAATTCCCTGTCTTAGGTCAGTTAGGATCACCACTTTATTTTAAGAATGTGAAATGTCAGAATAATTGTAGAGAGAATGAATTATTGAAGCTTTATTTCTTTCATCACATTCCCAGTGGGTCAGAAGTTTACATACACTCAATTAGTATTTGGTAGCATTGCCTTTAAATTGTTTAACTTGGGTCAAACATTTCGAGTAGCCTTCCACAAGCTTCCCACAATAAGTTGGGTGAATGTTGGCCCATTCCTCCTGACAGAGCTGGTGTAACTGAGTCAGGTTTGTAGGCCTCCTTGCTCGCACACGCTTTTTCAGTTCTGCCCACAAATGTTCTGATGTTGTGATGGCCACTCCAATACCTTGACTTTGCTGTACTTAAGCCATTTTGCCACAACTTTGGAAGTATGCTTGGGGTCATTGTCCATTTGGAATAACCATTTGCGACCAAGCTTTAACTTCCTGACTGATGTCTTGAGATGTTGCTTCAATATATCCACATAATTTTCCTTCCTCATGATGCCATCTATTTTGTGAAGTGCACCAGTCCCTCCTGCAGCAAAGCACCCCCACAGCATGATGCTGCCACCCCCATGCTTCACGGTTGGGATGGTGTTCTTCGGCTTGCAAGCGTTCCCCTTTTTCCTCCAAACATAACGATGGCCATTATGGCCAAACAGTTCTATTTTTGTTTCATCAGACCATCTTTGTCCCCATGTGCAGTTGCAAACCATAGTCCGGCTTTTTTATGGTGGTTTTGGAGCAGTGGCTTCTTCCTTGCTGAGTGGCCTTTCAGGTTATGTCGATACAGGACTTGTTTTACTGTGAATATAGATACTTTTGTACCTGTTTCCTCCAGCATCTTCACACGGTCCTGCTGTTGTTCTGGGATTGATTTGCACTTTTCGCACCAAAGTACGTTCATCTCTAGGAGACAGAACGCGTCTCCTTCCTGAGCGGTATGATGGCTGCGTGGTCCCATGGTGTTTATACTTGCATACTATTGTTTGTACAGATGAATGTGGTACCTTCAGGCATTTGGAAATTGCTTCCAAGGATGAACCAGACTTGTGGAGGTCTACAATTGTTTTTTTTTCTTGGCTGATTTCTTTTGATTTTCCCATGATGTCAAGCAAAGAGGCACTGAGTTTGAAGATAGGCCTTGAAATACATCCACAGGTACACCTCCAATTCACTCAAATTATGTCAATTAGCCATTCAGATGCTTCTAAAGCCATGACATCATTTTCTGGAATTTTCCAAGCTGTTTAAAGGCACAGTCAACTTAGTGTATGTAAACTTCTGACCCACTGGAATTGTGATACAGTGAATTATAAATTAAATAATCTGTCTGTAAACAATTGTTGGAAAATGTACTTGTGTCATGCACAAAGTAGATGTCCTAACCGACTTGCCAAAACTATAGTTTGTTATCAAGAAATGTGTGGAGTGGTTGAAAAACAAGTTTTAATGACACCAACCTAAGTGTATGTAAACTTCCGACTTCAACTGAATTAACAGTGGGGAGCAGTGGAGGCTCCTCAGAGGAGGAAGGGGAGGACCATCCGACTCAGTGAATTTCAGAAAAATGTAAATAGTGAAACATTAATGTTATCCTTTTTAGATAAAACTATACTAAATATATTCACATGTCACCAAATAACTGATTGAAACAAACAGTTTTGCAATTAAGGTCTACAGTAGCATCAACCAGTGGCGTGTAGCCTATTCATGGATGTCAAGGGAAGCCAGGCTTCCCCAAAAAATGGACAAAAAACAAACAAACAACATATTAAATAATGTATCTGTCGTCTCTCTGTGTTTCATAATTTTCCTTCAATTCCTAAGAGGCTGAATGTATCTCACAGGAGAACGCATCTGAGTGAGCGGAACAGCGCCCCTCTGTCTCTCTACGTGTATGCCATCTATCTGATGCTGTCTGGTCCAAACGAGTATGACATTTTTGCTGCCCGTAGCATTGAATGGAATGCAAGGGAAGCCAGCAAGCATTTGGCTTCCATTGATAAAAAAGTATAAAAAAATAGCCAATCAGCTTCACAGACCATCAACTGTGAATGGTCCTGGCGCACCAAAAAAAAGTGTTAAGGGAAGCCAGCTTGGATTTTGGCGTCACTCCTATCAAATCGCATTGAGAGCATACGTAATTGACAGAATCAACTTGAATTGTTGCATCTCGTTGTGTTGTTATCCACCGGTGGCTAGCTAGCTAGCTAAAATTGGCCCTTTCCTAAATTAGCCATGGGATGGAGATAAGGATTTGGACTTGTGGTTTTACTTAATTCTCCATATTAGACTAAGCAGAGGTGATTTGATAATGTTGAAATGTTGAAGTTGAAATTGTGCTGGAACAGTGGAGGCAGCTCCTGTTTTCTTTGCGACTTGCATTAACTCTCTGTGGTACTAAATCAATAGTTGTTTAGTGGTCCGAAAATGTCGGAAACATTCTTGCTTGACCATGCTGTAGGTCATGTAACTGTCTGTTACATGCAATATGCTTTGTGGAATAAACCGCTATCTGGTTTTGTGATAACATAAAGGTTTGGTTGAACTTATTCTGCCACTGGGTCATCTTATTGTGTCGGCCTTTAGGCCTATTTATCACGGTTGCAAGGCATATGAATTAACAAGTTATAGAGCAAACAACACTATTATCACAACACATACAGTGCTTTCGGAAAGTATTCAGACCCCTTGACTTTTCCACATTTTGTTACGTTACAGCCTTATTCTAAAATGTATTAAATCATTTTTTCCCCTCATCAATCTACATACAATACCCCATAATGACAAAGCAAAAACAGGTTTAGAATATTTTGCTAATTAATTAAAAATAAAAAACAGAAATATTACAAATACATAAGTATTCAGACCCTTTACTCAGTACTTTGTTGAAGCACCTTTGGCAGCGATTACAGCATCAAGTCTTCTTGGGTATGACACTACAAGCTTGGCACACCTGTATTTGGGGAGTTTCTCCCATTCTTCTCTGCAGATCCTCTCAAGCTCTGTCAGGTTGGATGGGGAGCGTTGCTACACAGCTATTTTCAGGTTTCTCCAGAGATGTTCAATCGGGTTCAAGTCTGGGCTCTGGCTGGGCCACTCAAGGACATTCAGAGACTTGTCCCGAAGCCATTCCTGTGTTGTCTTGGCTGTGTGCATAGGGTCGTTGTCCTGTTGGAAGGTAAACCTTCGCCCCAGTCTGAGGTCCTGAGCGCTCTGGAGCAGGTTTTCATCAAGGATCTTTCTGTACTTTGCTCCGTTCATCTTTGCCTCAATTCTGACTAGTCTCCCAGTCCCTGCCACTGAAAAACATCCCCACATCATGATGCTGCCACCACCATGCTTCACAGTAGGGAGTTGCCAGGTTTCCTCCAGATGTGACGCTTGGCATTCAGGCCAAAGAGTTCAATCTTGGTTTCATCAGACCAGAGAATCTTGTTTCTCATGGTCTGAGAGCCTTTTATTGAGGAGTGGCTTCCGTCTGGCCACTCTACCATAAAGACCTGATTGGTGGAGTGCTGCAGTGATGGTTGTCGTTCTGGAAGGTTCTCCCATCTCCACAGAGGAACTCTAGAGCTCTGTCAGAGTGACCATTGGGTTCTTTGTCACCTCCCTGACCAAGGCCTTTCTCCCCCGATTGCTCAGTTTGGCCGGGTGGCCAGTTCTAGGAAGAGTCTTAGTGGTTCCAAACTTCTTCCATTTAAGGATTATGGAGGCCACTGTGTTCTTGGGGACCTTCAATGCTGCAGAAATGTTTTGGTACCCTTCCCCAGATCTGTGTCTCAACACAATCTATGGACAATTCCTTCAACCTCATGGCTTGGTTTTTGCTCTGACATGCACCTTATATAGACCTTTACAAATCATGTCCAATCAATTGAATTTACCACAGGTGGACTCCAATGAAGTTGTAGAAACATCTCAAGGCTGATCAATGGAAACAGGATGCACCTGAGTTCAATTTCGAGTCTCATAGCAAAGGGTCTGAATACTTATGTACATAAGGTATTTCTGTTTTTTATGTGTAATACATTTGCTAACATTTCTAAAAACCTGTTTTCGCTTCGTCATTATGGGGTATTATGTGTAGATTGATGAGGAAACATTTTAATTTAATCCATTTTAGAATAAGGCTGTAACATATCAAAATGTGGAAAAAGGGAAAGGGTCTGAATACTTTCCGAATGCACTGTATATGTCACTGTCACGGATTCAGCCGAGGCTGCTCCTCCTCCTTGCTCGGGCAGGCTTCAGCGTTCGTCGTCACCGGAGTACTAGCTGCTACTGATCTATGTTTCTGTGTTCTACTTGTCTTGTCTTTATTGTTCACACCTGGTTCCCATTAGGTATTGATTACTTCCCTATTTAACCCTCTGGCTCCCACTGTATGTTGTGCGTGTTTGTTCATGTTTGGTTGTCGTCTGGTGAGCGGGTTTGTTTCCTCCCTGCGTGGAGGTTATGTTATTTACGTTACCTACGAGTAAAGTACCTTTTCGATTAGCTCTGTGTCCTGCGCCTAACTTCGTCCTACCGCATCACACTGACACCCTGACAGTCACCTTAGAAATAAAGTTAATGAAATCAATAGCTTGCTAACATCGGATAACATTCATATACTGGCCATCTCTGAAACTCACTTAGATAATATATTTGATGATACAGTAGTAGGAATACAAGGATATAACATCTACAAAAAAGACAGGCATGCCTATGGGGGAGGTGTTGCGGTATATGTTCAGAGACATATTCCTGCAAAGCTTAGAGAGGATCTCATGTCAAATGTTGTTGAAGTGTTGTGGTTGCATGTTCACATGCCTCATCTAAAGCCTCTTCTTTTGGGGTGCTGTTATAGGCCACCAAGTACTAACAGTCAATATTTTTGATAAAAACCACCAAGACTCTTCCTAGAGCTTGCCGCCCGGCCAAACTGAGCAATCGGGGGAGAAGGGCCTTGGTCAGGGAGGTGACCAAGAACCCGATGGTCACTCTGACAGAGATCCAGAGTTCCTCTGTGGAGACAGGAGAAACTTGCAGAAGGACAACCATCTCTGCAGCACTCCTCCAATCAGGCCTTTATGGTAGAGTGGCCAGACGGAAGCCACTCCTCAGTAAAAGGCACATTTAAAAGGCTAACAGTCAATATTTTGATAATATGTCTGCGATGCTTGATAGTGTGTGTGATGTTAATAGAGAGGTCTGTTTTCTGGGTGACCTGAACATTGACTGGTTAGCAACAAGCTGTTCTCTCAAGAGGAAGCTTCTAACTGTGACTAATGCCTGTAATATGACCCAGGTTATCACTCAACCAACTAGAATGCATACCAATAGTGTTGGATCTGTGACATACACTTATATTGATCATATATTCACTAATGCTGCATAGCTTTGCTCCAAAGCAATATCAGTTCCCATTGGCTGTAGTGACCATAACATTGTGGCAATAACAATGAAAGCCAAAGTGCCAAAGGTTGGGCCTAAAGTAATCTCTAAGAGATCCTACAAAATATTTTCTCAGGACTTATTTGTTGAAGATGTAAAACATTTCTGTTGGTCTGATGTGTATGAGGAAGTGAATCCAAATGCAGCACTGGAAGTATTTGTGAAAGTATTCATGCCAATTCTTGACCAGCATGCACCTGTTAAGAAATTAACTGTAAGAACTGTTAGAGCCCTCTGGGTTGATGATGACTTGAAATAGAGGTGGCAAACAAGTCAGGCTGCTCAACTGATTGGTTGACATACTGTAAATTGAGTAATTTTGTGACTAAATTTAACAAAAAAATAAAGAAATTATATGAACAAACCAAGATCATTGACATAAAACACAATGGAAAAAGACCTTGGAGTACCTTAAATGATATCATGGGCAGAAAACCCAATTCATCTCCATCGTTCATTGAAGTTGATGGGTCATTTATAACAAAACCATTAGATATTGCCAATCATTGAAATGTGTGAAAGTGAAATGACAACATTGAACAGTGAAACATCAGATTTTTTTATAAAATATCTAATAATGAAAGAGAAATATTGCTGTTTTGAATTTGGTCAAGGTAGTCTGATAGAGGTGGAAAAAGTTGTCTGGGCACCCTGCCTGTGCCATTAAACCCCTACAACTTATCCAGAACGCTGCAGCCCATCTGGTGTTCAACCTTCCCAAGTTCTCTCATGTCACCCCGCTCCTCCGCACACTCCACTGGCTTCCAGTTGAGGCTCGCATCTACTACAAGACCATGGTGCTTGCCTACGGAGCTGTGAGGGGAACGGCACCTGCTTACCTTCAGGCTCTGATCAGACCCTACACCCAAACGAGGGCACTACATTCATCCACCTCTGGCCTGCTAGCCCCCCTACCTCTATGGAAGCACAGTTCCCGCTCAGCCCAGTCAAAGCTATTCGCTGCTCTGGCATCCCAATGGTGGAACAAGCTCCCCCACAACGCCAGGACAGCGGAGTCACTGACCACCTTCCGGAGACACTTGAAACCCTACCTCTTTAAGGAATACCTGGAATAGTATAAAAGTAATCCTTCTACCCCCCCCTCCCCCATCCCCCACCCCATAAAAAAAGAAGTGGTTGTCCCACTGGCTATCATAAATTGAATGCTACAATTTGTAAGTCGCTCTGGATAAGAGCGTCTGCTAAATGATGTAAATGTAAATGAAAAACTATTGTTATCCATCAATAATGATAAGCCACCAGGTATAGACAACCTTGATGGGAAACTATTGAGAATGGTCGCAGACTGTATTGCCACCCCTATTTGCTATGTCTTTAACCAAAGCCTAAAGTAGTGTGTGTGTCCACAGGCGTGGAAGGAAGCTAAACTAATTATACTGCTTAAAAATAGTGAAGCGCCCCAACTCTAACAGCCGCCCAATCAGTTTGCTGCCTTTTCTTAGTAAACTGATGGAGAGAATTGTGTTTGACCAAATGCAATGCTATTTTTCAGAGAACAAGTTAACTACTGACTTTCAGCATGCATATAGAGAAGGGCACCCAACCTGTACTGCACTAACTCAGATGACAGATGATTGGTTAAAATAAATGGATAATAAGATCATAGTTGGAGCTGTATTGTTAGATTTCAATGCAGCCTTTGATGTTATTGATCATAAATTGAAGAAACTCACTTGCTATGGCTTTACATCACATGCCATCACATGGTTGGAGAGTTATTTATCCAATAGAACCCAGAGTGTTCTTCAATGGAAGCTTCTCTAACATCAGATATGTACAGTGCGGTGTCCCTCAGGGCAGTTTCCTTGGGCCGTTACTCTTCTCTACAAATGATTTGCCACTGGTCTTACACAAAGCTAGAATGACTATGTATGCAGATGATTCCACACTCTACATGTCAACACCCAAAGCCAGTGAGCTCACTGAAATTCTAAATAAGGAGTTACAGTCAGTATCAGAATGGGTGATTAATAATAAACTGGTCTTAAATACATCTAAAACTAAAAGCATTGTATTTGGTTCAAAACATTCTCTAAGACCTAAACCTCAACTGGAGATAAAGGGTGTGACCATTGTCGTGACGTGACTTACTTTAATGTATGTCTGTTATTTATCAAATCAACTAACTATGTTTAATTGTCACTCAATTAAATTAATCATGTAACAATTAACTCATTAGGAATTTGGGGCACCACGGAATAAGTTGTTTAACGAGTTACCATCTCCCGAATTAAACTCTTAGAAGATATATGTTTTATATATATATCGATAACAGTCACTTATTAAATAATTACCTCTTATCAGTCTCATTCTGAACTTCGCATAATTCTTGAACCTGCAAGAGCCCTAACCTTATTGATGAATCAGCAGTTCACAAATTGTCTTAATTATTTATTTACTAACTAACTAAATAATAACACAATTCAAACACACACACACACACACACACACACACACACACACATAGGTTATTGATTACTAACGTAATACAATGAAAACAGGTCCCTAGTGGACTGGACTAACAATAGCATGAATGCTTGGAAGGGAGAAACAGAGATTCAAACTATCGTTGGTTACTTTGGAAACTACGCTCACGGAAATACAAATGCTTAAAACCCCACTAACCGCTTATTCGGATTAGAAATGCAACATGTATTTACGTGTAGCTGTCCTTAATAGTTGAGTTGAGATGTAGGACTCTGGTTTGCCCACCAGAAATCCCAATGTCCTTGGTAGAGTTTCTACCAACGGTTGTCGGAGAGGGATTGTCCTTCCCAACTCGTGTCTTTAGTGACAGTTCTCTAGACGACTATACATGCCAGCTGCAGACTGAGATGATAAGGTCTAATGCATTGTCTTCTTCTTCACCTCGTTTAGAGGTTGAGAGTTTCAGAGTTTCACCATTTTGCCATATTCAGCTTGCGCTGCATGTCGGCTGGTCTGTAGAGTGTCAACCATTTTAAGCCGTGGGGCTTCCTGGTCTAACCATTTTAAGCCGTGTAGCTTCAGCTTCACGCTTCCTGGTCTGGTAGAAATTCAACCATTTGCAACATCCGGTTTATACCGTAATCTGCTTGGTCTGAGATGACTTTCGTCAGGAGGGGTTTTATACCTGAGTAGAAAAGGGGGAGTTTCATCATGTTTGTGCTCATCTGGGCGTGGCCACTGACTGAGAACAAGTCAAAATGAAAAACAATCATCTCATCTAGAATGCTAAAATCACATTGTTATCTTCACAAAAGTATTATTATACTTAATCATTCGTTTTATACAACAATTAGATGCAAACCTCATAACTGGGAAGTGTACACCCCCAGAGATACAGTTATGTTGTTCCACCGTCTTTAATGACATCACAACATAGTAACAAATTCGACATGATTGTTCTTTAAGTCCCCACCGACCATTTCCCACATTCTTTGTGGTAGAAATATTGTTCAATTATCCACTTTTGGATGTTGGAGTTTTGGCGGGAAGAATCTCTGTGTTAACAAAGGGGTCCTTTCTCCCAATACTTAATGGCAAGGAAGAGAAAGTCTGCACAGTATTTACGACCAGTCATAAAACTGGCCCCCAGGAGAGGGGTTGTTCAAACCTTTGCCTAGCCGGCATCTTTGATCCTCAGCCCATGAGGGCAAGTCATGACACCATTGAGCAAGTTGAGAATCAACTGTACTAGTTGTTCAGGCTCTGGTCTTGTCCCATCTGGATTACTATCCAGTAATATGGTCAAGTGCAGCAAAGAAAGACCTAGCAAAGCTGCAGCTGACTCAAAACAGACCAGGACACCTTGCCCTTAACTGCACATACAGAACTAACATCAACAACATGCATGCCAGTCTTTCCTCGTTGAAGGTTGATGAGAGATGAATTCCAGATTGTCTGCATAAACAAATAACATTCAGCTCAGACACTCATACATACCCCACAAGTCCAAAACGAATTCACGGCAATGCACAGTATTATACAGAGCCATGATCACATGGAACTCCCTTCCATCTCCAATTACTCAAGCAAACAGAAAAATGACCTTAAAAAAATACATCTTATGGAACAGCGGGGACTGTGAGGGGACTCTCACACAAACAAACACGCACACACAGACACACATTCTTTTTTAGTTGTATTGTTAGTATTCTTTTTTAGTTGTACTGTTTGTATATCGTTGTATTTTAAATGTGTGTGACTCTCCTGGTCTATCAGTGTATCAGTGTTTTGTTACTTGTCATGTTTTGTGTTTTTTGTGGACACCAGGAAGAAAAGCTGCTGCCTCTGCAAAAGCTAATGGGGATCCAAATAAACAAATAAATGTCCATCCGGAAGATCGATAGGAGCAGAGCTTTTTATCATGTCGTAAATCTGTGGACCCAATCAGCATGTTGCTCTGTCAAGCCCAAAAAAACGATCATAGGCCTTACCTATACATCAATCATTGTGGATATACTTTATGTGAACTGTTATGTATTGAGTTACATGCCCGGCTAGAAGGGGTTAATGGGGATGTGGTTTCGGGGTTACAGTTGACACTGTTGTGAAGTGATCTTACCCGACATGTGAATGTTATGTTGATCCAAAGTTCTTAGGAAAAATGTATAAAAGTTCATCATCTTCAGCTGTCTACTAATTGAGAGATGTTACTGCTCCAGCAGTTGGTGAGTCTGGAGAGGCAGAAGCAGGAGTCATTTCAGTGGAGCTTCCGAGGGGAAGCTGTGAGTTAGCTGGGATGGCTTTATCTGGTTATAACAGAGACCAGCTGGTTGTAATCAGGTTACATGACGTCTTCGCAGCCAGAAAACCAGTTCACAACCAGAAATTGACATCAATAAGACATGATGTGCCATATTTTGCTCGCTGGGTTACTTGTGCAGGTTATAAAAGACCGACATCTTAGTTCATATTACAAGAATCAGACTGTAATTCAATCGTTGCATATAACGGTATTTCTGCACTGGGCTTTCAGAAGTGAGTTTTTCAAAGGCTTTAAAAAGAAGGTTCAAAAGCTCTACAAAAGGACTCATGAGGCAAATGCATGTAAAACACAAACTGAAAACAATCTGAAACTGCCACTACGGATGTAGGAATTACATTTGTATCTGAATTTCCCCCTCAGTCCAGATGTTCTTGAGATCAGAGTTGACAGCCAACCATAACTGCCCTGCGGGGCCGGCGCCATAACGAATCAGTTGGACGGGCATTTGATTTCTATAGGCGGGCCCGTTTTTTTCACTGGACCTCCTGTGTGCCTGCGCTTGCGTTAATGGGTGTTAGAATAAAAAGCATAGGCGAGGGTACCCCAACTGGTGTTTTTATTTGGCCCCCCCAGTTTTATTTGCCCCCCCCTCACCCGAAAACAAATAACAACACTTTTTTGTTTGTTTTTTCATGGTTGGACAGAAAATACATGTGATCGTATACAAAGCAAAGTTTGAAATGATTATATTTTACTCAAACATATCTGTTTGGGCTTCTTGCGGTCAATTTGCAGTCTACAAATTATTTGTAATTATGTTCCGGCCACCCGACCATCCGCTCAAGAAAAAAATGTCTGTGACTGAATCTAGTTGATGGTCCCTGCTATAGGCAGCTCATGAGTTTCACATTTAGGGAAGTTTACAATTTATCCTACCATTTCTATATGCATGCCAGTTATGATTACACTACATGACCAAAAGTATGTGGACACCTGCTCGTCGAACATCTCATTTCAAAATCATGGGCATTAATATGGAGTTGGTCCCCCCTTTGCTGCTAAAACAGCCTCCACTCTTCTGGGAAGGCTTCACACTAAATGTTGGAACATTGCTGCCGGGATTTGCTTCCAATCAGCACAAGAGCATTAGTGAGGTCGGGCACTGATGTTGGGTGATTAGGCCTGTCTCGCAGTTGGCGTTCCAATTCATCCCAAAGGTGTTCGATGGGGTTGAGGTCAGGGCTCTGTGCAGACCAGTCAAGTTTTTCCACACCGATCTCGACAAATCATTTCTGTATGGACCTCGCTTTGTGCACGAGGGCATTGTCATGCTGAAACAGGAAAGGGCCTTGCTTCCAGAGGCAGTTTGGAACTCGGTAGTGAGTGTTGCAACTGAGGAAATACTATTTTACGCACCACGCTCTTCAGCACTCGGTGATCCTGTTCTATGAACTTGTGTGGCCTACCACTTCGCGGCTGAGCCGTTGTTGCTCCTAGACATTTCCACTTCACAATAACAGCACTTACAGTTGACCGGGGCAGCGCTAGCAGGGCAGAAATTTGACGAACTGACTTGTTGAAAAGGTGGCATCCTATGACGGTGCCACGTTGAAAGTCACTGAGCTCTTCAGTAAGGCCATTCTACTGCCAATGTTTGTCTATGGAGATTGCATAGCTATGTGCTCGATTTTATACACCTGTCAGCAACGGGTGTGGCTGAAATAGCTGAATCCACTAGAGGGCTCTAGCCAGAACCCTTCATAGAGGGTTCTAGGTATAACCATATACAGGGGGTTCTTTGAAGAACCCTACATAAAGGGTTATAGATAGAACCCTCTGCAAAGGGTTTTACCCAGCACCAAAAAGGGTTCCCTTATGGGGACAAATCTGAAGAACCCTGTATGGTTCTACTTAGCACCTTTTTTTCTAAGAGTGTAGGATCTTAATTTGAGACAGTTTGCTATAACAGGAAAATAATCCTGCAGCTACAGGAAATGTTAATTATTATGTGGATTATAATTCATGGACATTTTTGTAGGGGATACTACTTTTTTCACAAGGGAAAATCAAGTCTGAAATTTCAAAGTGGAAATTACACATTTCAGAAGATTTTTTAAATCTCAAATACACTACACGTTTAAAATGTCCTGCATTGCAGGAAAGTTCTCCTGCAACAGGGTGATCAAATTAAGATCCTACATCTGTACAGTATATTGATTTTGCCCAACATGGGACCTTGAACATGTGAAGGGAGGAATGTTTTATATACAGTGCCTTCAGAAAGTATTCACACCCCTTGACTTTTTCCACATTTTGTTGTGTTACAGCCTGAATTTGAAATGGATTCAATTTAGATTGTTTTGTCACTGGCCTACACACAGTACCCCATAATGTCAAAGTTGAATTATGTTGTTCGAAATTTCTACAAATTAATTAAAAATGAAAAGCTGAAATGTCTTGAGTCAATAGGTATTTAACCCCTTTGTTATGGCAAGCCAAAATAAGTTCAGGAGTAACAAGTCACATTATAAGTTGCATGGACTCACTCGGTGTGCAAAATTTGTGTTTAACATGATTTTTGAATGACTACCTCTTTTCTGTACCCCACACATACAATTATCTGTAAGGTCCCGCAGTCGAGCAGTGAACTTCAAACACAGATTCAACCACAAAGACCAGGGAGGTTTTCCAATGCCTCGCAAAGAAGGTCACCTATCGGTAGGGAAAAAAAGAAAAAAAAGAAGACATTATCCCTTTGAGCATGGTGAAGTTATTAATTACACTTTTGATGGTGTATCAATACACCCAGTCACTACAAAGATACAGGTGTCCTTCCTAACTCAGTTTACAGAGAAGAAGGAAACAGTTCAGGGATTTCACCATGAGGCCACTTTAAAATAGTTACAGAGTTTAATGGCTGTGATAGGAGAAAACCGAGGATGGATCAACAACATTGTAGTTACTCCACAATACTAACCTAATTGACAGAGTGAAAAGAAGGAAGTCTGTACAGAATACAAATATTCCAAAACATGCATCCTGTTTGCAACAAGACACTAAAGTAATACTGCAAAAAAATGTGGCAAAGCAAGTAACATTTTGTCCTGAATACAAAGTGTTATGTTTAGGGCAAATCCAATACAACACATTACTGAGTAACACTCTCCATATTTTCAAGCATAGTGGTGGCTGCATCATGATATGGGTATGCTTGTAATCGTTAAGGGCTGGGGAGTGTTGCAGTATAAAAAATAAACGGAATGGAGCTAAGCACAGGCAAAATCCTAGAGGAAAACCTGGTTCGGTCTGCTTTCCACCAGACACTGGGAGATTAATTCACCTATCAGCAGGACAATAACCTAAAACACAAGGCCAAATCTACACTGGAGTTGCTTACCAAAGACTGTGAATGTTCCTAAGTAGCCGAGTGACCGTTTTGACTTAAATCTTTTTGAAAATCAATGGCAAGAGTGGAAAATGGTTGTCTAGCAATGATCAACAACCAATTTGACAGAGCTTGAAGAATTTAAAAATGAATAATGGGCAAATATTGTACAATCCAAGTGTGCAAAGCTCTTAGAGACTTAACCAGAAAGACTCACAGCTGTAATCGCTGCCAAAGTCAATTCTAACATGTATTGACTAAGGGGTGTGAATACTTATGTAAATTAGATATTTCTGTATTTCATTTTCAATCAATTTGCAAAAATGTCTAAAAACATTTTGCATCTTTGTCATTATGGGGTATTGTGTGTAGGTGGGTGAGAGAAAAAATAAATAATTTAATCCATTTTTAAATCAGGCTGTAACACAACAAAATGTGGAAGAAGTCATGGGGTATGAATGCTTTCTGAAGGCACTCATATAGCCACGTTAGCCTCACCCTCATGTGGGTGCTAACAAGCTAGCTAGCAGGCATGCTAGGTATTGCTACGTATCAACAGCCATTGTCAGCCAATCCAGTAGGGGTTGGATGCTATGGTGAGCTCGATTGGTCACTCGCATTGCGATATTGCAGAGGTTTTAAAGTTCAGCTTTCCCCAATATTAGTCAGACCGTTTTCAACTCCCTCGCCCATGCTTACATCGCTCAACGGTCCCCTGCCCACTACGCTTTTCTCGCTTTTGTTAAGTTGCGTCAATTCAAATCTGGTATAGGAACAAAAAGAGGTGAACACACGTCTTCTAAGATTTACTAGTATTTTAATTAATGCAAAACACTTCAATGGTAAATATGATGTTCGTATTTACGGGTCCACTGAAAAACCACGCAGGGCAGACAGGGAACTGAGCCATTGTTATAAGTTCTTCTTTAAATACTCTGACAGAGGTAGTTCCTGCTCCAGGCAGGCCTATCAGAGTAGAGGCTGGGCGTGGTTTAAACTTACCCAACCTATCGTTGGCGCTCAGGCTGGTCCCAGCCCCTTGGCGCTTCACTGTTGCCAGGTGTTAGTTGTTTTGCAACTTGTCTCGAGTCAGCAACCTCAGACATCTTTGTAGCAGAACACATGTCCTTGAGCGGTTTAACAAAGAGGCAGTGTGTGTGCGTGTGAGTCACAAGTCTTATCTTAGCCTACCCCCTAACGGTTCCCCACATTAATCACAGCTTGTTATATTAAACAATCTATATCAGTACAGTACAAACCTATTATGTTTAATCATGAATGCTTTCTTATTAAGCTAACAGCACATCTAAAATATAAGAGAATAATTTCCCACACTTTCCTTCGTTGATAGCGAATGGCTTCCGATGTTTCACCGCACGATGCCGCTTCCTAGTGTAAAGGGACCGTAAGCACTCATCGGATTCCTCTCGGCCACACAGATCTAAATACTGTACTGTATATAACTTTCATTGCTCTATGATAAAGAAAGCGACCTACACACTTCCTTAAACCTAAAATGAGTAGGCCAAAATATTGCCTTCTTGCTAGATTGATGAATGCAGCAATAGCTCCACAATACTAACCTAATTGACAGTGTCATGCGTCAGTGTGTAGCAGTAGGACGGAGTCAGGTGCAGGACACAGAACTTAGTCAACGACGTACTTTACTTGTCACAAGTAAATAAACATACAGTGGGGAGAACAAGTATTTGATACACTGCCGATTTTGCAGGTTTTCCTACTTACAAAGCATGTAGAGGTCTGTCATTTTTATCATAGGTACACTTCAACTGTGAGAGACGGAATCTAAAACAAAAATCCAGAAAATCACATTGTATTATTTTTGAGTAATGAATATGCATTTTATTGCATGACATAAGTATTTGATACATCAGAAAAGCAGAACTTAATATTTGGTACAGAAACCTTTGTTTGCAATTACAGAGATCATACGTTTCCTGTAGGTCTTGACCAGGTTTGCACACACTGCAGCAGGGATTTTGGCCCACTCCTCCATACAGACCTTCTCCAGATCCTTCAGGTTTCGGGGCTGTCGCTGGGAAATACGGACTTTCAGCTCCCTCCAAAGATTTTCTATTGGGTTCAGGTCTGGAGACTGGCTAGGCCACTCCAGGACCTTGAGATGCTTCTTACGGAGCCACTCCTTAGTTGCCCTGGCTGTGTGTTTCGGGTCGTTGTCATGCTGGAAAACCCAGCCACGACCCATCTTCAATGCTCTTACCATTCCTCCTCTGGATCATCCAGATGGTCATTGGCAAACTTCAGACGGGCCTGGACATGCGCTGGCTTGAGCAGGGGGACCTTGCGTGCGCTGCAGGATTTTAATCCATGACGGCGTAGTGTGTTACTAATGGTTTTCTTTGAGACTGTGGTCCCAGCTCTCTTCAGGTCATTGACCAGGTCCTGCCGTGTAGTTCTGGGATGATCCCTCACCTTCCTCATGATCATTGATGCCCCACGAGGTGAGATCTTGCATGGAGCCCCAGACCAAGGGTGATTGACCATCATCTTGAACTTCTTCCATTTTCTAATAATTGCGCCAACAGTTGTTGCCTTCTCACCAAGCTGCTTGCCTATTGTCCTGTAGCCCATCCTAGCCTTGTGCAGGTCTACAATTGTATCCCTGATGCCTTACACAGCTCTCTGGTCTTGGCCATTGTGGAGAGGTTGGAGTCTGTTTGATTGAGTGTGTGGACAGGTGTCTTTTATACAGGTAACGAGTTCAAACAGGTGCAGTTAATATAGGTAATGAGTGGAGAACAGGAGGGCTTCTTAAAGAAAAACTAACAGGTCTGTGAGAGACGGAATTCTTACTGGTTGGTAGGTGATCAAATACTAATGTCATGCAATAAAATGCAAATTAATTACTTAAAAATCATACAATGTCATTCCGTCTGTAGTGTACCTATGATAAAAATTACAGACCTTTACATGCTTTGTAAGTAGGAAAACGTGCAAAATCGGCAGTGTATCAAATACTTGTTCTCCCCACTGTATCTTCTACGCAGGGAAGAAAATACCGACTCACATGTCAATGACAACAAAACAACGAACAATCACGCACAACACCATGAGGGAACCAGAGGATAAAATAGGGTGTGTGCAATATAGACAAAACAAGTAGAACACAGAAACATAGATCGGTGGCAGCTAGTACTCCGGTGACGACGAACGCCGAAGCAAGGAGGAGGAGCAGCCTCGGCTGAATTCGTGACAGTACCCCCCCTTGACGCCCAGCTCCAGCCATGCGCCGACACCGGCCTCGGGGACGGCCAGGAGGACGCGGAGCAGGGCGAGTTGGATGACGACGGTGGAAATCCCTCAACAGGGAGAGATCGAGGATGTCCCGCCTAGGAACCCAGCACCGTTCCTCCTGACCGTACCCCTACCACTCCACGAGATACTGCAGGCCCCCCACCCGATGCCTCGAATCCAGGATGGAACAGACCGAGTACACCGGTGCCCCCTCGATGTCCAGTGGGGGCGGAGGGACCTCCCGCTCCTCAGACTCCTGGAGCGGACCAGCTATCACCGGCCTGAGGAGAGACACATGGAACGAGGGGTTAATACGGTAATCAGGAGGGAGCTGTAACCTATAACAAATCTTGTTCAATCTCCTCAGGACTTTAAATGGCCCCACAAACCGCCGACCCAGCTTCCGGCAGGGCAGGCAAAGGGGCAGGTTTCGGGTCGAGAGCCAGACCCGGTCCCCCGGTGCATACACCGGGGCCTCACTGCGGTGGCGGTCGGCGCTCGCCTTCTGTCGCCTGATAGCCCGTTGCAGGCGTACATGGGCAGCGTTCCAGGTCTCCTCCGAGCGCCGAAACCATTCATCCACCGCAGGTGCCTCGATCTGGTTCTGATGCCATGGAGCCAGGACCGGCTGATAACCTAGTACACACTGAAATGGAGACAGGTTAGTGGAGGAGTGGCAGAGGGAGTTTTGGGCCATCTCTGCCCAGGGGATGTAAACCGACCAATCCCCCGGCCCGTCCTGGCAATAGGACCTCAGAAACCTACCCACATCCTGGTTTACTCTCTCCACCTGCCCATTACTCTTGGGGTGAAACCCCGAGGTCAGGCTGATCGAGACCCCCAGATGGTCCATGAACACCCTCCAGACCCTTGATGTGAACTGGGGACCCCGATCAGACACTATATCCTCAGGTACCCCGTAGTGCCGGAAGACGTGAGTGAACAGGGCCTCCGCAGTCTGTAGGGCCGTAGGGAGACCGGGCAAAGGAATGAGATGGCAGGACTTAGAAAACCGATCCACAACGACTAAGATCGTGGTATTCCCTTGTGACGGGG
Source organism: Coregonus clupeaformis (assembly GCF_020615455.1). Lineage (NCBI taxonomy): Eukaryota > Metazoa > Chordata > Actinopteri > Salmoniformes > Salmonidae > Coregonus > Coregonus clupeaformis. Next base: position 9,932,116 of record NC_059205.1, on the reverse strand, counting down.
GGAGGTCCGTAACGAAATCCACCGATAGGTGTGACCACGGCCATTGTGGAACGGGTAGGGGTTGTAATTTCCCTCTGGGCAGGTGTCTAGGTGCCTTGCACTGGGCGCACACCGAGCAGGAGGAAACATAAACCCTCACGTCCTTAGCTAAAGTAGGCCACCAGTACTTCCCACTAAGACAGCGCACTGTCCGACCGATGCCAGGATGACCAGAAGAGGGTGATGTATGAGTCCAATAGATCAATCGATCGCGAACATCAGATGGAACGTACACACGACCCTCTGGACACTGGGGGGGGAGTGGGCTCCGTGCGTAACGCCACCGGTGCCACCAGACAAGAAGCCGGAAGTATGGGAGTGGGCTCCCTGGACCGCTCCTCTGTGTCATACAGCCTGGACAGAGCGTCTGCCTTAGCATTCTGGGAACCTGGTCTGTACGAGAGGGTGAAAACAAAACGTGTGAAAAACATGGCCCACCTTGCCTGGCGAGGGTTCAGTCTCCTCGCCGCCCGGATGTACTCCAGATTGCGGTGGTCAGTCCAAATGAGGAAAGGGTGTTTTGCCCCCTCAAGCCAATGTCTCCACGCCTTCAGAGCCTTAACAACAGCTAACAGCTCCCCCACATCATAGTTACGCTCCGCCGGACTGAGCTTCTTCGAAAAGAAAGCACAGGGGCGGAGCTTTGGTGGCGTACCCGAGCACTGAGACAGCACAGCTCCTATCCCAGCCTCGGACTATGAATGCCAAGGAGGGATCCGGATGAGCCAGCACGGGAGCCGAGGTGAACAGAGCCTTCAGGTGACCAAAAGCCCTGTCCGCCTCAGCTGACCACTGCAGGCGCACCGGTCCCCCCTTCAGCAAGGAGGTAATGGGAGCCACTACCTGACCAAAGCCCCGGATAAACCTCCAGTAGTAGTTGGCAAACCCTAAGAATCGCTGCACTTCCTTAACCGTGGTTGGAGTCGGCCAATTACGCATGGCTGAAATGAGGTCATTTTCCATCTCCACCCCTGACGCGGTCAGGTGGTAGCTTAAGAAGGAGACGGACTGTTGAAAGAACAGACATTTCTCAGCCTTGACGTACAGGTCATGTTCCAACAGTCGACCAAGCACCTTGCGCACCAGGGACACATGCTCGGCTCGTGTAGCGGAGTATATGAGAATATCATCTATATACACCACTACACCGTGCAGGTCCCTGAAAATCTCATCGACAAAGGATTGGAAGACTGAGGGAGCTTTCATCAACCCGTGCGGCATGACGAGGTACTCATAGTGCCCAGAGGTGGTACTAAATGCCGTCTTCCACTCATCCCCTTCCCGGATACGCACCAGGTTGTACGCGCTCCTGAGATCCAATTTGGTGATGAGTGGGCCCCGTGCAATGACTCCGTCATACTAGCAATGAGAGGTAGTGGATAACTGTACTTCACATTTATCTGATTGAGACCTCGATAGTCAATGCACAGGCATAAACTTCCATCCTTCTTCTTCACAAAAAATTAACTTGAGGAGGCAGGGGAAGTGGAAGGCCGAATGTATCACTGTCCCAGAGATTTGGAGACATATGTTTCCATAGCCACCGTCTCTTCCTGTGACAGAGGATACACGTGACTCCGAGGAAGTGCAGCGCCCTCCCAGAGATTTATCGCACAATTCCCCTGTCGATGGGGTGGTAATTGAGTCGCATTCCTTTTACAGAAGGCGAGAGCCAAATCGGCATATTCGGGAGGAATGTGCATAGTGGAGACCTGGTTTGGACTCTCCACCGTAGTTGCACCTATGGAAACACCTACACACCTCCCCGAGCACTGACGGGACCATCCCTTGAGAGCCCTCTGTTGCCACGAAATATTGGGGTCATGAGAGGCAAACCAGGGAAGCCCCAACACCACTGGAAACGCAGGAGAATCGATCAGGAAGAGACTAATTCTCTCCTCATGACCCTCCTGCGTTTTCATCCAGAGTGGAGCTGTGACCTCCCTAATCAGGCCTGACCCTAAAGGATGACTATCTAAGGCATGTACAGGGAAGGGCACATCAACAGGCACAATAGGGATCCCTAATCTATGTGCAAATAGACGGTCCATAAAATTCCCAGCTGCACCTGAATCTACGAGCGCTTTATGCTGGGAATGCGGGGAAAACTCAGGAAATTCTACGTGAACACACATGTGCGCAACAGGGAGCTCTGGGTGAGTCGGGTGCCTATTCACCTGGGATGGTCCACCAGTGCCCTGCCTGCTGCCTCGACTCCCTGAGGACCCTTTCCAGCACCGACCAGCAGTGTGTCCTCTGCGGCCACAAATGGTGCAGGAAACAGCCCCCCTTCCGGTCACTCTTAGATCAGCACCTCCGAGCTCCATCAGTGTAGGGTCGGAACTGCTGGGGAATGGACTGGACGGACCCTGATCCGGACGTCCGCGGGTGGCCAACAGGTTATCCAGTCGTATCGATAAATCCAACAGCTGGTCCAGGTTAAGGGTGGTGTCCCTGCAGGCCAGCTCCCGACGAACGTCCTCCCGTAGGCTGCATCGGTAAGGGTCGATCAGGGCCCTCTCATTCCATCCCGCGCTGGCTGCCAAGGTCCTGAAGTCCAGTGCGAAGTCCTGTGTGCTCCTCTTCCCCTGTCTGAGGTGGAACAACCGTTCCCCCGCCACTCTCCCCTCCAGTGGATGATCAAATACCGCCTGGAAACTGCGGGTGAAATCTTCATAGCGCACAGATGTCATGTCTATTCCTCCCCACTCAGCGTTGGCCCACTCTAGCGCTTTCCCCGACAGACAGGAGATGAGGGCGGACACACTCTCGTATCCCGAGGGAGCCGGGTGGATGGTTGCCAGGTAGAGCTCCACCTGGAGCAGAAACCCCTGGCACCCGGCAGCTGTTCCATCATATGCCCTCGGGAGCGAGAGCCGAATCCCACTGGATCCAGGTGGTGAAGGGGTGGACAGCGGTGTGGGGTGAATAGTAGTGGAAGGAGGTGTAGAAACCCCCCCCTCTCCCATCGCTCCATAGTCTGTACCACTCGATCCATGGCTGTGCCAAGACTCTGTAGCATGGTCGAGTGCTGCTGGATGCGTTCCTCCACTGATCCTGGAGGAATGGATGTACCTGCTGACTCCATAATGGTGCGTGATTCTGTCATGCGTCAGTGTGTAGCGGTAGGACGGAGTCAGGAGCAGGACACAGAACTTAGTCAACGACGTACTTTACTTGTCACAAGTAAATAAACATATCTTCCACGCAGGGAAGAAAATACCGACTCACATGTCAATGACAACAAAACAACGAACAATCACGCACAACACCATGAGGGAACCAGAGGGTAAAATAGGGAAACAAATTATTGTAATTGGAACCAGGTGTGTGTAATATAGACAAAACAAGTAGAACACAGAAACATAGATCAGTGGCAGCTAGTACTCCGGTGACGACGAACGCTGAAGCCTGCCCGAGCAAGGAGGAGGAGCAGCCTTGGCTGAATTCGTGACAGACAGAGGGAAAAGAAGGAAGCCTGTACAGAATAAAAATATTCTAAAACATGCATCCTGTTTGCAACAAGACACTAAAGTAATGCTGCAAAAAATGTGGCAAAGCAAGTAACTTTTTGTCCTGAATACAAAGTGTTATGTTTAGGGAAAATACAATACAACACATTACTGAGTACCACTCTCCATATTTTCAAGCATAGTGGTGGCTGCATCATGTTATGGGGATGCTTGTAATCGTTAAGGACTGGAGAGTGTTTCAGGATAAAAAATAAACGGAATGGAGCTAAGCACAGGCAATATCCTAGAGGAAAACCTGGCTCAGTCTGCTTTCAACCAGACACTGGGAGATGAATTCACCTTTCAGCAGGACAATAACATAAAACACAAGGCCAAATCTACACTGGAGTTGCTTACCAAAGACTGTGAATGTTCCTGAGTGACAGTTTTGACTGAAATCTTTCTGAAAATCAATGGCAAGAGCGGAAAATGGTTGTCTAGCAATGATAAACAACCAATTTGACAGAGCTTGAAGAATTTTGAAAAGAATAATGGGCCACTGTTGCACAATCCAGGTGTGGAAAACTCTTATTAGAGACTTACCCATAAAGACTCACAGCTGTAATCGCTGCCAAAGGTGCTTCTACAAAGTATTGACTCAGGGGTGTGCATACTTATGGAAATTAGATATTTCTGTATTTCATTTTCAATAAATGTGCAAACATTTCTAAAAACATGTTTTCACTTTGTCATTATGGGGTATAGTGTGTAGTTCGGTGAGAGATTTCTTTTCGATTTAATCAGTTTTGAATTCAGGCTGTAACACAACAAAATGTGGAATAAGTCTAGGGGTATGAATGCTTTCTGAAGGCACTGTAGCTATTGCCCAACATCTATACTCCCTGGCCTCCTCTCACTCCTCACATGCAAAACCGAACACAAATCTGAAAACCAGCAATCTGATCTCCAGCAATGTGTAGTGTAAAGTATAGATCTGATCTAGGGCAATGTGTAGTGTAAAGTATAGATCTGATCTAGGGCAATGTGTGGGGTGTAGAGTATAGATCTGATCTAGGGCCGGAAAGCATGGAGAAGGGGAAGAACATAATTTACAGATGTAGGATCTTAATTTAATCACCCTGTTATGGGAGAATTTTCCTGCAATGCAGAAAATGTAAAATGTGTAATGTATTTGAAGTTTAAAAAAGCTTCTGAAATTTGTAATTTCCACTTTAAAATTTCAGATTGCCCTAATGACAAATATAGCAACCAGTACAAAAAAGTCAATTAATTACAATCCACATAATAATTCACACTTCCTGTTGCTGCAGGATAATTTTCCTGCTGTAGGAAACTGGCTCAAATTAAGATCCTACATCTGTATGTCCAGGACATTGTGTATATTTTTTTGTGAAAACAGCAGGAAAGGAGGTCAACTGCATTCCGGTGAAAAACGTCTAACCATGTCAAATCTTTGTACTTTTTATCGCGAACGCACATCTTGGGAGTGATTCCTCTTGGCACTCGGTGGTGAAATATATATATCCCCATTGCATTTGTACTCTCGAAGTAGTGTTTCCTGTTCTTGAGCCCATGCTGAGACTGTATGGGAAGCACATGGGAGCTAGGAGCTTCAGGTATCTGTAAGATGGAACGATATTTGTTAAAGAATAATAGTCTTTCTCCATTATAATGTACTTTACCTCATTTATGTGAGTGAATTAAATGTACCCTTTTTATTACCTAAAAATAAACCCTGTGGATTTGGCCGTAAATATGTTCTTCATTTTGTTTGTGTATAAATGGGGAGTCCGATGTTCCCGAGGGCTATTATGTCGGTATCTGCTATTAGGGAAAGGGTGGCAGGTAGCCCAACGGTTAGTGTTTGGCCAGTAACCAAAGGGTCACTGGTTTGAATACCCGGGCCACAAGGTGAAAAATCTGTGTATGTGCCCTTGAACAAGGCACTTAACCCAAATCTGCTCCAGGGGTGCCGTAGTACTATGGCTGACCCTGTAAAACAACACATTTCACTGCACCTATCTGTATGTGACAATAAAACATCTATTAGCGTTTGTGACAGAGCGGTTTGTTTTCTTCAAATTTCCTACATCTAAGCTCAAAACTCTGTTTTTCCTGTGTTAGATCTTTCTGTGTTAAAATGTTCCTGTCCTCTTCAAAGATATTTACTCAAAGCTCGAATGATTCCACTTATGGGTGGTGGGAACTGAATGTCAAGTTCCAGACAGTTCAGCCAAGGGTTAACTGGACGTGTTTACAGCACCACCTTGTGTACAAACAGGGGAAGTTACGTTATTTCGACTTTCCTACCAGTACCTTCTCAAAATCAAATCTAAATCTTACATAGAAGGGCATGATCCTTTGGCTGGTGAAGTCAGGAGAAAAAAAGTGTAGAACTACATTTGTTACTTGATTTTCCGGTTAATGTCTCTTGAAGTAAAGGGTTTGTGTTGTGTGTGTGTGACTCGATGACATTAGAACATAAAGCACTTTAAGATAAATCAAGTTTATTAGCATTGCTTTTTACATGGAGGAGGTAGGAACCTGAGGACAGTACTAGAGTACTTGGCTTTGTAGAAAATAGATTGATGTAAGGCAGTTAGACACATATTGCAGCATATATTCACTTGATTATTATACAACCAAGGCATTAGATGAGAGCAGAAGTGTTAAAAATCAGTACCCATAAACAATATGCTTCTGGAATCCTTACACAAACCCCCCCCCCTCCCCTCACACACACACACCTTATATGATAACTTCAATCACCCATTAATGCAGTCACTACAAGCAAGAATCTGTGCATGAAAAGTCTATACACTTGTAGCTCATCATCAGTCCATCTTGGAATCATCTACTCTTCCAGGTCCCAGGTCAGAATCAAATTCAGAATTCCACGTCAATTCTATGGAGTTGTTGAATTTATAAAAGCTTCTGGTGAACTATCAATGGCCGCAGATGACCAGTACGCCATGTGACCCTTGAGTGGCCGTTGGACTTCTGAGCTGGATTGACAGAGTGGAGGGAAAGGTCAGAGGTCAAATTAAACATCAGTTACCTCATAAAGCACAGAGGCATAGATTAAGTATCCTATTATGTCTCCATGAGAGGAGGTAAACAGTGATCTGTACATCATATGGATCTGTTAATAGCCAGTTGTTTGGAGTTTAAGATTATTTACAGATCAGATAACCTGTACAACATCTAGCTCAGGTTGGCACAAGTAGGTTAACTACCTGGACAACCAGATGGGTTTGTACTTCTGGAATTATTCCATTGGTTCCCTTGTGCCAGCCAAGCTCAATCAAGCATAGCTAAAGTATTTGATAGAAAACTAATACTAAAAGCCCAGCTCTGTGGACAGGAGAGATGGATGTGTGTTTAAAGACACATGAGACATCAATCAGGTAGATACCTTGTTTTTTCAGGACATGTCTCCTGGTCAGCCTCCACTGCAGTGGATGATCCCCTGTCTGTGTCTACGTCCGCCTCTCTGTCTGTGTCTCTGTGTCTGTCTGCGGCAGTGTCTGTGTCAGAGCTGTTCTCACTGCCTAGGGCTGATAGCCTGCTGCTCTCCGGAGTCAGGCCCTCTGGGCTGGGGAACTCGCCACTGAGACAGAGGGACACCATGTTAACACACATACTGTACACACACAAACACATACATACAATACATACATCTTAAAGCACACAGACAGGAGATACACACACACACACACACACGACTGGATCGTGTGGTCAGATCATGTGGGAGATGGGGAGTACATCTTGCTACTTCCACGAGAACTCAGGACCCTTAACAGACACACAAACACACAATTGCCTGATTTCTCGGTCTTCAGACACTGAGAAAGAACAGATCCTCACTTCACTCTCTTCTCCAGGACTCCAATGTGGGTCTGTCTCTCGTCCAGGGCTGTTTTCAAAGAGTCAATCTCTCGCTGTTTATCCGACAGGTCCCTCTGGAGACGGTGGTTGGTCTCCTCCAGCGTCTCACAGAAAGCCTGTCAGCAAGATTACCACAATAACAGAACCTGGATCGTGTTCATGAGGCACCAAACGGAAGAAAGCGGAATAAAACACGGAGGAGCTACCTAGACTTGTCCAATAAGAAAAGCTCATTTTTGTTTAACGTTAATAACATTTCCCGTCATATGCCCTGATGACCACGACTCTAGTTCTGATGGCTCAGTTGGTTGAAGTATGCTGCTTGCCACACAATTGTTCAATTATTCACAATTGTTCAATTCAATTCAATAACTCCCACAATGGTTGTGCAAGACTAGTGGGTTTGATTCCCACTTGGGCCACATACATTCTGAATATTATTTGTGTTAACTTTATTGCATTGATACAGTGAACATACTACTTGTGTTATTTTCATGGCTTTACATGGCTGGGTAGCCTCGTGGTCTTGAGGTTCTGAGACCATAGCATGGAGCCAGCTAAGTATTTGGTAGGTCTGCTATCTTGATCAGTTCTCTCTAGCAAAATACATTTGTTCTCAATGAGACTAACCTGGATTATTAAAAGGTTAATATTTTAAAAAGTACTGTAGAGACAGCTTACCCTGCTCTCCTCCAGACTGTCAAAGGGGCCTGGCGGGTCATCCAAACAAAGGAACTGTCTGACCGCTTCACTGTGGGGGAAAGGTCAAAGGTCAGAAAGATGACATGGACATCCTCCAAAATAATTAGGATATGTGCACTCACTGCAGATACACTCAAGAGTAGTACCAAACACAAACACACATGCACACACAAACGACACACTTGATTTATCTTGAAAACGACATGTTGTGAGACAACCCTGGATAAAATAAAAGGTCAAGAGGAAATGCTGTAGTCCACCTGTTGGTGATGTCCCGGTGTGCTATGAGGTTCTGTAGGAAGGCTTGTAGGCCTAACTGTCTCTCCTCCAGAAACTCCATGTCGTAGTTATCTTTGAACCAGCGCTTGGGTGGCAGGGCTAGTCTGAACCTGGGAAAGAACTCATTTAGCTGAGAGAGAGATGGAGGGGGAGAGAGAGAGAGAGAAAGAGAGCAGTTAAATATTTTATTCACATAAATTGCTCCCTCAAATTAGAGGGTGTCAAGTTGATGTCATTGATCTCCTCGTTTGATCTCACCGTTGCCCTCAATTTGGCCCTTGATTTGGCATAATTAAATGAGTCACAGAGAGTCACGCTCATAGAAATAGAATGGCCAGTCCATCCAGTGGAGAAGGTGCAGTGGGAAGGGAATATTCCGAATTGAGCCATGGTGTCTGCTGCAAGGAGCTCACCTTATCATTGAGTCTGGAGAAGTCTGTGTACCTTCTGAAGATCACCCAGTTCTCTTCCTGATTCCTTCTCACCAATATTTTATACACCTGCAATAAAAAATAGGCCATGTTATTTTTCTATCATATACTGTATGCCAGGGGTCATCAACAGCCGCGGGACAATTTATTCTTGAGCAGATGGCCACTAGACTGCAAATTGAGCGCAAGAAGCCCAAACAGATATAATGTTTGACTAAAACATAACTTCAAACCTTGTTTACATTTGTATACGATCACGTGTCTCTCTATTATGCGTGGGAATACTTGGGAACAGATGTCTTAAATTAAAATCACTTAGAGATGATTTCCTGGTGTTTTTACAGTATTTTATGTCCAACAATAAAAGAAAGACAAAGAAAGAAAGACACTTGGGGGGCCAAATAAAAATAAATAAAGCCCCACGGGCTGCCAGTTGGGGAACTCTGCTGTATACACACAAAGACATGGATGTAACTAACCACAGCCATAACCCAATGTTTGTTCAGTTGTGTTAATGGTATACTCTTATCAGACACTTAGTGTATCTCTGTACTCAACTTATCTTTAGATAGTACTTTAGTGAGTGTGTTTTAAAACCAAGCCAACTACACATAAAAACACAGTTTCTGATGCCATTTTTTTTTTTATATACAGTACCAGTCAAAAGTTAGAAAATCATTCCAGGTGAAGCTGGTTGAGAGAATGCCAAGAGTGTGCAAAGCTGTCATCAAGGCAAAGGGTGGCTACTTTGAAGAATCTCAAATATAAAATATATTTTGATTTGTTTAACACTTTTTTGGTTACTACATGATTCCATATGTGTTATTCCATAGTTTTGATGTCTTCACTATTATTCTACAATGTAGAGAAAACCCCTGGAATGAGTAGGTGTGTCCAAACCTTTGACTGGTAGTGTATATCTAAAAAGGAAGATAGAAATTACAAAGCTGCATCAATATTTCTAAAAAGGAGATTGTGGTTGTTATAATAAAATACAGCTACCATCCCTAACTGAATCACACTCCACAGAGTCACTTCCTTGTGACTGGTTGTCTATCTCTGTCCATTTAACAACAGATGCTCATCACACACACACACACACACACACACACACACACACACACATTATTTGCTCAGCCTTTTCCACCAATGAGAGCACACATGATAGAGGCATTCAAACAGTCACAAAATCGTATGGAATTCAACCAGATGGGATGAAACATTTGCCTCCAACTGTGACAAAGCTATAACTCTTTCAAACAAAATGCTGCATACTACAGTAACTACCATTTAATAACTGATGGAAACTTGAAACTTGGATGGAATTTTTAAACCAAGTTCCCTGACATCATGTGTGCAGGCTTTTTAGTTCCAGCTAAGTACCACCTGCTTCAACCAATCAAGGGCTTGATGGCTAGTTTAATCAAATAAGGTGTGTTCATAGAATTATAATTAATCAATCCTATGGGTGACTCCTTACCGTGAACTTTGCCCTCTCCTCCATGACCTCATAGCCCAGCAGGGTCGGGGTGAGGGGCCTCTCCCAACTGTCCCCTGGAGTCCCATCCTCCTGGACCGACCCCTGCTCCCCTCCTCTGGATGTCCTGTACCCCTCGGGGCTGGAACACGCCTGGGGGAGGATCGGACAGGCTACTGTGGCCCCCCAGGACCCAGTGGCCTTCACCCAAGGGGTCTTTCCAGGAGAGGAAAAGCCAGCACTAGAGAGAATTCCCAGGGGGGAGGTCCTCTTGGGCCAGGACGGGGTCCGTTCCATGGGGACAGGCACGGGGACAAAGGGGGTGGCCATCTTATCTCTCTACCCTCTTGAATAATGAAGTGGGAAAAACTGTAGTTTGAGTTGTTATATTGTCATCCATTATCTGTTAAGGAGAGAGAGAGAGAGAGAGAGAGAGAGAGAGAGAGAGAGAGAGAGAGAGAGAGAGAGAGAGATTTGGATACTCACATACTGTAGCCTATCCCTGGCTATTTAGAAACGAATTGCTCTGATGTGGAGAAGGAGATGTGGATAATGGACAGACCGGAGAAGATACTCCGCATGCCTGACAGCTGTAGATGATAAAGAAACTAACAAATTCCAGTCAGATTCGCTGAAATCCACGACGTATGCATACCAGATGAAGTTTATGGACAGAACATCTGCATTGTCAATCACTCACTTCCCGCATAATCCTAGTGGAACAAGACGGAAGAATGACTCCTTCCGGGCATGGGCGGACGGGATACGCTAACGTAAACATGATCATGTGCTAATCGTCATGATCATTCCTGCCGAGCATATTAGAAAGTTCAGAGTGTGAATATCCGACTCAAAGAGGTTTATTTGTTACTTGCTGTAGCCTACTTTGAGTGTACACAAAAGAATTATTTGATCAAAAATAATTACACTTTGGCTAACTTTTCTTTTTTCTCCATTTAGCTAGTTTATGCAAAGACGCACCCCACTGGGCGTGCTGGTTGAATTGACGTTGTTTCCACAACAACCAGCGTGGAATAGACGTTGAATTGACGTCTGTACCCAGTGGGACATCTCTGACAATTCACGGCACTACAGTATGATGCCGCGTTCATATGCTAGTCTGAACTAGGAAACTCGGACATTTCCGACATGCCAACTGGTTGTAGTTACACACGTGCCGGCATTAGTTTAGAAACTATGGATGCATACCAATTCTATTTCGTTCCCTCTCACGTAGGCTAGATATAAAAGCGCACTTCTCTTTCACAATCGGTCACAAACAGAATTTGAGCAAAATCCCCTTGTAGAGCAACCCAGGTCCTTCAAAATTCATTGAAAACCATCACGTCATGATACGCAAATATCTGGAAAATTCCCTAATAGATTGGAAATTCTACAATCCGCTTGCTTGAGTTTTCTATCTTGCTCCTCTGTCCTCTCTCAAAAAGCTAAACCCTCAACTCTTACAAATGCATCACCAAAATCACAAACGAAACACAATTTATTTTTATGATAGTTTTTTGGGGGGATAAACTATCAATGATAAACCAGAAATGGATGTGTTTGGATTAAATGCGGAAGACATTTCAGTTGAATGCATTCAGTTGTACAACTGACTAGGTATCACCCTTTCCTCACTGTCAACAATATGTTACATATATTTATTGTCTCTCTGCTGTCACAAAAAAACTGTACTGTCACATGTGGGCGTGTCTAAATCCCTACATGCCAATTTCCCAGCAAAGGCGTTAAAAAATACCGTAAAGTTAAAATATGCGCGCACAACTTGTCTTTTTCATGTTTTACTTTAATTTTTGTCGCGTTATTAAATATGATGGGATATATTTGCTACTTGACAAGTCAAACCAATTATAGCAAAGTACTTCAGATGGTGCCAGATCGTTGCACAACGATGCAGTCCTTTTTGAAGAGTCAATGAGCTTGTTTTAGTGGTAAGGCTGAAGCAACCGACTGCAGACGAAAGTCGAGGAGGGAAGCGCATCTGCGCCAGCCAAGTCTCGGGCTGAAAATTGCAGTCGAAACTTCATGACCTTTGATCACATAGTTGTTGTAAAGTTCATGCAGTCGACGTGTAGGCGCAAATCGGACCGTTTTTATCCTTATAATGTATCGCACTTTGAAAGGCGACTTGACAAAAGTGATCAGCTCGAACGAGCCCAATCACAACGCCACAATAACGTTTGGATCCTGAATGTAACTCAAAGAAACCCGGAAGGCTCTTGTCATCCCATCCCTTCACAAAATTACAACAACGGACACCGAAGCCACCGCTTTCGTAGCTACCTAAACGTAGAATTCACACCTTGCTGTCCTTAGTTTAATCTGTCAGTTATTTTGTAGCACGCTTCTAGCTAGCTAACTCATGTCGGACTTCTGCAGGGTCGTTAGCTAACAAGTATAAATCAGTCACCGGTTGTTTTGGCGTGGAGTGGTTGTTAGCCCTTAACGTTATTCGTTAGAGAGTTTGACACGTTGAAAGAGGTGGACAGTCTGTACATTTTTTTGAATCAACAATTCAAGTCACTGATTTTTTTTCGACGTCCAGCTGCATTCATTACCACTGGCAGCGCAAACGCATTTCATGAAACCTGCGAGTCAAACGTCATTACGTTAGCTGGCTAGCTACCTTTCAATGGAACATTTATGAATCTGTGCTCGGCTGTGTCAAGCCATCAGGGTCTTTTCGTTGCGTCGTGAACAGGAACTCTCAATTCCGCTTTCTCTTTTAGGCAGAGGAGGACAAGCCTTTTTCAAGAGGTCCTTATTGTAGGTTCACAATAATTATGGAGCAGCAGCACACGGGCTGTGTGAACCTTTGTAGTCTCACGAGCACTCTACCGGTGATTCCCTATCAAAAGCTGACTGACTTGCATTACCTGAGTAAAGGTGGGTTCGGAACCGTGTTCAAGGCACAGCATTGCGATTGGCGGACCACCGTTGCCATCAAGTGTCTGAAATTGGATTCCCCTGTTGGCGAAAGGTATGTTTGTTCAAATCATTTTACTAGATTAAGTATGACGATATGCCATTAGATCTAATCTGACTACAATCAATCATTGCCTTGTCAGATTTGATTAATGTATCGACTAGATAGATCATGACTCAAAGTTCCATTACATTACACATAAGAGTCATTAGACGAAGACGTCTTCTGTACAGGGGAGTTTTGTTAAGAGCCCCGACACTAAATCTGATAATTAACATGCGTTGCTTGCGGTACGGGTTTGGAAGCGTAAGGACATGTATCTTTTATATCAGCTAAAAATAATTTTCAAAAAACAAAAGGTTAAATTGATACACACCTTTTTATAGGGTTGCCACACAGCCACATTTCCATGTTACAGCATTTATTTACGGAAGACCTGTGCTAATTAGTGCTCTGCGTCTCCGAACACTTGTGTGTAAACGGAAGACAGACGCCACAAACGTATTGTCATTGAAAAATACTGTCGGCTGCAACTGTGTTAAAACAGTGTACAGTAAGTGTGTGTTTAGCATTTGTGAAATTATTTTGATATGAAAGTAGAGGGATTTATGTTTCTAGAACCGTACCCTCAATTGAGAATCGATTCACATTTAGTTGGAGTATTTGGCTGTTTTGCCTTCCAGAGCCAATTCGCCCTTTTAAATAGAAAATGTAAGAGGTCCTTGGACTAAGAAGTAAAGTTAGGCACTCCTATAGTCCAATATTGGGCTAAAGGAGAAGTAGATATTACAAGCCTCTTGGCTATGTGCCGATTTGGATGGAAAACAGTGAAATTAATGTATTTTTCTATCACTCAGAAATGTTTCTTATTTTCTCAATACGCACAAAGATTCAATATGAATATCAATCCCTGTGTCATTTGAATGACTAATGTCAAAATGTAATCTAATCATGACTGTGTTTACAGGGAGAGGAATTGCCTGCTGAAGGAGGCGGAGGTGCTTCACAAGGCCAGGTTCAACTACATCATCCAGATCTTCGGCGTGTGCAACGAGCCCGAGTTCTTCTGTATCGTCACTGAGTACATGAGCAATGGCTCTCTGGATCAGCTGCTTCACGAGGTACACACCGTTAGTATGAACAGTGTACATGTTCAGACAAGGGAGTCGGGACTGAAGCACAATAATCTTGCCATACCAGTCTAGGGTGTTTCATTTTCTTCTCCCACACAACTGTTTCAAAGCAGAGTATAGGCGTAGTCTGCGTTGCAAACTCATTTTGAATGAAGAAGCAGTCATTCAGGCATTGGTATCAGATTTCTATGACTGAAAATGCAAGCGCTGCAATGTTGGCACAATACTTTGCAGTGGCGTTTCCTCTCATTCCCCCTGTGAGCATGGTTGAGAATACATTTGGTAAAAGGTAGATGTTTGAGTTTCCTTTTCCTGTGGACACATTAAATAGCACTAGGCATCGTTTCTTTCTCTCATGCTCCAGTTGACAAGACACATACCACATTATCTAAAGCCTTGTCTGAGTGAGCAAAGACGTGACAAGCCAGGCGTATTAGCGGATGATGAAACCAACGAAGCAGGGTTGAAAATGAAATGTAGGCTATAGGTTTCGGGCCACAACACTTCTGGGAAATCACCACAATACATTCCATTTCACTTTCTCACTCCCTACTTCCCCCCCACACACACACATTCTATTTTCCTCTCTCTGCAACTCTTCCCAAGGTCCTTAGTGTACAAGATAAAGTAGTGTACTATGTTTCTGTCAATATACCAGCTAAAATAATGGTTAATAAACAACTCTTAAGGGGGGGGGGGCTTTTAAAAAAGAATATATTTTTCCAAATGATGTTTTCTCAGTAAAAATGTTCCTGGTATTAGATTGTTATTTTTATTTCACTCTCAAAATTACAATAGTTTATAGAGAAACAACGGAATTGGATGTTCTGAGTCCATGTCAATCGTTAAATCACATCAGAAGATTTAATATTTTTTAGGTCTGGAAGAAAACGAACGCATTTTGATTTGAGGAAAGTGCCATCTAATGTGCCAGGCTAGCAGTGGTTCTGTACTGCTGCTGCTCATTTCTTCATGGCAAAGTTAACAAATAATAGATACAAATGATACAGTGCATTCGGAAAGTATTCAGACCCCTTCCCTTTTTCCACATTTTGTTACGTTACAGCCTTATTCTACAATGGATTAAAAAATATAAAATAATCCTCATCAATCTACACACAATACCCCGTAATGACAAAGCGAAAACAGGTTTAGACATTTTTGCTAATTTATCTTTTTTTTTAAACACAGCTTATTCAGATATTCAGATCCTTTGCTATGAGACTCGAAATTGAGCTCAGGTGCATCCTGTTTCGTTGATCATCCTTGAGATGTTTCTACAACTTGATTGGATTCCACCTGTGGTCGAAGGAATTGTCCCTAGAGCTCCAAGACAGGATTGTGTCAAGGCATAGATCTGGGGTAGGGTACCAAAAAATGTCTGCAGCATTGAAAGTCCCTAATAACACAGTGGCCTCCATCATTCTTAAATGGAAGAAGTTTGGAACCACCAAGACTCTTCCTGGAGCTGGACGCCCGGCCAAACTGAGTAATCGGGGGAGAAGGGCCTTCGTCAGGGAGGTGACTAAGAACCCAATGGTCAAGCTGACAGAGCTCCAGAGTTCCTCTGAGGAGACGGGAGAACCTTCCAGAAGGACAAACATCTCTGCAGCACTCCACCAATCAGGCCTTTATGGTAGATTGGCCAGACGGAAGCCACTCCTCAGTAAAAGGCACATGACAGCCTGCTTGGAGTTTGCCAAAAGGCACCTAAAGGACTCTCAGATTCTCTGGTCTGATGAAACCAAGATTGAACTCTTTGGCCTGAATGCCAAGCGTCACGTCTGGAGGAAACATGGCACAATCCCTACGGTGAAAAATGGTGGTGGCAGCATCATGCTGTGGGTATGTTTTTCAGCGGCAGGGACTGGGAGACTAGTCAGGATCGAGGGAAAGATGAATGGCGCAAAGTACAGAGAGATCCTTGATGAAAACCTGCTCCAGAACACTCAGGACCTCAGACTGGGGCGAAGGTTCACCTTCCAACAGGACAACAACCCTTGTGAGATTTGTTTATGACAGTTTGCGGTGGAACACGTGAAAATTGCATGTACTTTCAGAATTGTTTGGCGAGTTACTCATAGGTGGGCTGCGAGTAACTGGTAGCTCGCTATCGGCCCGCTGGAGACCCCTGGTGGTCACAATGTGTTTCCTTTCTCTCCTCCCACACTCTGTAGAAGACCCTGTACCCCCTGCTGGCCTGGTCGTTGAGGCTGCGTGTCCTGTATGAGATAGCTCTAGGGGTTAACTTCCTACACAACATGACCCCACCCCTCCTGCACCACGACCTCAAGACACAGAACATTCTGCTCGACGGAGAGTTTCATGTCAAGGTGTGTGTCAACCTCCATCTTACTTAGCAGTTTTGTTATTATATAGTCCCCTGAATCACTGTTAGTCTACACCTGTTGTTTACAAAGCATGTGGCAAATAACATTTGTTTTTTGTTTTGCTAAGTTAAGGGCAATTTGTCTTACATTTAATATGACAGTATAGTATTCATGGTTCCAATTAAACTGTTTGGTCCCACTGAAAAAGGGAGCAGGGGAGGATCTAGAATATGAATCAGCTCTCCATCATCCAGGGCAACCCTCCCGCATGAACCAATTTAATCTTAACCTGCCCCAATTAAGCTTCAAGCATTAATTTTTGAATTTCCATGAGAAATAGCCTAGGCCTCCATATTTGAATGAATTTGCTGAGTCTCTGACGATCAATGTCTCCTTGGAGGTCCAGGGTTGTGTTCTGTAGGGAGAAAGTGTTTGAAAACTGAGCGAAACGGGGAGGTACTACCTGTACAAGAACAGATTTTAACTTTTCATTGCAAAACCCAGCTCTCTTAACAGGTTGTTGTCCTTGTTGTATCCAGATAGCAGATTTTGGCCTGTCTAAGTGGCGTCAGCTGTCCATCAGTAAAGGCTCAGGATCCAAGCCACCTGAGATGGGGGGCACCGTCATCTACATGCCCCCCGAGGCGTACGAACCCTCCAAGAGCCGCAGGGCCGACTCCAAACATGACATGTACAGGTGAGCCAACCAGAACCAGGGTTTGAGTTGTAGGACATAGCCAGCTGGCCAGATCTGTTTGTGCTTTAGCCGGCTCCTCTGCTATATTCATGACAGTGAACAACCGAGCACCTAAAGCCCGAAGGGGGGAGGGGTGGGGGATGTCTCATGTTCTGACAAACACCACTGCAGCTCGGCCACTTTCCACCACAGATGCGGAAGGCCGACATAGGCGGATGCGGCGGATTGAGACGCACCCTATGCAAAAAAAACATATCTCTATCTTAAACTGGCAGATTTTGATGGGGATTTTTTTATTATGTTACTTAGATTGATCAATAGACTCTTAAGGATTAAAGGGAAGATTGCAGCATTAGGTTGCTGTTAAACATTCTGATTTCTAAAAGTCCCAATACGACATATCACTTTACATTTATAGTTTTTATATTTCATCCAAATTTGACGGAAGTCATTTCGGAAAAGTAGTGTAAAGAGCAGGAGTGAAGCCACATAAGGTGAAGACCCACATCATACCAAGTCCTCCTATTGTAAAAATATATATATATTCTGACACTGAATAAAGCCAACTTATCATCTGACCATATCATGCGATTTCTTTATTCTGTATCAGCAAAAAATGTTTGCTCACAATACAGCTCGCAGGCTTTTAGCATAGCCCCTTTTACACCCCTGGCTTACCCCTTCTAGCTAACCACTAGCAGCCTCGAAACACATCACTTATCAGCATTTCTCATACTGTTACACAAAATCAAGATAAACAGTACATCACTGGCGGTGTCAGAGGAAGGCCCTAAAAATGGTCAGACTCCAGCCACCCAAGTCATAGACTTGTCTAGGACCAAATGGTTCCTGAATAGCTTGATCAAATGGCTACCAGGACTCTATGCACACTCACTGGACTCTACCCACACATACTGAACTGACACTCCAACATACAAACACACATGCATATTTCTGTGGGGATCCACCTCATCAAATACACAACTAGTTTCTACAACATTCCTAGCATATATTTTTCAAAAGGAGTAGCAGAAGTGTCAGCCAGCGAGAGATTTTTCACATAACTTTAAAGGGGGCTGAACTTCCTGATTTTAGCCTCGGTTTCAATTATCCTCGTTACGAAATGTGACTGAGAACGAGATTTGGTTTTGGAGTCGTGCTTTGATGTGGGTGTCTCGTGTGGGTGTGTGTTGGAACGTGGGAAGCGTTTGTACTTTCACTCTGCCAAAACGGTACACAGTTAGTCCATCACCCTTTTAGATAACTTGAAACAGTCCAACCAGGTCTTGTGTCTGGAAGTAGCCTAAACTAGCTAGCAAGCTAGCCAACATCTTTCGCCAATTAGCTTCAGCCGGCCGGTGTGCAACCGTGGCAAAGTTGGTTTACCTGTGGGGCTAATTTGGGACGTCAATAAATTACACAATGTGAACAGAACAATATTTTTATGTTGCACACCTTTTAGTTGTCTCATTAAATGCTTTCAATATTTGTATATGAATTTCTACAATTTATAGTTGGTTTGAGGTTAAGTAATTGAAATTTTGAGCTATTGACATTTAAAAAATATTGTCCCATGTACATTGTGTAATTTACTGATGGTCCCTAACTAACCCCATAGGGATATCAAATGTCAAATAAAATGTACCATGGGCATTATGATCGGGTTGCATGCAGCTGCACTCCGAATTGATGATTACTTGGGTGCTGTGGGCAGGATTGAAATAAGGAAAACTGTTAAGGTACCCTTAATTCCGTGACATAAAATTATTTCCTAATTATCTCGCAAATATCCGTTTTGGACGAGACTGACTTTATGACCAAAATTATCCTATTTACACTTTGTAGTCAATTTTGACACTAGAATAAATGATTCTGACTAATTTTTTTATTTCACCTTTATTTAACCAGGTAAGCCAGTTGAGAACAAGTTCTCATTTACAACTGCGACCTGGCCAAGATAAAGCAAAGCAGTATCGATGCCACAGGCCGTTTTCAAAAGGAGAAGTTAGTTATCACGTTCAGTTGCTATTTAATAGAAGAATCTGTATTTCAAGGCAAGTGTAGTATTTAGCCTACGGTAAATCAGTCCACATTCCTCCCGGAGCAAACAGCGAGGTACTTTGTTGTGTTAATTTCATTGATCTCAGCAAGTGTCTCTAGGGAGCTTGCACTTTCTAGATTAACACCCCCTTAAAGGAACCCCTCATTTCAGTGAAGATGTCACAAAAGGAAATGCTGAAAAGAGATATGAAACTAGCCCTTCAAGTTCCCCTAACCTGACTGATTGACAGTCACTGGGGCCTCTGGGCAGGTGACTTGAACAGCTGTCATCATGACTGAGTCATTCCGCCACTGGGGAAGTGTGTTGGCCTTGTGTGTAAGACTGAGGAAATGAGATTCATGACTGATCTTAGTATTATTAGACCTCCCTTTAAGGGGAATGCTCATCTGACATAAATTGTTTTTTTCTCCACAGAGGCTGCTATTCTAACTGTGGGCCAAATAATAATTTTTCTTTATGTTCCCATTTTAGTTACGCTATCATTATGTGGGAGGTGCTGGCCAGGAGGATACCATTTGAAGGTAATTTAAGGTGTAGATGTTTTTAGTTTTTTTACTGTTGGAATGCATTGCTTTTACAAACATTCGTACTGTATGTGTTTTATGGATGTTAATAACCTCACTTTTATGGGATCATATAACTTAATTCAAAATAAATGTCAGCTATACGTACACATTAGATTAGTCAGTGACATATACCAAATTCATGAGTTAACATTTATGGTCCTCTGCATGCTTGAAAATAGGAAAACACAAAGGCCAAATATAGTTGGAGGCATCAGTGGGATTTCCAGCCGGAAGTGATATTACATTAAATCTTCATTCAGAAGTAAAAAACTGAGTGAGCATTTGTTTTTATGTACAGAGGCGACCAACCCCATGCAGATCATGTTCAGCGTGCTGCGGGGAGCGCGTCCGGACACAGGCCTGGACTGTCTGCCAGGGGACATCCCCAGCAGGGAGACACTCATCAACCTCATGACTTTCGGCTGGACCGCCAACCCCGACGAACGGCACTCCTTCCTCCGTAAGAGACATGACCTCTAACCTTTGACCTCAACTCGTTACCGTCACGTAGGCTGAAGTTGCCCCTAGACACAGATCTCACATCAATTTGGCGCGTTCCTGCCCCAAATGGTTAAGGTTTGGATTTGGGAAAAATATGCTGATCCTGGATCTGTGCCTAAGGGGGACTTCTACCCAGAGCCCAACAAAATACCCTTTCTTCTCAGTAAGAGATCACCCCTAACCTTTCATCTGACCTCACAGTAACCTTTACTGACTCAGACGGATGCCACTCCTCTAACCTTACCTTGTTACTTGGCGCAGAAACTTCCCTTAAGATCAACATGCCTAACTCAATGTTTTGTACAATTATTCCATTGATATCAATGTATTATCTATGTAGGTGTTGTAAGTATACATTTGTCCCTAAAAGCTATAGAGCCATAACCGTCTCCACCTGTCCTGTGCAGAGTGTGTGATGGAGCTGGAGCCAATGCTGAGGAGGTTTGATGAAATCGACATCCTGGAGGCCGTGCTGGAGGTCAAGAAGTCAAAGGTCAGTCAGTAACGAGACTGTCCAGTACACACGTCAACAGGAAAGAGTTTGGCAGGAAACATACAGTCCCAATTCATTCACTATGACTCAAGTAACCTTGTCCCCAGGCTATCACATGACCTCACTGTGTGTATTGCTAAATGTTTTAGTTCCGTTTGTGATAGCCCCAAATTTGATGGCTTCAGACTTGACCAGGGTTTGGAGCATCGTGGCTCATTGATATGTCTTGAGATGGATGACTCAACAAATTACGAACAGAGAGACAAACGGATTACTTCACATTTTTGTAGAAATAATCCACCATCCCCTACTTTCACTTCATTATTTAACATAAAAGGTGGAAAGAAATGCACACAATGATATGCATCGGTTTATAGCAGCATATCATTCTCTCTCTCTCTCTCTCCCAATTTGATGGCTTCAGACTTGACCAGGGTTTGGAGCATCGTGGCTCATTGATATGTCTTGAGATGGATGACTCACCAAATTACGAACAGAGAGACAAACGGATTACTTCACATTTTTGTAGAAATAATCCACCATCCCCTACTTTCACTTCATTATTCAACATAAGAGGTGGAAAGAAATGCACACAATGATATGCATCGTTTTATAGCAGCATATCATTCTCTCTCTCTCTCTCCTCTCCCTCCCTCTCTCTCTCTCCCCTCCCTCCCCTCTCTCTCTCCCCTCCCTCCCTCTCTCTCTCTCTCTCCCCTCCCTCTCTCTCTCCCTCCCTCTCTCTCTCTCTCCCCTCCCTCCCTCTCTCTCTCTCTCTCCCTCCCCCTCTCTCTCTCTCTCCCCTCCCTCCCTCTCTCTCTCTCCCCTCCCTCCCTCTCTCTCTCCCTCCCTCCCTCTCTCTCCCCCCTCTCTCTTTCTCTAGCTGATGAGGAGGGCAGGCTGTTACTCTGCCACACCCATGGTGTGTGAGAAAGGGAGGGAGAAGGAGAAGTCTCTGAACATTCTGAAGAACAACCCCAGTCCCTGGCCGCCAGTGAGTATAATGACCGGCTGTCCCCGGCAAAACATTTTTTGGGTCGACAGAGAGTCGTCTGTTCTTTTGACCAATCGATAGGTCGAAATTGTAAAACGTGTATTTTTCATTATATTAACACACCCTATGTGTTTTTAATCAAATAGACTACATGCACTGAGCTTGTCAGATGCTTTAAGCGCACTGTTTGATGAAATAATTAAGACACACCAATGTGGCAGTTCATGTTCTTCAATCGCATTCATCGATCTACTCCGCCTGTCTGCAACGAACTTGAAAGTGGAACGTTGTATCAACTGTCAGGCCCAAAGCTTTCCCTAGCGAACTAGCAACATTGTATCAACTATTCTGAGCCCTCAGTTTGCCATGCCAGTGAGCTCCGGACAGACACAGCTGTATTTGCACAAAGTAATCAGGTTTCCACTGGATCAGAGCATTACATTTTTCCCACTAGCACCGAGGCTCGGTGGTTTTCGAAAGGGATAGAGCTGGAAAGATTTCACAAATACATTTGAGGAGCTATTGTCATTCTCAATGGATGTAAAAACAGACTTTGTTTACTTGCTGTTTTTTAAGGTGATGAAATAATTACTTTGCAAAGCTCCACAGCTCATTAGTAGTGGTGAGTTAATACTATCAGACATCCCCAAATGGCCACATTTATACATTTTTGCGTCGGCCAGGTAGCCTATAGGCCTACTTCTATTTGTAATCAGGTCCTTACTCAACATTGACAGGAGCGCTCCAAACAAAAGACAATGAATGAATTGACAACTTGTAAATGGAATGAAATAAACCAAGCCTTGTGTAGCAGGTTGTGAGCTCTGCAAACAACGTGTCCACTCTGTAACGACTGTAATAATCATATATTGAATGTGTTAACAGAAATGACCTTAACCAAACAAATATTGTAGATTTAGAATTTATGGGGATTAATGGTAAATGTACTACTGGTGATATACTGTATGTAATGGGGAATTGATAGACACTAACAAAGGGCAAACTATTTACACGATTAAGTTATGAAACAATGAATGCAAACGAATTGGCGGGAGAGAGCGCATTCTGGAGAGAGACACGCCTTGTGCATTTTAGCCCCACACTCCTTTTTTCTTGACGCAACATTTTAAATTATACCCAAGACACATTATCTTCACACATACTGTAGGCCTAAGGAATACTCTCATGAACTGTGGCAGGACCAAAGCAGAAGCCATTTATGGAAAACCAATGCAATTTCACTAATTTATCAAATTGCTTGGTGTGCCAAGGCAAATACCCTCATGGCACGCGTGCCTTACGTTGCCGTGGCCTGTCCACGCGTGCCTTACGTTGCCATGGCCTGTCCACGCGTGCCTTACGTTGCCGTGGCCTGTCCACGCGTGCCTTACGTTGCCATGGCCTGTCCACGCGTGCCTTACGTTGCCATGGCCTGTCCACGCGTGCCTTACGTTGCCATGGCCTGTCCACGCGTGCCTTACGTTGCCGTGGCCTGTCCACGCGTGCCTTACGTTGCCATGGCCTGTCCACGCGTGATGGCCTGTGCCATCCCCGCAGCCTCCACAATGGATTAGTCCAGGCACCAATCAGACAGGTGTCTTATGTGTCATGAAAAAATATATATATTTGCGACCACTTAACAAAAAAAAATATGTTAACCAACAGCCTGAATACTTTCTGAAGGCACTGTATATATCTGTTTTTTTAGAGCCAGTTTATTCTTATGCGTAGCTGTGCGTGTGCATGTTTTTACCATGCTGTGTCACTGCCATAGGGAAGCTCCACCTCTGGCTCTGGGTCTTGCTCCTCCCAGGACACGGACTTCTCCCAACCAAGCTCCCTCACTAGCACCAATGCTCCGCCTTCTAAAGGTAAATCCGCCCACTTTCCTGGACTGTGATTGACAGCTGTGATTGACAGTTAACTTTTTGCCCTGAAGGGAAATAGTGATTTTCCTGAGTATTAGTCTGTTTCTGCATTGTATACGAGTTGATACCCAGTTCTCTTTGTCTTCTCCCACATCTCTTTCCTTTAGTTAATGAGGAGGAACTTCCTCCCTGGAGAAAAGCCTCCTCTGATTGACACCCACCTCTCCTTGTCTCCCCCCAACCCCTCCTCTTCCTCATGCCTCCTAGAAGTGTCCCCCTCGTTGTTCATGCCCCACACCCTGGAGCCTCCGCAGCCCCTCAGAGAGCAGAGCCTGGGGGACAACAACCTCAACTACCCCCAGAGCGCCCGGCCCCTGGACGAGCTCAACATTCCCCTCAAACCGGGCCTGCCTGAAACGGAGTGTGTGACTCACCTGGACAACCTCACCCTGAAGCCACATCCATTACAACCCCAGCCAGGTAACGGAGGTAGAAGTTCAAAATTAAATCACATGACACAACTAACATTACACTCTCCTAGTCTCACTACCTACAGTTGAAGTAGGAAGTTTACATACACTTAGGTTGGAGTCATTAAAACTCGTTTTTCAACCACTTCACACATTTCTTGTTAACAAACTATAGTTTTGGCAAGTCGGTTAGGACATCTACTTTGTACATGACACAAGTAATTTTTCCAACAATTGTTTACAGACAGATTATTTAACCTATAATTCACTTTATCACAATTCCAGTGGGTCAGAAGTTTACATACACTAAGTTGACAGTGCCTTTAAACACCTAGGAAAATTCCAAAAAATTATGTCATGGCTTTAGAAACTTCTGATAGGCTAATTGACATCATTTGAGTCAATTGGAGGTGTACCTGTGGATGTATTTCAAGGCCTACCTTCAAACTCAGTGCCTCTTTGCTTGACATCATGGGGAAATCAAAAGAAATCAGCCAAGACCTCAGAAAAATAATTGTAGACCTCCACAAGTCTGGTTCATCCTTGGGAGCAATTTCCAAACGCCTGAAGGTACCACGTTCATCTGTACAAACAATAGTACGCAAGTATAAACACCATGGGACCACGCAGCCGTCATACCGCTCAGGAAGGAGACGCGTTCTGTCTCCTAGAGATTAACGTACTTTGGTGTGCGAAAAGTGCAAATCAATCCCAGAACAACAGCAAAGGACCTTGTGAAGATGCTGGAGGAAACAGGTACAAAAGTATCTATATTCACAGTAAAACAAGTCCTGTATCGACATAACCTGAAAGGCCGCTCAGCAAGAAAGAAGCCACTGCTCCAAAACTGCCATAAAAAAGACAGACTACGGTTTGCAAATGCACATGGGGACAAAGATCGTACTTTTTGGAGAAATGTCCTCTGGTCTGATGAAACAAAAATAGAACTATTTGGCCATAATGACCATCTTTATGTTTGGAGGAAAAAGGGGATTGCTTGCAAGCCGAAGAACACCATCCCAACCGTGAAGCACGGGGGTGGCAGTATCATGCTGTGGAGGTGCTTTGCTGCAGGAGGGACTGGTGCACTTCACGAAAATAGATGGCATCATGAGGAAGGACAAATTATGTGGATATATTGAAGCAACATCTCAAGACATCAGTCAGGAAGTTAAAGCTTGGTCGCAAATGGGTCTTCCAAATGGACAATGACCCCAAGCATACTTCCAAAGTTGTGGCAAAATGGCTTAAGGACAACAAAGTCAAGGTATTGGAGTGGCCATCACAAAGCCCTGACCTCAATCCTATAGAAAATGTGTGGGCAGAACTGAAAAAGCGTGTGCGAGCAAGGAGGCCTACAAACCTGACTCGGTTAAACCAGCTCTGTCAGGAGGAATGGGCCAAAATTCGCCCAACTTATTGTGGGAAGCTTGTGGAAGGCTACTCGAAACGTTTGACCCAAGTTAAACAATTTAAAGGCAATGCTACCAAATACTAATTGAGTGTATGTAAACTTCTGACCCACTGGGAATGTGATGAAAGAAATAAAAGCTGAAATAAATAATTCTCTCTACTATTATTCTGACATTTCACATTCTTAAAATAAAGTGGTGATCCTAACTGACCTAAGAGAGGAATTGTTACTAGGATTAAATGTCAGGAATTGTGAAAAACTGAGTTTACAATGAGGGGAAAAGTATTTGATCCCCTGCTGATTTTGTACGTTTGCCCACTGACAAAGAAATGATCAGTCTTTAATTTTAATGGTTGGAGACAGAATAACAACCAAAAAATCAAGAAAAACGCATGTCAAAAATGTTATAAATTGATTTGCATTTTCATCAGAAAACATTCTGGCTCCCAGGTGTCTTTTATACAGGTAACGAGCTGAGATTAGGAGCACACTCTTAAAGGGAGTGCTCCTAATCTCAGTTTGTTACCTGTATAAAAGACACCTGTCCACAGAAGCAATCAATCAATCAAATTCCAAATTCTCCCCCATGGCCAAGACCAAAGAGCTCTCCAAGGATGTCAGGGACAAGATTGTAGACCTACACAAGGCTGGAATTGGTTACAAGACCATCGCCAAGCAGCTTGGTGAGAAGGTGACAACAGTTGGTGCGATTATTCGCAAATGGAAAAAACACAAAAGAACTGTCAATCTCCCTCGGACTGGGGCTCCATGCAAGATCTCACCTCATGGAGTTGCAATGATCATGAGAACGGTGAGGAATCAGCCCAGAACTACATGGGAGGATCTTGTCAATGATCTCAAGGCAGCTGGGACCATAGTCACCAAGAAAACAATTGGTAACACACTATGCCGTGAAGGACTGAAATCCTACAGCGCCCGCAAGGTCCCTCTGCTCAAGAAAGCACATACAGGCCTGTCTGAAGTTTGCCAATGAACATCTGAATGATTCAGAGGAAAACTGGGTGAAAGTCTCTCCCGAGTGGCGCAGTGGTCTAAGGCACTGCATCGCAGTGCTAGCTGTGCCGCTAGAGATCCTGGTTAGAATCCAGGCTCTGTCGTAGCCGGCGGCGACCGGGAGACCCATGGGGCGGCGCACAATTGTCCCAGCGTCGTCCAGGGTAGGAGAGTGAGGGATGTAGCTCAGTTGGTGGAGCATGGCGTTTTGCAACGCCAGGGTTGTGGGTTTGTTTTCCCACGGGGGTTTTGACATTTTTTTTTAAATAAAAAAATAATGTAAGTCGCTCTGGATAAGAGCGTCTGCTAAATGACAAAAAATAAACAAACAAAAGTGTTGTGGTCAGATGAGACCAAATTCGAGCTCTTTGGCATCAACTCAACTCGCCATGTTTGGAGGAGGAGGAATGCTGCCTATGACCCCAAGAACACCATCCCCATTGTCAAACATGGAGGTAGAAACATTATGCTTTGGGGGTGTTTTTCTGCTAAGGAGACAGGTCAACTTCACCGCATCAAAGGGACGATGGACTGGGCCATGTACCGTCAAATCTTGGGTGAGAACCTCCTTCCCTCAGCCAGGACAATGAACCAAAACACACAGCCAAGGCAACAAAGGAGTGGCTCAAGAAGAAGCACATTAAGGACCTGGAGTGG
Source organism: Coregonus clupeaformis (assembly GCF_020615455.1). NCBI lineage: Eukaryota > Metazoa > Chordata > Actinopteri > Salmoniformes > Salmonidae > Coregonus > Coregonus clupeaformis. The sequence goes on along the minus strand of NC_059205.1, from coordinate 9,904,681 downwards.
CCTATCCAGTCTCCAGACCTTAATCCCATAGAAAATCTGTGGAGGGAGCTGAAGGTTCGAGTTGCCAAACGTCAGCCTCGAAACCTTAATGACCTGGAGAAGATCTGCAAAATAGGAGTGGAACAAAATCCCTCCTGAGATGTGTGCAAACCTGGTGGCCAACTACAAGAAACGTCTGACCTCTGTGATTGCCACCAAGTACTAAGTCACGTTTTGCAGAGGGGTCAAATACTTATTTCCCTCATTAAAATGCAAATCAGTTCATAACATTTTTGACATTTTTGACAATTTTTTTTGTTATTCTGTCTCTCACTGTTCAAATAACCCTACCATTAAAATTATAGACTGATCATGTCTTTGTTAGTGGGCAAATGTACAAAATCAGCAGGGGATCAAATACTTTTTTCCCTCACTGTAAATACATACATACAGTACCAGTCAAAAGTTTGGACACACCTACTCATTCCAGGGTTTTTCTTTATTTTGGCTATTTTCTACATTGTAGAATAATAGTGAAGACATCAAAATGAAATAACACATATGGAATCATGTAGTAACCAAAAAAGTGTTAAAACAAATCAAAATATATTGTATAATTGAGATTCTTCAATGTAGCCACCCTTTGCCTTGATGACAGCTTTGTACACTCTTGGCATTCTCTCAACCAGCTTCATGAGGTAGTCACCTGGAATGCATTTCAATTAACAGGTGTGCCTTCTTAAAAGTTAATTTGTGGAATTTCTTTCCTTCTTATTGCATTTGAGCCAATCAGTTGTGTTGTGACAAGGTAGGGTTGGTATACAGAAGATGGCTATATTTGGTAAAAGACCAAGTCCATATTATGGCAAGAACAGCTCAAGTAAGCAAAGAGAAACGACAGTCCATCATTACTTTAAGACACGAAGGTCAGTCAATACGGAAGAACTTTGAAAGTTTCTTCAAGTGCAGTCGCAAAAACCATAAAGCGCTATGATGAAACTGGCTCTCATGAGGACCGCCACAGGAAAGGAAGACCCAGAGTTACCTCTGCTGCAGAGGATATGTTCATTAGAGCTGGTGACACAGTCTGTGATTTATTTTGAATTCAAGGCACACTTAACCAGCATGGCTACCACAGCATTCTGCAGCGATACGCCACCCCATCTGGTTTGGGCTTAGTGGGACTATCATTTGTTTTTCAACAGGACAATGACCCAACATACCTCCAGGCTGTGTAAGGGCTATTTTACCAAAAAGGAGAGTGATGGAGTGGTGCATCAGATGACCTGGCCTCCACGAACCCCCGACCTCAACCAAAATAAGATGGTTTGGGATGAGTCGGATGGCAGAGTGAAGGAAAAGCAGCCAACAAGTGCTCAGCATATGTGGGAACTCCTTCAAGACTGTTGGAAAAGCATTCCAGGTGAAGCTGGTTGAGAGAATGCCAAGAGTGTGCAAAGCGGTCATCAAGGCAAATGGTGGCTATTTGAAGAATCTCAAATGTAAAATATATTTTGATATTTTTTGGTTACTACATGATTCCATGTGTGTTATTTCATAGTTTTGAAGTGTTCTATTATTCTACAATGTAGAAAATAGTAAAAGAAAAACCCTTGAATGAGTAGGTGTTCTAAAACTTTTGACCAGTAGCATGCATACACACACACACACACACACACACACACTGAACTAATATATGAACGCAACATGTAAAATGTTGGTCCCATGTTTTATGAGATGAAATAAAAGATCACAAATGTTCCATATGCAAAAAAAAGCTTATTTAGCTCAAATTGTGTGCACAAATTTGTTTACATCCCTGTTATTGAGCATTTCCCTTTGCCAAGATAATCCATCCACCTGACAGGTGTGGCATATCAAGAAGCTGATTAAACTGCCTGATCATTACACAGGCTCACCTTGTGCAGTTTTGTCACACAATACAATGCAATGCCAAAGATGTCTCAAGTTTTGAGGGAGCGTGCAATTGGCATACTGACTGCAGGAATATCCACCAGAGCTGTTGCCAGAGAATGAAATGTTCATTTCTCTACCATAAGCCACCTCTATGTCATTTTAGAGAATTTGGCAATATGTCCTACCGACCTCACAACCGCAGACCATGTGTAACCACCCCAGCCCAGGACCTCCACATCCGGCTTCTTCACCTGCGGGATCGTCTAAGACTAGCCACCCGGACAGCTGATGAAACTTTGGGTTTGTACAACAGAATAATTTCTGCACAAACTGTCAGAAACCGTTTCAGGGAAGCTTATCTGCATGCTCGTTGTCCTCACCAGGGTCTTGACCTGATTGCAGTTCGGCGTTGTTGTAACCGATTTCAGTGGGCAAATGCTTACCTTCGATGGCCACTGGCACGCTGGAGAAGTGTGCTCTTTACGGCTGAATCCCGGTTTCAACTGTACCGGCCAGATGGCAGACAGTGTACAGTGTTCCAGTTCCCGCCAATGTCCAGCAACTTCGCACAGCCATTGAAGAGGAGTGGGACAACATTCCACAGGCCACAATCAACAGCCTGATCAACTCAATGTGAAGGAGCTGTCGCGCTGCATGAGGCAAATGGTGGTCACACCAGATACTGACTGGTTTTCTGATCCACGCCCCTACCTTTTCTTGTGATGTATATGTGACTGTCGTGGAGAATTATCCCTATACTTATTAAAAATCAAAGTTCTTCCAGAGTTTGGTAGAATCAAGATAGACTTTATTACATAACGCAAACAAAAGCTGAACTGGGCTGCAGAGGAACTGAACTCCCAACACTTGGCCCTCTGTTTATATACAGTTCTATTCCTACACATTTTACGTACTTTTTAGCCTAATCCCTCCCTGTTTAGTTCTTCCACCATTGTCCCCAAATCAACATATTTTGACCGCTCCGCCCAATCTCTTAATTTGACTTCTCCTCCTCCAATGTATTCAGACTTGGAAAAAATAGTGGCAGGACCAAGCTTTCTCATACAAAAAAAAACATATCTTATCAGTCAGGAGAAGCCTTGAGATTAGGGAGTGCACACTCATGCAGCCTGTCCCAGTTCACCAGCTTCAGAGATAGGCCCCCTCTGCACAGTCTCCAGCCACAAATACATTTGCACATAAAACATCCCATCAAACCAATATCACATTATAAAACATATCAATCAATGCTTAAAGATGATTTAAACATGGCAGGTCCATAACCCATTCTCAACCATATACATTTTAAAAGACATTCCTAACAGCCATCCTCCCTGGACCTTGAGCAAGAAACCTATGGTTTCTTCTTGTGACTGTGTATGTGGCTATGTGTGTCAGGTCATAGCGCACAAACAAGTGATAACGTTACTTCCGTTGCTACTCCTATCTCTACACAGCTGCACCCTTGGAAGATAGTAAAAGACAGGATGAACTGAAAAACCTGTGGTCATTCTGAGGCTCTTTTGTTTTAACCGTGTGACCGGATTACTCTGAAGCAACAAGAAACAATACAGGTCTATACAGGTCTATCTGTTCCTGAAGTTTATCTCTATCCCATGTCCTTGACTACACGCCCAGACCAGCTGCAAAGAGCTAGAGGGAACCATCCTTTCTCAGAAGCACAGCATTTGCACTAAAGAAATGTCTCTACTATTGTTAAGCATATTATAATATATGTAATGGAAAAATACCTATAGAGCCATTTCATCATGGCTCTGTTTTAACCCTTTAATTGGTTGTTAATCCATAAGCATATAGGGCATATAGGCGTTTCATTCTACAACATGCATAATCCATATAATTGGTTTGTTATGTTGTCTAAGTAGTTAACTAAAAATCTCCAATATGACCAACAGATGCATATCTGTATTCCCAGTCATGTGAAAGCCATAGATTAGGGCCTAATGAATTTATTTCAATTGACTGATTTCCTTATATGAACTGTAACTCAGTCAAATCTTTGAAATTGTTGCATTGTATATATTTATTTATTTTGAGTGTACAAAACATAAGGAACACAAGAGACTGGCCAGGTGAATCCAGGGAAAAGCTATGATCCTTATTGATGTCACCAGTTAAATCCACTTCAATCAGTGTAGATCAGGGGTGTCAAACTCATTTTAGCTCAGGGGCCACATGGAGGAAAATCTATTCCCAAGTGGGCCGGACCGGAAAAATCATGGTATATATATATAACTTAAAAACAACAACTTCAGATTGTTTTCTTTGTTTTAATACGATCAACATACAACATAAAGCTGGAGCCTGAGGACAGTGTGTCCAAAATAGTACAAGCACAACATCACTATTAATCATAAAACACGTCAAGTTTATTTGAAAATTCTAAAGAAAAAGAACACAAACACACAATGCCTCAGTGATTAACAGAACTGTTTCACAGATCACAGAACTATATCAGGGTGTCATTTCTCAGGCAGAAATGTAGATAAAAATAATGAAATCCTGTTCCCCAAACAAGTGCAAGAACCACAGAGTCAAGAATAAGTTAAATATACAAATACAATAAAATCAATTAAAAACAATAGCACATCAACATAAAAACATATAAACATAAATCTGAAAGCGTTGCTCAAACTCCCGTAACAGTCCCGTTATTTTATCTTTGAACCGCTTCATGTCTGCCACATGTTGGGTCGCGCACACATTTTTCAGACAGGGGAAGTGAGCTGCATCACCACCGGCAAGTTGCGTCTCCCACAATGACAGCTTCAACTTGAAAGAATGTATGCTGTCATAATACTGCGTGACAACTTTGTTGCGCCCTTGCAGCTGTTTGTTCAAGTTATTCAGGTGCTCTGTAACATCCACCATAAATGCAAGGTCCTGCATCCATTCTGCGGAATGAAATTCTAACACTGGTTTGCCCTTTTCTTCCATGAACTGTTCAATTTCTTCTCGTAAATCAAAGAAACGCCTCAGCACAGCACCTCGGCTTAACCATCTTACCTCAGTGTGGTATGGCAGGCCATAGATGTGGTCTTTCTCTCTGAGAAGGCTGTCAAACTGACGGTGATTCAGGCTTCTGGATCGGATGAAATTAACAGTTTGGATGACCACCTTCATGACGTTATCCATCTTTAATGACTTGCAACACAAAGCCTCCTGGTGCAAAATACAGTGAAAAGTCAAAAAATCACGTCCTCCATTTGCAGATTGCACTTTCTCTCTGAACTTTGTCACAACGCCTGCTTTTTTCCCCGATCATTGAGGGCGCACCATCTGTAGCCAGGCTGACAGCGCGGGACCAGTCCACTCCGACCCTGTCCAGCGCGCCGACGAGTGCGGTAAAAATATCAGCTGCTGTCGTTGTATCTGTCATCGGCACCAACTCCACGAACTCCTCGGTGACGGTCAATGTGTCATCAACTCCGCGGATGAAAATGGCCAGTTGTGCAACATCTGTAATGTCCGTGCTTTCATCAATTGCAACCGAAAACGCAATAAATGACTTTACTTTTTGCTTCAACTGGCTGTCCAAATCCACTGAAAGATCGGAAATCCTGTCTGCAACTGTGTTTCTTGTCAGGCTGATATTTGCAAAAGCCTGCCGCTTTTCAGGGCACACAATCTCCGCTGCCTTCATCATGCATGTTTTTACAAATTCACCCTCACTAAATGGTTTTGAAGCCATGACCATTTTTCTTGGAACACTCTGCACTCTGCGTCCACCTTTCTCTTTTTTGACAGAGACATATTGGGGCAATGAGGGTGCCAAAGCACATAATGTTAAAAGTAGAAGCCGTAATAAATATCGCGGGCAAAACAAAGTACCTCATTGGCTGCACGTACTTGCTCTGCCCCGGTATAAACAGTTTGCTTGCTTAACACAATTGCTATTGCGCCATCCAGTGGACGCAATTGGAACAGCAGTTTATTATATTGAAAAATTGCAGCGCATTTTTATACTTTACAAAATAATTATTAATTTTATATATATATATATATATATATATATATATATATATATATATATATATATATATATATTTTATTTATTTATTTTTTATTTTTTATCATCTCGCGGGCCGGATTAAACCCGTTTGCGGCCGGATTAAACCCGTTTGCGGGCCTGATCCGGCCCGCGGGCCGGACGTTTGACACCCCTGGTGTAGATGAAGGGGAGGAGACATGTAAAATAAGGATTTTTAAGCCTTGAGACATGGATTGTGTATGTGTACCATTCGGAGGGTGAATGGGCAAGACAAAAGATTTAAGAGCCTTTGAACAGGGTATGGTAGTAGATGCCAGGCGCACCGGTTTGAGTGCGTCAAGAACTGCAACGCTGCTGGGTTTTTCACGCTCAACAGTTTCCCGTGTGTGTCAAGAATGGTCCACCACCCAAAGGACAAGCAGCCAACTTGACATAATTGTGGGAAGCATTTGAGTCAACATGGGCCAGCATCCCTGTGGAACTCTTTCAACAGTTTGTAGAGAATTGAGGCTGTTGTGAGGGCAAAAGGGGAGCACTAAATATTAGGAAGGTAATCCTAATGTTTTGTACACTGTGTGTGTGTGTGTGAACAGCAGTTGTCCAAGAACAGAGCCTTGAGGAACACTGAAAACGTTGTCCTATCTAAGGTATGTGTTGATGTTCCTCAAGGCTCTGTTCTCAGGCCACTACTGTTCCAATTATGTATATTACCTCTAATCTAATACTTACTTTGGCTTTACCCCCACCCTCTACAGACTTCAACCCACCTTCGGATCCCCCCGACCTCACGCTGGGCCCTGTGGCGCGCTGGATCGCAGCACGGCGCGAGGATATCGTTTCCCAGATGACGGAGGCCTGTCTGAACCAGAGCCTGGATGCCCTGCTGGCGCGCTCTCTCCTGATGCTCGAGGACTACGAGCTGGTGGTGAACCGGGTCACGCGCACCGCCAAGGTACGCCAGCTCCTTGACACCTGCCATCGCCACAGCGAGGACTTCTGCCGTGTGGTGGTCCGCAAGCTCCAGGACAACAAGCAACTGGGCCTGCAGCCGTACCCCCCAGAGCTCAGCTCCCCAGTAGCCGTGCCAAGCCCCAGCTCACCCCCACTCTCTGTGTCCTACAACAACCCTAGGAAATACTAGAACAGAACTTGTCCAGAGAAGACCAGAGACCAGAAAGACTGTAAACTGTTTAAGACTTTTAGCTCATTGAGCTAGGTGGTGGAAGAATTCTCTATGGTCTGTTAGTCCTGGGTTATATTCATTAGGCACCAAATGGAAGAAAACGGACTGAAACAGGGAGGGACTACCTGAATTTGTCCAATAAGATACTTGTTTTCCTTTGCACATTGTTTCGAAACATTTTGTGCACTGAATACGACCCTGGGTTTTGACTGAACTTTGAATTTAGTGGGGAATGGTCAAGCCCAGCTGTTGTTTCACATTGCTCATCATGGTACCTGCTTTCCTGCCCACTCACACAGGACAATACTGTATGTTGCTACTGTTCATCGAACTGAAGGCTACTAGAAATTGAGCGAAAGGACTTGAAGGTAAAGATGCCTTTTGGAAGAACAAAACCATATTGTGTTCACTAAATTTCACCTGTTCTCTGAAAGCAGAGAACGGGTTGGGATTAGCAATCATAATCAAAAACCTGTTAGTATTTGATCCAGGCTTTGAAAAATGATATTATGGATTTTATGTCATTTGTCAGGTAAATAATTTGGTTCTCTTGAAGCATTCCCTATATTCTGAGTGATCAGGGTACAGGCCTGAGTTCTGCTTCTATGCATATTTCTGTTATTGTTGTCCCCCCTTTGCACTGAATGGTTACATCCAGAGAGAGACTGTACATCCAGAGAGAGACTGAATAACATCATACTGATCTAAGGCTCTGGTTTCACTCTTTATTGAGTGGACAGTCTAGACCAGGGGTATTGAGCTCTTGCACTACGAGGTCCGGAGCCTGCTGGTTTTCTGTTCTACCTGATAATTATTTTTAACCACCTGGTGTTCCAGGTCTAAATCAGTCCCTGATTTAAGGGGGAACAATGAAAAAATATAGTGGAACTGGTTTCGCGGCCCAGAGTTGAGTTTGAGGGTTCTAGACTATACAGGTCTTCATGGGCCCGGGTGGGACCCGATTACCGTGACTGAAATTCTGTAGTTGACCCTCAGATCCGGGTCGGGTCTATGTAACTACAGCTGATAGACCCAAGTGGACCTGAATGGATCCGACCACGGCTCTGGATAGCCTAAAACATTTTTATTTTACGGTAATAAGGTGAATCTATTGACTTTTGGAGAGCCTAGCCAACATATAAAGACCCATTTGTTAGCCAGAAAACTTGGCTGATTAACATAATTTTGTCACTCTGGTACAATCGGGTCCAACCTGGTAGGGTATGGGTCCGGTCTACGTATGGTTGTTCTCAGGTCTGTTCGGGTCCAGATCCCCCTTTTAGGTCTGATTTGTCCTTGGACCCGAGAACATCCTACTAGACTCCTCTGTAGCTATCCAAGTCTGAAAAGGTACTTGACTGGAGTTCTGCCGTTTTGAGGTTAATGTAGCATTGTATTTTGTATTTTACATTGTATTCATTTTTTTACCACTGCCTTTTCAAGACAGATTTGATTTATCTTATAAAAGGAGCTTGCGTTGACATTGACATAGGATGGGCCAAGGCAGAAATGACATCTGAACTTATACCAAGAATAGAGTCAGCATTTGTTTTTGTGGGGAAGAAAATGTTGATCATTTAGCCTTTGTTGAGGCCATATCATATATGATATACATCTCCATACCATTTATTTAGAATGTAGTCAGTGGATTTAGGTATGGCGGATAGATGTAGCTACTGTAGAGTTAATTACATTTTAGTCATTTAGCAGACGCTCTTATCCAGAGCGACTTACAGTTAGTGAGTGCATACATCATTTTTTTATTTTTCATACTGGCCACCTGTGGGAATCGAAACCCACGCTACATCCCTGCCGGCCATTCCCTCCCCTACCCTGGACGACGCTGGGCCAATTGTGCGCCGCCCCATGGGTCTCCCGGTCGCGGCCGGCTACGAAAGAGCCTGGATTCGAACCAGGATCTCTAGTGGCACAGCTACTGCGCCACTCGGGAGATATCCTTGGTCTTTCTCTTGACACGTTTACATATGGGGACAGACACACTACCACTGTAGCCAGAAAGCAGGAAATAAGGTAATGTAGCTCATGTAGATCAGAGTGTACCAGGATCTGTCTGGAGCTATTTTGGTACTCTCCTTGGATCCAATGGTCTCTGTTATGGGCGGTTTTTGTAGACATGTTTTTTGCGATAGAGGTCATGGCCCATACTTGTTTTGGTACAAGACCAGTGAATGGATAGAGCGGGGTTTAGTCATCGAGCCAAGTGCTAAATATAGTAACACGTCCCTAGCAGCTTAGAGCTGTGGTTGGTTATCCTGCACTTTGACAAAAACATTCAGCCTCAGATTCAGCTTTCCCACCTAAAGTTTCCATCATCCAGTGCTTTAAGCCAGGGGAGGGAGATCGCTACAGTAGGAACCGGTCACAGAAGAAGCAGCCAGTGACCCACACTGAAGAGACTGTGGTGTGTGTGTGTATGTTTGTCTAAAGTGGGCCAAAGGAAACTGTGTTACGTAGGACACTTAATCCCTTCATGAATTGCATGATCTATCCTCAGTTTTGTCAGCACATGACAGGTCTCAAGTAGCAAAGGGCACTTCCTGGGACACATGACTGGAAATTGAATCATACTGTAGCTTTAATACAAATGAAATCTATATACCATAAAGTAATTACACTTAAAAGTCACAGACAAATTCTCAGCCTTGAGGCTGTAGTTGGAGCAAGCATAGGGGCCAACTAAATCTAGCGCTAGCTAGCTACAATGTACCCTCAATCTGAGCGCTAGCTAGCTACAATGTACCCTCAATCTGAGCGCTATATGTAGCTAGCTACAATGTACCCTCAATCTGAGCGCTATAGGTAGCTAGCTACAATGTACCCTCAATCTGAGCGCTAGCTAGCTACAATGTACCCTCAATCTGAGCGCTATAACTAGCTAGCTACAATGTACCCTCAATCTGAGCACTAGCTAGCTACAATGTACCCTCAATCTGAGCGCTCTAGCTAGCTAGCTACAATGTGAGCGTTATAGCTAGCTACAATGTGAGCACTATAGCTAGCTGTCTACAATGCACACTATCGCCTGTAGAAGCCTCAGCAGGGACCCTGTGTTATGACTGTTTCTCACTGTGGAGCTGTCCTCTGCTAATACATATCCAGAAATGACTAAGTGCCAAAATACACTGTAGTTAAGCAATTTCCTGATTAAAAAACTACTATTTTTCCCGTGGTTACCTCACCATCCTCTATCTTCCTCAGTTTCTGTTTCTCTATGTCAGTGATGTGTGCATGCAATGTGTCTCCACATAGGGAACCGAGAGCGCCACTGAATCAGGGGTGTGGTTTCTAGAGGCCTTACCATCAATGCACTTCCTTAAATGGGTTCTGAAGGCACCGTGGCTAAGTATCATTACCTAGGGTCAGTGCCCTACAATTGTGACCCTTCGGAATTGAGGAGCGCTGGCTGAGGGGTTTTAGGGTATTGTTTTGTATTTATTAATCTAGGTGTTCTTACCTATTTATTTTATTTGTGCTGTTGTAGAATAAACAATGTACATTGTTTGCCCCCCATGACGAGGGTGCTCTTTGTAAGTTTGTTTTCAGCTTTTGTTGAATTAGAATATGTGCTGTGCCAGTGGTGTAGGGTGGCAACAGCCAGGAGAGAAACTTCCAAAATCCTCTGGACTTTTACTGCCTTGTTGTCGATACTGTGCCTCATATTTAAGATTTTGATTATTTTCCACAATTATTTTCTCATATGATATTTGCACAAAACTTGATCAAATTAGATTTGAATGACTTTCCTAGTCATGTTAATATACTTTTGAACAACATGTTGTATAAGTACAACTGTCTTTTTTTTATAGCGTTATTCTATTTATCTTTAGTCAAACTCTTGCATAGTTCTAAACCATTAGATGTCTATGTTAGAAATCATTGCTTCATGCACCAATCAACATTGCCATATTCCTGGTTAGCGTTCTGTTTTATCCATATACTTATGTATGTTTTTCATATAATTAGCAACAATCTATCAAATATCCTGTATACATAGTGTACACTGAGTGTACCAAACATTAGGAACACCTTCCTAATATTGAATTGCACCACCCCTTTTGCCCTCAGAACAGCCTCAATTTGTTGGGGCATGGACTCTACAAGGTGTCGAAAGCGTTCCACATGGATGCTGGCCCATATTGATTCCAATGTTTCCCATAGTTGTGTCAAGTTGGCTGGATGTCCTTTGGGTGGTGGACCATTCTTGATACAGATGGGAAACTGTTGAGGATGGAAAAACCCAGCAGCGTTGCCGTTCTTGACACAAACCGTTGCGCCTGGCACCTAATACCATACCCCGTTCAAAGGCACTTAAATACCCTCTGAGTGGTACACATACACAATCCAGGTCTCAATCGTCTCCAGGCTTAAAAATCCTTCTTTAACCTGTCTCCTCCCTTTCGTCTACACTGATTTTGAAGTGTATTTAACAAGTGACATCAGTAAGGGATCATAGCTTTCACCTGGTCAGTCTGTCATGGCAGGTGTTCTTAATGGTTTGTATACTCAGTGTATAAGTACATATTTTGGCAGAAATAGGATTTACTATTTACTGTACATGTATTGCATGACGTTTTAGATACCGGTACGCTTTATTGCTGTGTCATTAAAGTGTGTAAAATCCTTCCGCCCCTGTTTTTCTCCGATTTTGTTTTTTACTGATTGCCATATTGTGAATCCCTACCATGCATGATTCCTTTAATACTTGAAGACTGCTTGTGGTAAGCGAGATGGTGCAATGCTCTGGCTACCAACAGTCCCTATGCGCCTCAGTCATATACAATAAATTATCACCCTATAATACCCTCCACAATCAGCCTCTGATTATCTTTGCTGCCAAACGTGCTTCCAACAAGTAACTATTAACTGGGGGGTGTGAAGACAATGAAGACGTCTTCGTTTTCTTTTTTTGTAAATTAATTTAGAAACAAATCTATAATGTGTCTTTTACTTTGGAAATGTGGAGCAGGTTGTGTATATAAGTAGGAAATAAATCCAATTTAATAAATGTTTAGATTGAATTTAAAGGCAGCAAAATGTTAAACTGGGCAAGGGGTGTGTAGACTTTCACTAGGCACTGAACTGTAGGCCTCTTTCCCTAATTACCTCACCATACTACTGTTCAGACATGTTGGTGTCATGACCTCCTGTGAACAGTCATGTATAACGTTCCCCTTACGGGCTGTTTGTTTCTTTGTTTGGGAGTCAATAATGGGACTTGAATCCACAACAATATTCTCTAGGGACGTATGGTAAACAGTTTGGTCTGGAACAGTTTCTCAACCGTACTAGTGTAGTGTATCCCACGTTATCAAGACTCCCTCAGGGCAAGAAGAGCGGGGGCTCTCTTTCTGAGTACTGACATCCTCCCAAAATAGAAGGGGAACACGAGTGGGCGTCAGCGCTGGCAAAACAGACATTGTGCTGGGATTGACATTGACCGTCCTGTTGCTGCCTCAGCTGTGCGAGCGCCTTCAGTTCTCTTTGACTGACTCAGAAAATTTATCTTGGAGTTATATAACTTGTCAACATTTGAGCATTCACCCTTAGAAGAGGAACATCTCTGATTCTCACAACTGTTGGGACTATTGTTCTCCTACAGTAGGTGCAGTGAATGTATATTTTGCAACTTTTTCTTTAATTCATCATTGGGTTTTATGGGTTGTTTTCCACCCGTGACTTGAATCTCTGTCTAGACGACCATGGTGATGGAGAATTACCACACTTGTGACGAGAACATTTTGTCCATTTGTACCATTCAATTTCCAATGGCATAGAATCCATCCGTGACCCTGCTGAAGGACTGAGAGAGCATGTGCTCTGGCTCTCCCCAACGGCATCTGCCTCGATGTGGGCATCATGACTGGCTCAGGAATTGTTGTCTCACCTAAAGGTGTCCTCATGGACAGTGGTCCCTATGGGCTATTGCTGGTCATCTGGCCTCTCAGCGGCATCTTTTCGGTGCACTGTGCTACGCAGAGTTGGGAACCACAATCACCAAATCGGGCGCTAGCTACGCCTCCATCCTGGAGTCGTTTGGCGGTTTACTGGCGTTTATCAGGCTGTGGACGTCCAATCCTGCTCCTCGAGCTGGTGTGATGAACTCGATTCAAAGAGCACTCCGTAAACCACGTCCCGGTGGGCAGAGCCAAAAATATGGTATTTTCAGCTGCATACTAAACCGAAAGAAAAAGATGCAAAAACGAGACTTAAGAATGGGAAGCATATATAGCACACATACCGCTTCTAATATATATATATTTTTAGGGGGTAGATCAGCTTTAATATTGCAAATAAATTGTAACTTCCATCAATGTAAATGTCTGCATCACTTCCAATCCCCCATATGTTTTTTTCTCTCACAAATATATATACACTGCTCAAAAAAATTAAGGGAACACTTAAACAACACATCCTAGATCTGAATGAATGAAATAATCTTATTAAATACTTTTTTCTTTACATAGTTGAATGTGCTGACAACAAAATCACACAAAAATTATCAATGGAAATCAAATTTTTCAACCCATGGAGGTCTGGATTTGGAGTCACCCTCAAAATTAAAGTGGAAGACCACACTACAGGCTGATCCAATTTTGATGTAATGTCCTTAAAACAAGTCAAAATGAGGCTCAGTAGTGTGTGTGGCCTCCACGTGCCTGTATGACCTCCCTACAACGCCTGGGCATGCTCCTGATGAGGTGGCGGATGGTCTCCTGAGGGATCTCCTCCCAGACCTGGACTAAAGCATCCGCCAACTCCTGGACAATCTGTGGTGCAACGTGGCGTTGGTGGATGGAGCTCAATTGGATTCAGGTCTGGGGAACAGGCGGGCCAGTCCATAGCATCAATGCCTTCCTCTTGCAGGAACTGCTGACACACTCCAGCCACATGAGGTCTAGCATTGTCTTGCATTAGGAGGAACCCAGGGCCAACCGCACCAGCATATGGTCTCACAAGGGGTCTGAGGATCTCATCTCAGTACCTAATGGCAGTCAGGCTACCTCTGGCGAGCACATGAAGGGCTGTGCGGCCCCCTAAAGAAATGCCACCCCACACCATGACTGACCCACCGCCAAACCGGTCATGCTGGAGGATGTTGCAGGCAGCAGAACGTTCTCCACGGCGTCTCCAGACTCTGTCACGTCTGTCACATGTGCTCAGTGTTTGCCAATCTTGGTGTTCTCTGGCAAATGCCAAACGACCTGTGGACGTCGGGCCCTCATACCACCCTCATGGAGTCTGTTTCTGACCGTTTGAGCAGACACATGCACATTTGTGGCCTGCTGGAGGTCATTTTGCAGGGCTCTGGCAGTGCTCCTCCTGCTCCTCCTTGCACAAAGGCGGAGGTAGCGGTCCTGCTGCTGGGTTGTTGCCCTCCTACGGCCTCCTCCACGTCTCCTGATGTACTGGCCTGTCTCCTGGTAGCGCCTCCATGCTCTGGACACTACGCTGACAGACACAGCAAACCTTCTTGCCACAGCTCGCATTGATGTGCCATCCTGGATGAGCTGCACTACCTGAGCCACTTGTGTGGGTTGTAGACTCTGTCTCATGCTACCACTAGAGTGAAAGCACCGCCAGCATTCAAAAGTGACCAAAACATCAGCCAGGAAGCATAGGAACTGAGAAGTGGTCTGTGGTCACCACCTGCAAAACCAGTCCTTTATTGGGGGTGTCTTGCTAATTGCCTATAATTTCCACCTGTTGTCTAATCCATTTGCACAACAGCATGTGAAATTTATTGTCAATCAGTGTTGGACAGTTTGATTTCACAGAAGTGTGATTGACTTGGAGTTACATTGTGTTGTTTAAGTGTTCCCTTTATTTTTGTGAGCAGTGTATATACATACATACATACATACATATACATATCCTTAAAAAATATATATTTATCTTTATTACTTTCCAACCCCACCACCCCTTCCCTAATTGGAGTAAACTAGTGAACAACAATGCTTAGGCCTCTACTTCCAGCTTATACATACTATATACATTTTATGGACACAGTTAATTTTACAATCATTCTATTTTGTTGGTTTTTACTCCTGAACTGCCTATAAGACTTCCGCTTCTAAGACTTGCTTTCAACGAGAATGACAGATCTATAACTCACATTTCTTAGGGATTTTTGTCTGGTCCCCCAAAACTTTACATATTGCAGCTTTAATAAATATAATATATTTCAGTAGTAAACAGGGAAACAAGGTGTCCCAGACAGTTCATAATAGAACATGCCAGAGTGGGGCATTGTTTACTAGGCTACATAAATTATTGGGATCATCTGGTTACCACCATTGTTTGGAGTACATTGAGTTCGTTGACAAAACAGACCATGGACCTCACAATGGGCCTCAGGATCTCATCACAGTATTTTTGTGCATTCCAATTGCCATCGATAAAATGCAATTGTGTTCGTTGTCCATAACTTATGCCTGCCCATAGCATAACCCCACCGCCAACATGGGGCACTCTGTTCACAACGTTGACATCAGCAAACCGCTCGCCCACAGGACGCCATACACATGGTCTGCGGTTGTGAGGCCGGTTGGACATTCCTGCAGTCAGCATGCCAATTGCACGCTCCCTCAAAACTTGAGACATCTGTGGCATTGTGTTGTGTGACAAAACTGCACATTTTAGAGTGGCTTTTTATTGTCCCCAGCGCAATGTGCACCTGTGTAATGATCATGCTGTTTAATCAGCTTCTTGATATGCCACACCTGTCAGGTGGATGGATTATCTTGGCAAAGGAGAAATGCTCACTAACAGGGATGTAAACAAATTTGTGCACAACATTTCAGAGAAATAAGATTTTTGTGTGTATGGAACATTTCTGGTCACAAAGCATTAACTGGTGGTCTCACAATGTTATGACTTACAAAACATAGCCGAATGGACCAATGTGTATGCTGTAAATTGCATACAGAAGCAATAAGCACATAACGGATATATTAATTACAATATGAGCTCTCAAACAGGGATTTGATTATTAAAGTGTTTTGTTTTTAATTGCTCAAGGATTACATGTTAATACGCTACTTCATTTAGCTAGGCTTAAGTTACTCAAGGTCAATACACTGTAAAACCATGAAACATGTGACACATTTATAAACTAAACATTAGGCATTTTAATTTGCCAGTAAGTGTTCTCTTGTTATTTCAGCTCATGAAACATGGTACCAACACTTTACATGTTGCGTTTTATATTTTTGTTCAGTGTATTTGTCAAATGTCCGCAGTGGGTCTGTGTAAACTATGCGATTACAGTTGAAGTCGGAAGTTTACATACACCTTAGTCAAATACATTTAAACTCAGTTTTTCACAATTCCTGACATTTAATCCTAGTAAAAATTCCCTGTCTTAGGTCAGTTAGGATCACTACTTTATTTTAAGAATGTAAAATGTCAGAATAATAGCAGAGAGAATGATTTATTCCATCACATTCCCAGTGGGTCAGAAGTTTACATACACTCAATTAGTATTTGGTAGCATTGCCTTTAAATTGTTTAACTTGGGTCAAATGTTTCGGGTAGCCTTCCACAAGCTTCCCACTATAAGTTGGGTGAATTTTGGCCCATTCCTCCTGACAGAGCTGGTGTAACTGAGTCAGGTTTGTAGGCCTCCTTGCTCGCACACGCCTTTTCAGTTCTGCCCACGCATTTTCTATAGGATTAAGGTCAGGGCTTTGTGATGGCCACTCCAATACCTTGACTTTGTTGTCCAAGCTTGAACTTCCTGACTGATGTCTTGAGATGTTGCTTCAATATATCCACATAATTTCCCTTCCTCATGATGCCATCTATTTTGTGAAGTGCACCAGTCCCTCCTTACGCAAAGCACCCCCACAGCATGATGCTGCCAACCCCGTGCTTCACGGTTGGGATGGTGTTCTTCGGCTTGCAAGCCACCCCCTTTTTCCTCCAAACATAACGATGGTCATTATGGCCAAACAGTTCTATTTTTGTTTCATCGGACCAGAGGACATTTCTAAAAAAAGTACGATCTTTGTCCCCATGTGCAATTGCAAACCGTATTCTGGCTTTTTAATGGCAGTTTTGGAGCAGTGGCTTTTTCCTTGCTGAGTGGCCTTTCAGGTTATGTCGACATAGGACTCGTTTTACTGTGGATATAGATACTTTTGTACCGGTTTCCTCCAGCATCTTCACAAGGTCCTTTGCTGTTGTTCTGGGATTGATTTGCACCTCCTTCCTGAGCGGTATGACAGCTGCCTGGTCCCATGGTGTTTATACTTGCGTACTATTGTTTGTACAGATGAACGTGGTACCTTCAGGCGTTTGGAAATTGCCCCCAAGGATTAACCAATTTTTCTGAGGTCTTGGCTGATTTCTTTTGATTTTCCCATGATGTCAAGCAAAGAGGCACTGAGTTTAAAGGTAGGCCTTGAAATACATCCACAGGTACACCTCCAATTGACTCAAATGATGTCAATTAGCCTATTAGAAGTTTCTAAAGCCATGACAACATTTTCTGGAATTTTCCAAGCTGTTTAAAGGCACTGTCAACTTAGTGTATGTAAACTTCTGATCCACTGGAATTGTGATACAGTGAATTATAAGTGAAATAATCTATCTGTAAACAATTGTTGGAAAAATTACTTGTGTCATGCACAAAGTAGATCGGCATAGCCCTGTCTGGAGTGCCTTTCTACTACATTACCATATACCTGCCTGAAGACATGAGGCCCAAGTTTATAGGCAAATGAAATGGTAAGGATCAGAGCTATACAGGTGCGCAACTTTGGTTGTAGAAGTGGGGGGGCATTATATATATACAGTGAGGGGAAAAAAGTATTTGATCCCCTATTGATTTTGTACGTTTGCCCACTGAAAAATAAATGATCAGTCTATCATTTTAATGGTAGGTTTATTTGAACAGTGAGAGACAGAATAACAACAACAAAATCCAGAAAAACGCATGTCAAACATTTTATAAATTGATTTGCATTTTAATGAGGGAAATAAGTATTTGACCCCTCTGCAAAACATGACTTAGTACTTGATGGCAAAACCCTTGTTGGCAATTACAGAGGTCAGACGTTTCTTGTAGTTGGCCACCAGGTTTGCACACATCTCAGGAGGGATTTTGTCCCACTCCTCTTTGCAGATCTTCTCCAAGTCATTAAGGTTTCGAGCTTGACGTTTGGCAACTCGAACCTTCAGCTCCCTCCACAGATTTTCTATGGGATTAAGGTCTGGAGACTGGCTAGGCCACTCCAGGACCTTAATGTGCTTCTTCTTGAGCCACTCCTTTGTTGCCTTGGCTGTGTGTTTCGGGTCATTGTCATGCTGGAATACCCATCCACGACCCATGTTCAATGCCCTGGCTGAGGGAAGGAGGTTCTCACCCAAGATTTGACGGTACATGGCCCCGTCCATCGTCCCTTTGATGCGGTGAAGTTGTCCTGTCCCCTTAGCACTACCCTGGACGACGCTGGGCCAATTGTGCACCGCCCCATGGGTCTCCCGGTCATGGCCGGGTACGACAGAGCCTGGATTCGAACCAGGATCTCTAGTGGCACAGCTAGCACTGCGATGCAGTGCCTTAGACCACTGCGCCACTCGGGAGAGACTTTCACCCATTTCTCCTCTGAATCATTCAGATGTTCATTGGCAAACTTCAGACGGGCCTGTAAGTGCTTTCTTGAGCAGGGGGACCTTGCGGGCGCTGCAGGATTTCAGTCCTTCACGGCATAGTGTGTTACCAATTGTTTTCTTGGTGACTATGGTCCCAGCTGCCATGAGATCATTGACAAGATCCTCCCGTGTAGTTCTGGGCTGATTCCTCACCGTTCTCATGATCATTGCAACTCCACGAGGTGAGATCTTGCATGGAGCCCCAGGCCAAGGGAGATTGACAGTTCTTTTGTGTTTCTTCCATTTGCGAATAATCGCACCAACTGTTGTCACCTTCTCACCAAGCTGCTTGGCGATGGTCTTGTAGCCCATTCCAGCCTTGTGTAGGTCTACAATCTTGTCCCTGACATCCTTGGAGAGCTCTTTGGTCTTTGCCATGGTGGAGAGTTTGGAATCTGATTGATTGATTGCTTCTGTGGACAGGTGTCTTTTATACAGGTAACAAACTGAGATTAGGAGCACTCCCTTTAAGAGTGTGCTCCTAATCTCAGCTTGTTACCTGTATAAAAGACACCTGGGAGCCAGAAATCTTTCTGATTGAGAGGTGGTCAAATACTTATTTCCCTCATTAAAATGCAAATCAATTTATAACATTTTTGACATGCGTTCTTCTGGATTTTGTTGTTGTTATTCCGTCTCTCACTGTTCAAATAAACCTACCATTAAAATTATAGACTCATCATTTCTTTGTCAGTGGGCAAACGTACAAAATCAGCAGGGGATCAAATACTTTTTTCCCTCACTGTATAGTGTTGCAATGATCATGTGAACGGTGAGGAATCAGCCCAGAACTACATGGGAGGATCTTGTCAATGATCTCAAGGCAGCTGGGACCATAGTCACCAAGACAACAATTGGTAACACACTACGCCGTGAAGGACTGAAATCCTGCAGCTCCCGTAAGGTCCCCTCTGTCGTACCCGGCCATGACCGGGAGACCCATGGGGCGGTGCACAATTGGCCCAGCGTCGTCCAGGGTAGGGGAGGGTTTGGCCTGCAGGAGGGATGTAGCTCAGTTGGTGGAGCATGGCGTTTGCAACGCGAGGGTTGTGGGTTCGTTTCCCACGGGGGGTATGAAAAAAAATAAAATAATAATGTAAGTCGCTCTGGATAAGAGCGTCTGCTAAATCACAAAAAACAAGTGTTGTGCTCAGATGAGACCAAAATCGAGCTCTTTGGCATCAACTCAACTCGCCGTGTTTGGAGGAGGAGGAATGCTGCCTATGACCCCAAGAACACTATCCCCACCGTCAAACATGGAGGTGGAAACTTTATGCTTTGGGGGTGTTTTTCTGCTAAGGGGACAGGACAACTTCACTGCATCAAAGGGACGATGGACGGGGCCATGTACCGTCAAATCTTGGGTGAGAACCTCCTTCCCTCAGCCAGGGCATTGAAAATGGGTCGTGGATGGGTATTCCAGCATGACAATGACCTAAAACACACGGCCAAGGCAACAAAGGAGTGGTTCAAGAAGAAGCACATTAAGGTCCTGGAGTGGCCTATCCAGTCTCCAGACCTTAATCCCATAGAAAATCTGTGGAGGGAGTTGAAGGTTCGAGTTGCCAAACGTCAGCCTCGAAACCTTAATGATTTGGAGAAGATCTGCAAAGAGGAGTGGGACAAAATCCCTCCTGAGATGTGTGTGTAGTATATGAAGAATTATGAGTTTGCTAATGTTTTCAAGTGGAACCTGAGAGGATGTTTATTTAGTGTCAGAGGGAATTGTTTTGTAGTGACACCCCTGTTCGTTGGAGACAGGTGATTGGACAGTAGAGGGAGCCACCCATATTTTTGTATATCTTATAAGTATAGGCTAGAGACAGAGAACGTTAGAGCAGACATTGCAAATTGGGAAACACTGCTCTCCGGATGATATATACATCTGTACACTTATGCTGAAATCTTGTGATATGAATAAAACTTATGATCAAAGTTCAGTATAAGCGGACTCCTTTGTTTAACAGCAATGATTAGCAACATTGACTCGACACTACAAAATGGCGCCCGAACAGGGACCGGTCTGCGTCTCTCCTTTGTTCCATTCATGGGCGCCGAGCTGACTCTCGTTCCAAAGTCATGGCCAGATAAGGGTGAGTTTCCTCACCACTTTGGGCATTTGTTAGTTCGAAGGCTATTTGAGTGTGCACTGGGGAGATGTACCGTGTAAAGTACTTGTGTGTGTTGGTGTGGCTGTTATTGCTGTGGACTAAGGGTCTGTCATAACTATTCTAAATTTGTTTGCACTGGTAAACAGCGCAAATAGGGGGGAGTGTCTATAGAGATATTTTGCTTGAATAGGAATTCAAGAACAATCGATGGAAGGTAATAAGGCCAAGGTATATGTATACAAATTAGGACATTGCGAATCTGGAAAGACCTCTAAACAAGGCGACCTCTTTAAGGTGGGCCGAAAATCCTGTAACGCGTTAGTTGTGTTTTAGGTGAGTCCTGGGGACTGGAGACGGTGGTATATACATTCTATTGCAAGTTACTGCTCATCTTATAGCTGACGAGGTATATGTTTGATGTGACCGCTCATAGAATATCCATAGAACTCGCGGCAGCATAAAGTTAGGGACAAAGGAAAAGGAATTTTACGGCGCAATGTAGGTTACATGCTACATGCTACATGCTACATGCTACATGCTAACATGTGACCTTAGAGGGCCATCGAGATGGAATAAAGCCTCTTAAATTATGTTTGTGTGTGTAGAATTTAAGTTCTATGCTTTGTGAGCTCTGTTAAATGTTGTTTGGCTATGAGGAGAAAACGGAGTTACAGCGGGACTGTTAACTTTCTGTTTGGCTTGGGGAGAGAGCTGCTTGAGGGCTCCCTTCCATGGTGAAATCGTAGTGATGAATGTACTGCGCATGCGTGTGATTTTACGACACTAGATTACGACACGTGTGATTTTACGACACTAGAGTGACGTAGGGGTAAATAGGTCACTCTGCTACACTGTGCAAGGGGGGAGACACAGACAAACGTAGAGATTTAGAGTCTAATGGTGTATTCTGGTTGTTACATCGGCTGTTGTTTGACGATGAAACTGTTTTCTTGAGACATATTGAATTGATAAATGAGAGAGATATGTTGACGGATTAAAAATAAAAATAATTAAATAAATAAATAAAATAAAAATGTTATTGAGCTATTTATGCGATTCCTGAGTTAATTCTTAGCGCAAATGTGACTGGAGGAATATTGAATGGTTGAAGTAACTCAGTGACTGCATAAACTACTAAATTCTTGTCTGTTTCTTTGTTCTTTTGTCATATGAGAGACGATGGGACGAGAGGAGAGAGAGAGAAAGAGAGGAGGTGCTGACGTGTACATCACGCGACAGGTGTGACGCGACAGAGGATCTCGTCAAATATCAGGCTAGTGCTGTTCTGTTTACAAAGTCTTCCCCTACAGGATATTTGATGTTATGACAATTTGACAAAGACTTGGCAAAAGACTGATCAATTGATTAAAATAAAAATTGCGTATTGGAGTTTTTGTGAATGAGTGGGTTTGATTAGAGTTGTGTTGGGAATCGAGTACTGACATTATTCTGTAAAATTAAGATAATTGGGTGCTTACTAAGCAATGGGGTTTATGAGTACTGTAGTGTTGCGGGATTATAGGTATTTTCTTTTTGGATTGCTCTGAAGTTGTCTACTTTCCTGTACTTATCCTGATTGAAGGGGGTAAGATAGCCACTAATTGATAAATTAGTAAAATAGGAAATAGAAATAAAGAATTATGTTTGATTATTCATATTTTTATTGATTAATTTTTGTTATTTAGAAGAAGAAAAAAAAATTAAAGGGAGGACACTATATTAAAAATTAAAGGGAGGACACTATAAGCTATATATTCTAAAATAATAATAAAATAATTCACAATAAAGGAATATAAAAGAGTTGTTACAATGGGGAAAAAGGATATCAGGACTATGAAGGTAATTACACCTGTTGATATAGTACAAAATAGCAATACCACTAACTAAAGTATTGCAAGGTTATCCGGCAAATGGAACAAACGTTGGCCTGACATTGAACAACCATGGCCAGTGGAAGGGACTCTTAACCCTGACGTAATCAACATAATGAAAGTGCTTCTGTCAATTCATAAAGCAGAAACGACCATAAAAAATGAATCCAAACTCCAGAAGTAAGAAAAACCGAGATGTCTGGAAACTAAGAGAAGAAGAAGAAGAAGAAGAAGAAGAAGAAGAAGAAGAAGAAGAAGAAGAAGAAGAAGAAGAAGAAGAAGAAGGAGAAGAAACAAGCTTTGGTTATGAAGAATCAGAGTGAATCAAATCAACAATCACTGCCACAGCTTCAACAGGACCAGTTCCAATCGCAATTGTATCAGCCACCAATAGCGGTTCCAGTTGTTCCATATCCACAGCCAGTTTCTGGACAGACACAGAATTGGAGAGGAAGAGGACGAGAAGGCTTAGAAGGAGGAGGAAGGTTTCAGCTACACTTCCAGCAACTTTCAGAAGCGTGTTATAATTGTGGACAGGTTGGTCACTTTACCTGTGAGTGCAATGCGCCAGGAGGAAACAACAGAGGGAATTTCAGAGGAAGATAAAGGAGCAAGTGAAGATCATCTGGAGGACAGCTGAACCCTTAAAGGAGCAAGGATTCTAGAGTGCCTAGAAGATCCGAAGGGGGGTGTCAGCTGATAGCACCGATTAGGGAGAAGAGGAAAAATATCCAACAATTGAAGTAAAAATAAAAAGGACTAGGAGAAGGAATAGAGGAAAAGCTTTTATCTGTGTTGAGCCTAAAAGAGGTTAAACATCTCACTATGTAAAATTAACTAATTAAGATAGGGATTTGAGGGAGTAAAACAGCTGATTACTCTTAAGGAACCAATTGAGATCTGCTATAAAAGTCAAAGAGAAATTAAAATACACATACTGGTATTAGAACATATACCTATTGCATTGTTGGGAAGAGATGCATTGTGTAAATTGAACTGTACAATAAGATGTACACTAGACGGCTGTCTGGTAGAAGATTTTAAAAGAGTAGGGTTTTTGGGAATCTATTAGACTGCCTATTAGACAATCTGTCTGAAAAATAAAGTTAAAAGGGGTGACTGTTATTCTTGGTTACATTCCTACACCAGGAGATTTCAAACTAGGCTAAAAGATGTTCGATCGTTTGCCAAGTCTGTGTGTAAAGAAGTCTAGACAGGGGATTACCCGATCACATATTCTAAAAATTGGTGGTAAAAGGATTTTGTGAATAAATCAGTGGGAAGAGGTTTTTTAAAAGTTAGGAGAAAAGATTAGATTAAAAAAGTTATGAGAACTAGGGTTGAAGGAACTCTAGGATTAATGTTAGTTAGTAGGAAGAGAGAGAGAACTAGTGGTGATGGATGGAAATACAAGTAAAGAGTTCAGACTCTTAGGGAGAATGGATGAAGTGACAACAAGGACATTAACACTTCAGCATATTAAAACAACAGTGAGAAGCAATTCAACTCTTTCAACATTGATAGTTAAAGCCATAAATATATCGCATTTGATTACAAGGGAGCAGATAGCTCCAGCACCAATTTTAGGGGAATTTCATAGTCTGGGAAGCCTATCATTGGAGGATAAGTCTAAGAGAGAAGTGGGGATTTTTCCATGGTATGGTGTAAAATTTGGGAAGATCATATTGATAATATTACCTATACTTTGATTCCAGATAGTTCAGATAATATCACTAGTGTTATAGATGCATTGAAGAATATAAGGGATGCATTTGGTAGATCTGAAGGAGCTGGATGGTCAGTGAAGTCTTGGTTGCAAGATCAGTTAGGCCCAGTGGGAGCAGTGATGGTTCAGATTTTAATAGCAGCTGTGATAGCGCTGTGTGTGATGTTTTGCTTTTGTACTTTGTTAGTGACCTTTGCGAAAGCTATGATATTGAGATGGGTTGGAGTAGTGATGCCTGGAGACAACACTCAGATGCCGTTGTTGACTGTTCCTGATCTGGATGAAGATGGACAAGTGGGACTGGATGGAGTATTGATGGATAAATATCCTTTTTGATTATTTGATCATTTTTCAAATGTTTTTCAATATTAGTGTGATTTTAGTATGTTGTTATGAATCAAAGGGGGGAAATAGGATAATGTGATTCATATATCATTTTATATCATTTTTTATATTCTTAGTTGATATTGATGTTTTAATTTGAAAGTGTTGTTTTGCAAAAGATACTGTTTGGTCTTTTCTTTTCTTCCAGAAGCATTTGGGGGAATATGTAGAGATTGAAATACTCAAACAAGGACAATATGAAGGGACAATATGAAAGGAGAATATGAAGGGACTGGAGGAGATGGAACAAGGAAGGTGTGGAAATGTTCCAATTCCATCATCGAAGATGCATTGGAAGTCGACACTGCTGAGGAGATGAAGTGTAGTGGACTACATTCCGGTGTCTGCAATGAAATATAGACATATTTGCATGTGTAATACATAATTTGTGTCATATTCTTAGGTATTAATTTTTGTAGAATGATATTTGATGTTATTGAATACATGTGGGGATCTTAGATGTTTTTGTTTATTTCGTGAATGCTTAGGGACATGAAGTCTAGGAAGGGATAGAGATCCACGGTAGGGTCCGATGGGTCGACCAGCCTTAGTGTGGACATTTTTTGGATGGTATTTTGTTTGCTGGAGCTTTCATGTGTATTTAATGGCATCATAGTTTCAAATGCATTGATAAAGATTTATGAATTGATCTGGAGTACCTAGGTGGTTGCCTGGGGCAGAGGGGCCGTGAGAGAATTTTACTGTCTTGATTGATGGATGGATATTTGGAAAGTTGGCTGCCAGACAGGTTTTTCACTCTCACACTTCATAAAGATTTGTTCATATTTCATAGTAATGTATTCACACTTCATAAAGATTTGTTCATATTTCATAGTAATGTATTCACACTTCATAAAGATTTGTTCATATTTCATAGAAAGGTATTTACACTCCAGAGAAAAGTGTTTTGGGTTTATTGTTAAAGATACTCAATAAGAGAAATTGTTACTTGTCATAATCCTATTCTGTTTGTTTTCGAGACTTTTAGTTAGTCTCGAAGGGGGGAATGTAGTATATGAAGAATTATGAGTTTGCTAATGTTTTCAAGTGGAACCTGAGAGGATGTTTATTTAGTGTCAGAGGGAATTGTTTTGTAGTGACACCCCTGTTCGTTGGAGACAGGTGATTGGACAGTAGAGGGAGCCACCCATATTTTTGTATATCTTATAAGTATAGGCTAGAGACAGAGAACGTTAGAGCAGACATTGCAAATTGGGAAACACTGCTCTCCGGATGATATATACATCTGTACACTTATGCTGAAATCTTGTGATATGAATAAAACTTATGATCAAAGTTCAGTATAAGCGGACTCCTTTGTTTAACAGCAATGATTAGCAATATTGACTCGACACTACATGTGCAAACCTGGTGGCCAACTACAAGAAACGTCTGACCTCTGTGATTGCCAACAAGGGTTTTGCCACCAAGTACTAAGTCATGTTTTGCAGAGGGGTCAAATACTTATTTCCCTCATTAAAATGCAAATCAATTTATAACATTTTTGACATGCGTTTTTCTGTATTTTTTGTTGTTGTTATTCTGTCTCTCACTGTTCAAATAAACCTACCATTAAAATTATAGACTGATAATTTATTTGTCAGTGGACAAACGTACACAATCAGCAGGGGATCAAATACTTATTTCCCTCACTGTATATACAGACAGTACCAGTCAATATTTTGGACACACCTACTCATTCCAGGGTTTTTCTTTATTTTTACTATTTTCTACATTCTAGAATAATAGTGAAGACATCAAAACTATGGAATAACACATATGGAATCATGTAGTAACCAAAAAAGTGTTAAATCAAAATAAATGCAGCAAAACAAGAAACGTCCTCTCATTGTCAACTGTGTTTATTTTCAGCAAACTTAACATGTGTAAATATTTGTATGAACATAACAAGATTCAACAACTGAGACATAAACTGAACAAGTTCCACAGACATGTGACTAACAGAAATTGAATAATGTGTCCCTGAACAAAGGGGGGGTCAAAAGTAACAGTCAGTATCTGGTGTGGCCACCAGCTGCATTAAGTACTGCAGTGCATCTCCTCCTCATGGACTGCACCAGATTAGCCAGTTCTTGTTGTGAGATGTTACCCCACTCTTCCACCAAAGCACCTGCAAGTTCCCGGACATTTCTGGGGGGAATGGCCCTAGCCCTCACCCTCCGATCCAACAGGTCCCAGACGTGCTCAATGGGATTGAGATCCGGGCTCTTTGCTGGCCATGGCAGAACACTGACATTCCTGTCTTGCAGGAAATCACGCACAGAACGAGCAGTATTGCTGGTGGCATTGTCATGCTGGAGGGTAATGTCAGGATGAGCCTGCAGGAAGGGTACCACATGAGGGAGGAGGATGTCTTCCCTGTAACGCACAGCGTTGAGATTGGCTGCAATGACAACAAGCTCAGTCCGATGATGCTGTGACACACCGCCCCAGACCATGACGGACCCTCTACCTCCAAATCGAACCCACTCCAGAGTACAGGCCTCGGTGTAACGCTCATTCCTTCGATGATAAATGCGAATCCGACCATCACCCCTGGTGAGACAAAACCGCGACTCGTCAGTGAAGAGCACTTTTTGCCAGTCCTGTCTGGTCCAGCGACAGTGGGTTTGTGCCCATAGGCGACGTTGTTGCCGGTGATGTCTGGTGAGGACCTGCCTTACAACAGGCCTACAAGCCCTTAGTCCAGCCTCTCTCAGCCTATTGCGGACAGTCTGAGCACTGATGGAGGGATTGTGCGTTCATGTTGTAACTCGGGCAGTTGTTGTTGCCATCCTGTACCTGTCCCGCAGGTGTGATGTTCGGATGTACCGATCCTGTGCAGGTGTTGTTACACGTGGTCTGCCACTGCGAGGGCGATCAGCTGTCCGTCCTGTCTCCCTGTAGCTCTGTCTTAGGCGTCTCACAGTACGGACATTGTAATTTATTGCCCTGGTCACATCTGCAGTCCTCATGCCTCCTTGCAGCATGCCTAAGGCACGTTCACGCAGATGAGCAGGGACCCTGGGCATCTTTCTTTTGATGTTTTTCAGTCAGTAGAAAGGCCTCTTTAGTGTCCTAAGTTTTCATAACTGTGACCTTAATTGCCTACCGTCTGTAATAATAATAATAATATGCCATTTAGCAGACGCTTTTATCCAAAGCGACTTACAGTCGTGCGTGCATACATTTTTGTGTATGGGTGGTCCCGGGGATCGAACCCACTACCTTGGCGTTACAAGCGCTGTGCTCTACCAGCTGAGCTACAGAGGACCACGTAAGCTGTTAGTGTCTTAACGACCGTTCCACAGGTGCATGTTCATTAATTGTTTATGGTTCATTGAACAAGCATGGAAAACAGTGTTTAAACCCTTTACAATGAAGATCTGTGAAGTTATTTGGATTTTTACAAATTATCTTTGAAAGACAGGGTCCTGAAAAAGGGACATTTCTTTTTTTGCCGAGTTTATATGTTTTATTGGAGATTCTTCAAAGTAGCCACCCTTTGCCTTGATGACAGCTTTGCAAACTCTTGGCATTATATCAACCAGCTTCATGAGGTAGTCACCTGGAATGCATTTCAATTAACAGGTGTGCCTTCTTAAAAGTTAATTTGTGGAATTTCTTTCCTTCTTAATGCGTTTGAGACAATCAGTTGTGTTGTGACAAGGTAAGGAGTGGTATACAGAAGATAGCCCTATTTGGTAAAAGACCAAGTCCATATTATGTCAAGAACAGCTCAAATAAGCAAAGAGAAACGACAGTCCATCATTACTTTAAGACATGAAGGTCAGTCAATCAGGAAAATGTCAAGAACTTTGAAAGTTTTTTCAAGTGCAGTCGCAAAAACCATCAAGCGCTATGATGAAACCCTTTGCTGTCATCAAACAACAAACTCAAGCGCCTACAGTTTGCCAAACGTTACTGGAACTTTCAATGGGACCGGGTTCTATGGTCAGATGAGACCAAAATAAAGCTTTTTGGAAACAAACACCACTGTGAAGTATGATGGTGGATCTTTGATGTTGTGGGGCTGTTTTTCTTCCAAAGGCCCTGGACAACTTGTTAGGATACATGGTACAAGTACCAGCAGATATAAAATCAAAACCTGACTGCCACTGCTAGGAACCTTAAACTGGGTCGTGGTTGGATCTTCCAGCAGGACAATGATCCAAAGCACACCTCAAAATGAACACAAAAATGGTTCACTGACTACAGAATCAAGGTTTTGCCATGGCCATCCCAGTCCCCTGACCTAAACCCCATAGAAAACCTGTGAGATGAGCTGAAGAGGAGAGTTTTCTTCAATTTTCTGCAATGTTGCAAACTAGCATATGGAACATCTCTCTGCAAAATGTGTCCTTCCCGGTCTGGAAACAGTGACGTAGCACTAAAGAGCACGTGGGGGAGGGTTCTTGAAATGTAACATCCAATCAAAATCTTCCAGCGGACCATACAAAACATTTTTGCACTACAAAATTCTCCAGACCTCCAAGGGAGGCATGACAGCAAAGTGATTTTGGTGGTATGGCAACACGGGATTTACAAACATATAGCCTATTAGGTATACAATTGTAAAAGACCCCTGAAAGGAGGGAAATATGAGAAATGATTCATACTGACGCATAGCATCAGTGACTGTTTAGTCAGTTGTAATGATGAATTGCATAAAATCAATTGTGTACCTTTATTTAACTAGGCAAGTCAGTTAAGAACAATTTCTTATTTACAATGACGGCCTACACCGGACGACGCTGTGCCAATTGTGCACCACCCTATGGGACTCCCAATCACGGCCGGTTGTGATACAGCCTGGAATCGTACCAGGGGGTCTGTAGTGACGCCTCAAGCACTGAGATACAGTGCCTTAGACCGCTGTGCCACTCGGGAGCCATAGATACATAGATATCTCTTTTCTCAATTACATAGCATTCACATTCCTAGGCATTACTAATCAAGCTCCGCACAAACAGACATAAATGGAGCACACAGATGATCGTATTATCACATTCACATGAAATATTATGATTCTGTATTAACATCAGTGATGTAGTGGTGATAAAAGGTGGGTAATGGATAAACAAACAACTACTGATATAAATGAAAACGTATACATTTTTATAACTGTATTGTTTGCATTTTGATTGCATATTAATGTAGGCCTATAGGGAAAATAGTAAATGTGGAGATGTTCATAATGAAACATATTGTCACGACTTCCGCCGAGGCTGCCCCCCCTCCTGGTTCGGGCAGGCTTCGGCGTTTGTCGTCACCGGAGTACTAGCTACTGCTGATCCCATGCTCATCACTCCACTTGTCATGTCTTGTCAATCACACACACCTGGTGCTCAATCCCCTAATTAGTATGTGTATAAGTGTTCCCTCTGTTCCCCTTGTCTTTGTGAGTGATTGTTTTGTCGTGAGAGCGGTTAGCTCGGTTGAGCTACATTTCACTGTGTTATTGCCAAGGTGGATGTTATCCCTTGTACAGTTTCGTTTGACGCTTGGGGCGTTTGATTTATGCAAACGGAATAAACTCTGGACTTCGGTATTTTACCTCCTGTGCCTGACTCCTTCTTTCACACCATGTCACACATATCTTATTTTTTAAGTTCCTAACTTGTTTGATAAGATTAGTACAGATTTTCTCAGGGGACCCCACATGGGGCCAAGAACCCAAGTTTGGTAACCACTGTACTAACATCTCTCTCTGCTTGCTTTGTTTTCTCTCTCTCTCTCTCCCTCTCTTTCTCTCTCCCCCTCTCTTTCTCTCTCCCCTGCTTCCTCTTGCATGCATTGCAGCCTGCCAGCCTCACCCCTGAGTGCCACATCACTGTCTAAGTAGCCTACTCTCTGTAAAGCAAAGTTATGAGAACTTGATTGTTTATTTCTTTGACAAGACAACCATAAGAACTGAGGACAATATACATGACAATACTCAAACAAACATACAGACACGATACATCACATTTGGACCAGACAGTTATCAGCAATGCCATGGTGTAGTCTTATACAAAAAATATTTTTTGCCGTCCATTCCATGGCATATGGAGCATTTTTCCCTTATAATAACATATATTTGCTTTAATTGATATTATTCAATAGAACTCTGGTCGACTTTGTCAAAGAAATATGCCTAAAGAGTTTCCCAACACTCCCCCTTGCTTAGCATCTCCCACTTTCTTTGATGCTGTTGAATTTTCTGCTTTCTAGTTCAATTGTACTTTCAAGGATGAATTGGTGTCCAACAAATTGTTTAAAAAGGTTGGGTGTTAGAGATGTAGAATTTTGTATTTTGAATATTAATATTTTACCTTGCAAAAGTATTGTGTTATTAATTGGAGGATTATGGACATTGAGGTCACCAAAGATGATAAGCTTTAGTGCTTCCTGTAGCACTAACTCCAAAAAGTTTTGGGACACTGTAAAGTCCATGGAGAATAAGAGCACTTCCTCCCAGCTGCCCACTGCACTGAGGCTAGGAAACACTATCACCACCGATAAATCTACAATAATCGAGAATTTCAACAAGCATTTTGCTACAGCTGGCCATGCTTTCCATCTGGCTACCACTAACCCGGCCACCAACTCTGCACCCTCTGCTGCAACTTGCCCATGCCCCCCCCCCGCTTCTCCTTCACACAAATTCAGACAGCTGATGTTTTGAAAGCGCTGCAAAATCTGGACCCCTACAAATCAGCTGGGCTAGACAATCTGGACCCTTTCTTTCTAAAACTAGCCGCGAAATTGTCGCAACCCCTATTACTAGTCTGTTCAACCTCTCTTTCATAACGTCTGAGATCCCCAGAGATTGGAAAGCTGCCGCGGTCATCCCCCCTCTTCAAAGGGGGTGACACTCTAGATCCAAACTGCTACAGACCTATATCCATCCTGCCCTGCCTTTCGAAAGTATTCGAAAGCCAAGTTAACAAACAGATCATCGACCATTTCGAATACCACCGTACCTTCTCCGCTATGCAATCCGGTTTCCGAGCTGGTCACGGGTGCACTTCAGCCACGCTCAAGGTCCTAAACGATATTATAACCGCGATTGATAATAGACAGTACTGTGCAGCCGTCTTCATCGACCTGGCCAAGGCTTTCGACTCTGTCAACCACCGCATTCTTATTGGCAGACTAAATAGCCTTGGTTTCTCAAATGACTGCCTCGCCTGGTTCACCAACTACTTCTCAGATAGAGTTCAGTGTGTCAAATCGGAGGGCCTGTTGTCTGGACCTATGGCAGTCTCTATGGGGGTGCCACAGGGTTCAATTCTTGGGCCGACACTTTTCTCCGTGTATATCAATGATGTCGCTCTTGCTGCTGGTGACTCTCAGATCCACCTCTACGCAGACGACACCATTTTGTATACATCTGGCCCTTCATTGGACACTGTGTTAACAAACCTCCAAACGAGCTTCAATGCCATACAACAATCCTTCAGTAGCCTTCAACTGCTCTTAAACACTAGTAAAACTAAATGCATGCTTTTCAATCGAACGCTGCTAGCACCCGCCCACCCGACTAGAATCACCACTCTCGACGGGTCTGACCTAGAGTATGTGGACAACTACAAATATCTAGGTGTCTGGTTAGACTGTAAACTCAACTTCCAGACTCACATAAATAATCTCCAATCCAAAGTTAAATCTAGAATCGGCTTCCTATTTCGCAACAAAGCCTCCTTCACTCATGCTGCCAAACATGCCCTCGTAAAACTGACTATCCTACCGATCCTTGACTTCGGCGATGTCATTTACAAAATAGCCTCCAACACTCTACTCAGCAAATTGGATGTAGTCTATCACAGTGCCATCCGTTTTGTCTCCAAAGCCCCATACACTACCCACCACTGTGACCTGTACGCTCTTGTTGGCTGGTCCTCACTACATGTTCGTCGTCAAACCCACTGGCTCCAGGCCATCTATAAATCACTGCTAGGCAAATCCCCGCCTTATCTTAGCTCATTGGTCACCATAGCAGCACCCACCCGTAGTCTGCGCTCCAGCAGGTATATCTCTCTGGTCATTCCCAAAGCCAACACCTCCTTTGGCCGCCATTCCTTCCAGTTCTCTGCTGCCAATGACTGGAACGAATTGCAAAATCTCTGAAGCTGGAGACTCTTATCTCCCTCAATAACTTTAAGCATCAGTTGTCAGAGCACCTTACCGATCACTGCACCTGTACACAGCCCATCTGAAATTAGCCCACCCAACTACCTCATCCCTATATTGTTATTTATTTTGCTCTTTTGCACCCCAGTATCTCTATTTGCACATAATCTCTTGCACATCTAGCATTCCAGTGTTAATACTATTGTAATTATTCTGCACTATAGCCTATTTATTGCCTTACCTCCATAACTTGCTACATTTGCACACACTGTATATATATTTTCTGTTGTATTTCTGACTTTATGTTTTTTTTTTTTTTTTTTTTACCCCATATGTAACTCTGTGTTGTTTTTATTGCACTACTTTGCTTTATCTTGGCCAGGTCGCAGTTGTAAATGAGAACCTGTTCTCAACTGGCTTACCTGGTTAAATAAAGGTGAAATAAAATAAAAATAAAAAAGCTGAGGGTTAATATGTACAGTGGGGGAAAAAAGTATTTAGTCAGCCACCAATTGTGCACGTTCTCCCACTTAAAAAGATGAGAGAGGCTTTGATTCCCCCCGTGGGAATCAAAGCCACAACCCTGGAGTTGCAAGTGCCATGCTCTACCAATTGAGCTACAGGGGACCCGTAGCTATAGGGGACATAGGTCCCGTGTAGCTCAGTTGGTAGAGCATGGCACTTGCAATGCCAGGGTTGTGGGTTCGATTCCCACGGGGGGCCAGTATGGAAAATGTATGCACTCACTAACTGTAAGTCGCTCTGGATAAGAGCGTCTGCTAATGTAATAAGAGTGTCTGCTAAATGACGTAAATGTTTCAAAATCAAACAATTTGCTGTCCTTGTCCACAATGTCATTTAGAAAATAAATGTGTCTTTCAATAAAAGATTACCAACAAAGAGGTTGTCCATCAATTTCAATATTTTTGTTGTACCAAATAAGTTGCTGAAGAATTTCCACTGGGTTTTTGGGTGGATGGAGGAATGGAGATGCATTGCTAAAAATACATTGTGTTGTTTTGGTAGAGAAATGTTGAAGAAAAGGGAATGAATGTCTAATTTAGTTAATTTAGCTGAAATCCAGTTTGGATTGGAATATAGTTTCTGTATCCAGGACAGCTTCAAGGTCACATCCAGGGCCTTTAAATTAGTCAATCTTAGCCCATCCACTTGAAATGAGTTATACATATATTTTCGTACAATTTTTCTCAGGTTTATTGTTCCATATACAGTGGGGAAAAAAAGTATTTAGTCAGCCACCAATTGTGCAAGTTCTCCCACTTAAAAAGATGAGAGAGGCCTGTAATTTTCATCATAGGTACACGTCAACTATGACAGACAAAATGAGAAAAGAAAATCCTGAAAATCACATTGTAGGATTTTTAATGAATTTATTTGCAAATTATGGTGGAAAATAAGTATTTGGTCACCTACAAACAAGCAAGATTTCTGGCTCTCACAGACCTGTAACTTCTTCTTTAAGAGGCTCCTCTGTCCTCCACTCGTTACCTGTATTAATGGCACCTGTTTGAACTGGTTATCAGTATAAAAGACACCTGTCCACAACCTCAAACAGTCACACTCCAAACTCCACTATGGCCAAGACCAAAGAGCTGTCAAAGGACACCAGAAACAAAATTGTAGACCTGCACCAGGCTGGGAAGACTGAATCTGCAATAGGTAAGCAGCTTGGTTTGAAGAAATCAACTGTGGGAGCAATTATTATTGGGAAATGGAAGACATACAAGACCACTGATAATCTCCCTTGATCTGGGGCTCCACGAAGATCTCACCCTGTGGGTCAAAATGATCACAAGAACGGTGAGCAAAATCCCAGAACCACAGGGGGACCTAGTGAATGACCTGGAGGAGAGCTGGGACCAAAGTAACAAAGCCTTACCATCAGTAACACACTACGCTGCCAGGGACTCAAATCCTGCAGTACCAGACGTATCCCCTGTTTAAGCCAGTACATGTCCAGGCCCGTCTGAAGAGTGCATTTGGATGATCCAGAAGAGGATTGGGGAGAATGTCATATGGTCAGATGAAACCAAAATAGAACTTTTTGGTAAAACTCAACTATCGTGTTTGGAGGACAAAGAATGCTGAGTTGCATCCAAAGAACACATACCTACTGTGAAGCATGGGGTGGGAAACATCATGCTTTGGGGCTGTTTTTTCTGCAAAGGGACCAGGGCCGACTGATCCGTGAAGGAAAGAATGAATGGGGCCAGTATCATGAGATTTTAGTGAAAACCTCCTTACATCAGCAAGGGCATTGAAGATGAAACGTGGCTGGGTCTTTCAGCATGACAATGATCCCTAACACACCGCCGGGCAACGAAGGAGTGGCCGTAAGAAGCAGCAGTCCTGGAGTGGCTAGCCAGTCTCCAGATCTCAACCCCATAGAAAATCTTTGGCGGGAGTTGAAAGTCCGTATTGCCCTGCGACAGCCCCAAAACATCACTGCTCTAGAGGAGATCTGCATGGAGGAATGGGCCAAAATACCAGCAACAGTGTGTGAAAACCTTGTGAAGACTTACAGAAAACGTTTGACCTGTGTCATTGCCAACAAAGGGTATATAACAAAGTATTGAGAAACTTTTGTTATTGACCAAATACTTATTTTCCACCATAATTTGCAAATAAATTCATTAAAAAAATCCACAATGTGATTTTCGGGATTTTTTTCCTCATTTCTCTGTCATAGTTGACGTGTACCTATGATGAAAATTACAGGCCTCTCTCATATTTTTAAGTGGGAGAACTTGCACAATTGGTGGCTGACTAAATACTTTTTTTCCCCACTGTAAATGTAAATATTTTCTGTTCATAACGTTTGAAAAAAGTATTATCTGGCAAAGAAAGAGATGTAAGAAGATAATTGAATTGAGAGACTGCTAAATAATTTATTAATGTGACTTTTCCCATGGATGGAAAGATGATTGCCTTTCCATGGTTGCAATATTTTGTCAATCTTTATACATTTTGCTTGAAAATGTAATTTAACGAGGTCGTTCATGTTTTCAGGTATATGTATTCCAAGAACATTTACTAGCCCGTCTGGCCACGTAATTGGTACACTACATTGTAATACAAAGTTGGGGTTTCTTAAAGAACCCAGTCTAAGTAGTGAGCACTTGTCATAATTTGGTTTCGGACCGGATAGATAGGCAAAATCATCTCAATCTTTGGTGAGGGCACTTATGGAGGCCGCTCGAGGACGGAGATGGAAGGTGCACTGGTAGACATCTTGCTCATAAAACCATACATGCCTAATCCTTCGATCTCTATATTATTTCTCACCTTTATAGCTAGTATTTCAATTCCAATTAAAAAAAGATATGGTGAGAGCGAGCAACCCTGTCTCACTGCACTCGATAGTTTTAAACTATCAGAGCTGTATCCATTATTTATGATTTTGCTTGCAGAGTCCTGGTATAATACCTTTACCTATTTTATGAGGGACTTGCCAAAGTTAAAGTATTTCAGACATTCATATAAGAAGTCCCATCTGATCTTATCAAATGCCTTTTCAAAATCTGCAATAAATATAAGGCCTGGTTTATTTGCCTCAATAATTTCAAGAAGCCTTCTGATACTGTCTCCTATGAATCTCCCTGCCAAGAAACTGGTTTGATCATGGTGGATTATATCTTTTGCGTTTTTTTCCAGGCATCACGCAAACACACTGTCAGCAGCCAGGCTGCATCTCTAATTTTGCCTAATTCACTAGTGAGCCGACTCCGAGCTAGGGTAGGTCTGTGCCTCAGGCAGAGTTAGCCGTTTGAGAGAGTGGTGAATGTGCTGCTAAAAAGGCAAATCAGGGAGGCAAATCCGGGGGACGCGGGTGAACATAACGAACAAACCACTGTTTATGATTCCACTGCTTCGCAAAGAGGCAGGCGTGATTAGACCTCAGTCAGATCAAGAATATATAAAGCGTTCTGAGCTTTAATCAACGCTGGGAGCAATATTTAGATGTTGACCCAGAATCGATTTTCTTTGTGTACAAAATACATATTTTTATTAATATTACAAGTCCGGACCTTGATGTCCTCATATGTACAGTGAGGGAAAAACGTATTTGATCCCCTGCTGATTTTGTACGTTTGCCCATGTAGTGTCTGAGGGTTTAGGATTGTGCTGACGTTTACAAAATTGTGTAACAGATGAACTTTGCTCTACTTTGTTGAAACATCTGGAAAGCATTACTAAATTCCTGGAAAAGAGGATATGTAATGGCCAGGGATTGGATGTTAGAATCACGCCATGCTCTGGCCATGTATGATATAAATGCCATGTCTTGAACAGAGAGGGAGAATAGCTAATCAGATTGGCTCGGCTGTTCTCTAGATATCTGCAGGTATCGGTAAATTGGACACTGTAAACTCTTTGTTATAATAAACCTTTATAATCAAAGTACAGTGTCGGCGGACTTCTTATCATCACAGCATGGATCAGCAAAGGTGTGTATTTTAGACACTACATAATGGCGACGAGTGGGGCGTCTACATCTTCTCTCGCGTTCCATTCATGGGCTACGAAGTGACTCCCGCTCAAGAGGCATGCAAATAAGGTGAGCTTCTCACAAACTTTGGGCGCTGGTCGGTTCGTGTGGCTGTGTGTGTGTGCCGCTGGGGGATGTACCGTCAAAGAACTTGTGTGTGCGTTTTGCTCTTTTTGCTGTGTGATAGGAATTCCGTTCTAAATTTTCTGATTAGTTTGCGTTGAGAACAACGCAAACAGTGGGGAGTGTCTATAGGGCACACCGATAGGACACACATATTTTGCCTTGGAAAAAGTGTGAGAGAGTGTCCAAGGAAAAGCATGATGGAATAAGGTCAGGAAATAAGTAAATGAGTATACTTTTAGGGGCGCCGTTAATTTAAGCAAGCCCTTGGATACCAAGGCATCAATATGATGGCCATAAATCCTAGGAGAGTTATTACATTGACTCTCGGGTCTGTTCTGGGAACAGTGAGTTTGTACGAGATATGTTAAATTGTATGTTACCTCTTGGAATATGGTTGACGAATTATATGTCCAAAGTGACCTCTCATTTAATGTCTGCAACTCAAGGTAGCAGAAATTTAGCAAAAGGAATACAAAAGAAAATAGGAACGGCGATAAATGGATCCTCTGTGTGTGTGTGAGAGAACGACAGCCAATTTCTCTCTGTGTGTGTGTGAAACAGAGAGGGGGGGGGGCTGCGTCTCTGATTACTTCCAGCTGTGTGTCGAATACAGGGCTTTACTCTTTTGTAAGGAAATATGTTAGTTAAGGTCAAACCTTATGATTCTCCATAGAAGGAGAATGTTCATTAACTATTAGAATAGCATGACCCTACAGGGAGGACTTTTTAAGAGTGTATAGAGATGTTTTGTAATTGATAACAGCATAACTATCAATCTGCAAACTAGGATAAGTGAAAGATAACATAACTTGGAAGTGGGATTTGTGTTCTGTGTGTTTCGTGTTTGTTTGTATGTTCTGCAGAGTCTTGTTATTGTCTGTGGGAGCGGAGAACGGAGCAACAGCGGGTCTGTTTATAGCTCCTTCCACTCTGAAATCACATTGGTGACTGAACTGCGCACGCGTAGGATTGTATGAGTTTAGCCACTCCCCTGCACTGAACTGATTGGGAGAGTCATTTTCAGTGCAGACAAAAAAAAGAAAAAGGGAGGGGAATTTTGCACACAAGTGAAATGTTCTCTTGAATTAACTATTGCTTGACTGTAAACCTGTTTGGTTGATAATCGGTTGAGTTGGTGAATGAGAGATATATTGACGGATAAAAAAAAATAATAATAAAATAAATGAATAAAATAAAATGTTATTGAGCTATTTATAATATTCCTGAGTTAAGCTGTTTGCTTATTTCTTAGCGTGAATGTGAAAAGAAAATATATATATATATATAAATAATGATGAACTAAATTCTTGCTTGTTCTTTTGTCCTTCTGTCATACGAGAGACGAGAAGGAGGAGACAGAGAGAGAGAGAGAGGAGGTGCTAACATCAGCTGGCATCGATGACAACCACCCAGCCAAATTAAGGCCAGTACTGTACTTATCCACAAAACCTACTTTCCCTTACAGGATTTAATTGATACATTGTGTCTACATAGAATTTTTCATGTTCTGACCATTTCGCAGGAACTTGGCAACAGACTGATGAATTGATGTAATTGATAATTGCACATTAGAGTTTTTGTCAATGACTTGTTTTGATTAGAGTTGTGTTGGAAATCCAGCATTGACATTATTCTGTAAAATTAAGGTAATTAATTGCTTATTAATCAATTGGGTAGTGCTGCTGGTACAGGTATTTTATTTTTTAATTGCTCTGGAGTTGACTACTTTCCTTTACTCTTCCTCATCGGATGTGATAAGATTGGCACTAATCAATAATTTGGTAAAATAAAATTCACAGAATAATTAGTAATTGATTGATGTGATTAGTTGATTGATTGATTAATTGATTGATTGATTAGTTGATTGGTTGATTTGATTGATTAGTTGATTGATTGGATTAGTTAATTGGTTGATTGATTTGATTGATTAGTTGATTGATTGGATTAGTTGATTGGTTGATTGATTTGATTGATTAGTTGATTGATTGATTATTTGATTGATTCATTTGATTAGTAATTGATTGATTGACTTGATTGGATTAGTTAATTGGTTGATTGATTTGATTGATTAGTTGATTTGTTGATTGATTTGATTGATTAGTTGATTGATTGGATTAGTTGATTGATTGATTTCATTAGTAATTGATTGATTGATTGATTAGTAATTCATTGATTGATTTGATTAATAATTGATTGATTGATTGATTGATTAGTAATTCATTGATTGATTTGATTAATAATTGATTGATTGATTGATTGATTTAGTTAGTTGATTGATTGGATTGATTGATTGGTTGATTCGATTGATTGATTTGATTGGTTGAATTTATTGATTGATTGAATTAGTTGATTGATATATTGATTTGAATTGGTTAATTGATTGATTGGATTAATTGATTAATTATTTTTAAAAAAAAAAAAAAAAAAAAGAGGGAAACAAGAGGGAAACACATAACATAGTCATTACAATGGGGAAAAAGGACATCAAAACTACAAAAGCAATTACTCCTCTTCATGTAGTACAGAATAGTAATCCACTAGTTAATGGTATAGCAAAATTATCTGAAAAAATGGAATAAACGTTGGCCTGACATTGAACAACCATGGCCATTGGAAGGCACTCTTAACCCAGACGTCATCAAGATAATGCAAGTGCTTGTATCCACGTATAAGGCAGATCAAAAAGAAGGGGAAGAAAGGAAAACTTCGTAAAGAAAAAAGACAAAGAGAGCTGGGTGTTCTTAAGCTTTTTTGAAAATGAAGGACAAAAACTGATAAAAGATACAAAAGATAAGAGAGACAGAGGTACAGAGAAAATGGCCAAAGAGGTGAAGGTGACAGAAAAACTAATGGCAGAAGTCAATACACCTTTCTCATATATGGATTCAGTAAAAACACCCCCACCTTATGAGAAAGAAGCCAAGTTTAAGGACGTTTATCCTCAGCTTCCAGTGATCATTCAGGAAGGTGATTATTGCATCAGAGATGAGGATGAACGAATAATAGAGAGAGGACAAGCAGAAACGACCATAAAGATGAATCCAACTCCAAAGGCAGGAAGACAACGAGATGTCTGGAGACTAAGGGTAGAGTGAGATCAAGGAGGATGGAACTTGACGATGATGATGATGATGATGATGATCAGAGTGATTCAGAAGAGATCATGGGTGGATATGACCCTGTCATCAGACAGAGGTTGGCCAGAGCGGAAAGAAGGGGTGATGGAAGTTGGAAGAAGAAGAATACAAGCGATTCGAGCTCTGATGAAAACGAAGATGGAGACAACGGTGAAGATTTGGAGACTAAAGGCGCTTCATATTCAAGAGGATTTTATCCTCCAATGACTAACACAGAAGAAATAGAAAGAGATATAGACCGATGCGTATCATTCCTGTATAAGGCCAATAATTTAGAAGAAGTAAAAGAACTGGAAGAACGACTCAAGAAGCTGAAGACGAAGGAAAAGAAGCTGCTGAGAAAAGAATCCCAAGAATCTGAGAAGAGATATACATTGAGGCCAAGGAAAGATGGCACTAGTAAGAAATTATGCCGGTAATCATTCGAGGACAAAACCTTGAATATAAGCCTTTGCAGAATACCGATATGTCAGATATACTTGAGAAGCTGCCTACTCTTCAAGATGGAGCATATCCTTGGATTTCAAAGTTGGAAGAAATTACGGTGGGAACACAGTCTGCCATAGGAGACATTAAGAGACTTTTGGCTAATCTCCTTGGGATTCCAGGCATGGAAGAAATTTTTTCAGAGAGCTGGACTTCATAGATATGTGGGAACTGCTGTGAATGATCCTGAATTGTTGGCTGCAAGCAGGAATCGGCTGTGGAGAGCACTGAAAGATACGTTTCCAACAAATGTGCATCCTGACAACATTCTGATTGACCCACTAGGACAACAAGAAAATCCGAGAGCCTACGTGTCAAGAGTTCATCAAGTGTGGAGAAATATTACCGGAAATGATCCAGATGTGAGTCAAATTGAGCAGTCAATCTTGAGAGCTAAACTACAGATGGGACTGCCCTTACCGGTAAGGAGCAAACTGGCAGAAGTGGTTGGACTTGGGAGCATGACAAAAGGTGTCTATACAGATCATATAGCCCATCAAGTGGATCTGTACCGGAAAAAGGAACACAACCAGAAAGAACAGGACCAAGAAACTCTCCGAAAACTCAATCAAATACAACTGGTTGAGAAGAAGAAGGAGAAGAGAAGCTTTGGTTATGCAGAATCAGTGTGAACCAAATCAACAATCACTGCTACAGTTTCAACTGAACAAGATCAAATGCAACTGTACCAGCCACAACTAGTGGTACAAGTTGTTTCATATCCATAGATAGTGTCTGGAAAGAAATAATTTCAGAGGAAGATACAGGAGCAAGTGAAGATCATCTGGAGGACAGGTGAATCCTTTAGAGGAAAGGAGCAAGAATTCTAGAGGTGCCCAGAAGATCCGAAAAGGAGGAGTTTCAACTGATAGCTCCGATTAGAGAAGAAGAGAAAAAGATCCAACAATTGAAGTGAAAATAAACAATGGACTAT
Source organism: Coregonus clupeaformis (assembly GCF_020615455.1). Taxonomy (NCBI): domain Eukaryota; kingdom Metazoa; phylum Chordata; class Actinopteri; order Salmoniformes; family Salmonidae; genus Coregonus; species Coregonus clupeaformis. The sequence continues at coordinate 9,862,514 of NC_059205.1, read as the reverse complement.
GGGAAGTGATGATGGATAGCAGAAAGGCGTTTATCTGTGTTCAGCCTGAAGAGGTTACACATCTCACTATGTCAAATCAATTAATTATGAGAAGAACTTGGAGTGAAGATCAGCGATTTCTGAAAATGATGATTTTGGCTCAAGGACAAGGAGAGTCATAAGCTGTACGGAAGACAAATGAATCTGTTTGAAGTGTGAAGATGAATTGAGAATCTATGGAAGAAGAGATGTTGAAAAAGGTTCAAGAATGTTTGAGATATTAAAGTAGGACTGATATTGGATTTGTGAAATCAGCTCAATTGAGGTGAAAGTTGAGGAGGCAGACCTCCTTGGAAGAATCAGTATCCATTGAAAGATGAAGCAATCCAAGGGATTGAACCAGAAATTTAAGGACTTTCGAAAGCAAGTGTTTTGAAGACAATAGAAAAATCGTTAGAGTAGCAATCAAATATTGTTTTGGAGAAACCATGATGATTTAGTAAGCTATGGGTTAGCTTATGTTGTAAATGGGAGATTAGGATAAAAATCACAAAGGAGTAGAGTTTTTGGGAACCATATTTTCTTGAATAGATTGACTATGTCATAGGCAGATGCACAATCTGTTTGAAAAATAATGTGTGACTGTTATTCTTGGTTACATTCATATACCAAGAGGTTCATAAGATGTTCAACTAAGCTAAAATATGCTCAGTCGGTTGCAAAGTTGTTGTGTAAAAAAGTCATAAGCAGGTGGGAATTTCCCGATTTAATATCCTCAGAAAATGGGAAAGAGTTTTGTGAATAAATCAGTGAAATGGGTTTTTGAAAAATTAGAGAAAAATCAAAATTTGAAAAAGTCAGACTAAAATGTTATGAAAACTAGGGTTGAAATAACTCTAGGAAATTTGGAATATCTGATTGTGGGACGATTATATTATTGTGATGAATCAAAGGGGGGAAATGGAATGTCATTCATTTTATATCTAATTTTATATATCATTTTTAGTTGACATTGATGTTTTAATTTGCATGTGTTGTTTTGCAAAAGATACTGTTTGGTATTTTCTTTTCTTCCAGAAGCATATGGGGGGAATATGTAGAGGGACTCAAATACTCAAACATGGACAATATGAATGGACTGGAGGAAGTGGAACAAGGAAGGAGTGGAAATGTTCCGATTCCATCATCGACGTCGCATTGAAAGTCGACACTGTGGAGGAGATGAAGTGTAGTGGACTACATTCCAGTGTTATATTCTTTCTGCATTAATTTTTGAACAATTATGTTTTCTGTTGTTGGGTACATGTGGGGACCTCAGATGTTTTTGTTTATTTCGTTGAAGTTTAGGGATATGGGGTCTAGGCAAGGACAGAGAGAATCCACAGGAGGGTCCGATGGGTCGACCAGCCTGAATGTGGACATTTTGATTGTATTTTGTTTGCTGGGGTTTTTATATGTATTCAATTGCATCATAGCTTAAAATGTATTGATAAAGATGTATAAATTGATCTGGAGTACTTAGGTGGTCGCCTAGGGCAGAGGGGCCGTGAGAGAATTTTCCTGTCTTGACTGACTGATGGATATTTGGAATGAAAGCTGCCAGACAGGTTTTTCGCTCTTACACTCCATGATAATTCAATTACACTCCATGACAATTCATTTACACTCCATGACAATTTATTTACACTCCATGACAATTTATTTACACTCCATAACAATTTATTTACACTACATAACAATGTACTTACACTCCATAATAATGTATTTACACTACATACAAAAATGTGTCTATATAAACATGTGTTTACTCTCCATAAATGTTGGCTTATTGTTAAAGTTACTCAAGAACAAAATTTGTTATTTGTCATAATTCTATTCTTTTTGTTTTCGAGACTTAATTAGTCTCGAAGGGGGGAAATATGTAGTGTCTGAGGGTTTAGGATTGTGCTGACGTTTACAAAATTGTGTAACAGATGAACTTTGCTCTACTTTGTTGAAACATCTGGAAAGCATTACTAAATTCCTGGAAAAGAGGATATGTAATGGCCAGGGATTGGATGTTAGAATCACGCCATGCTCTGGCCATGTATGATATAAATGCCATGTCTTGAACAGAGAGGGAGAATAGCTAATCAGATTGGCTCCGGCTGTTCTCTAGATATCTGCAGGTATCGGTAAATTGGACACTGTAAACTCTTTGTTATAATAAACCTTTATAATCAAAGTACAGTGTCGGCGGACTTCTTATCATCACAGCATGGATCAGCAAAGGTGTGTCTTTTAGACACTACACCCACTGACAAACAAATGATCAGTCTATAATTTTAATGGTAGGTTTATTTGAACAGTGAGAGACAGAATAACAACAACAAAAAATCCAGAAAAACCCATGTCAAAAATGTTATAAATTGATTTGCATTTTAATGAGGGAAATAAGTATTTGACCCCTCTCAATCAGGTGTCTTTTATACAGGTAACGAGCTGAGATTAGGAGCACACTCTTAAAGGGAGTGCTCCTAATCTCAGTTTGTTACCTGTATAAAAGACACCTGTCCACAGAAGCAATCAATCAATCAGATTCCAAACTCTCCACCATGGCCAAGACCAAAGAGCTCTCCAAGGATGTCAGGGACAAGATTGTAGACCTACACAAGGCTGGAATGGGCTACAAGACCATCGCCAAGCAGCTTGGTGAGAAGGTGACAACAGTTGGTGTGATTATTCGGAAATGGAAGAAACACAAAATAACTGTCAATCTCCCTCGGCCTGGGGCTCCATGCAAGATCTCACCTCGTGGAGTTGCAATGATCATGAGAACGGTGAGGAATCTGCCCAGAACTACACAGGAGGATCTTGTCAATGATCTCAAGGCAGCTGGGACCATAGTCACCAAGAAAACAATTGGTAACACACTACGCCGTGAAGGACTGAAATCCTGCAGCGCCCGCAAGGTCCCCCTGCTCAAGAAAGCACATATACAGGCCCGTCTGAAGTTTGCCAATGAACATCTGAATGATTCAGAGGAGAACTGGGTGAAAGTGTTGTGGTCAGATGAGACCAAAATCGAGCTCTTTGGCATCAACTCAACTCGCCGTGTTTGGAGGAGGAGGAATGCTGCCTATGACCCCAAGAACACCATCCCCACCGTCAAACATGGAGGTGGAAACATTATGCTTTGGGGGTGTTTTTCTGCTAAGGGGACAGGACAACTTCACCGCATCAAAGGGACGATGGACGGGGCCATGTACCGTCAAATCTTGGGTGAGAACCTCCTTCCCTCAGCCAGGGCATTGAACATGGGTCGTGGATGGGTATTCCAGCATGACAATGACCCAAAACACACGGCCAAGGCAACAAAGGAGTGGCTCAAGAAGAAGCACATTAAGGTCCTGGAGTGGCCTAGCCAGTCTCCAGACCTTTATCCCATACAAAATCCGTGGAGGGAGCTGAAGGTTCGAGTTGCCAAACGTCAGCCTCGAAACCTTAATGACTTGGAGAAGATCTGCAAAGAGGAGTGGGACAAAATCCCTCCTGAGATGTGTGCAAACCTGGTGGCCAACTACAAGAAACGTCCGACCTCTGTGATTGCCAACAAGGGTTTTGCCACCAAGTACTAAGTCATGTTTTGCAGAGGGGTCAAATACTTATTTCCCTCATTAAAATGCAAATCAATTTATAACATTTTTGACATGCGTTTTTCTGGATTTTTGTTGTTGTTATTCTGTCTCTCACTGTTCAAATAAACCTACCATTAAAATTATAGACTGATCATGTCTTTGTCAGTGGGCAAACGTACAAAATCAGCAGGGGATCAAATACTTTTTTCCCTCACTGTAGATTTTGTCATGACTCAGCCAATGCAAAAAAAATCTTTAGCTTAAACAGAAAGATTTTAATGGGGATTTTTATTTGAGTTATTATAACTTGAGCAAAGAAATTATTTGAATATTATTTTTTTTATATACATTTAGCAGACGCTCTTATCCAGAGCGACTTACAGGAGCAATTAGGGTTAAGTGCCTTGCTTAAGGGCACATCGACAGATTTTTCACCTAGTCGGCTCGGGGATTAGAACCAGCGACCTTTCGGTTACTGGCACAATGCTCTTACCCACTAAGCTACCGGCCGCCCAATATGTTTTTATATATATATACAGTGGGGAAAAAAAGTATTTAGTCAGCCACCAATTGTGCAAGTTCTCCCACTTAAAAAGATGAGAGAGGCCTGTAATTTTCATCATAGGTACACGTCAACTATGACAGACAAAAGGAGAATTTTTTTTCCAGAAAATCACATTTTAGGATTTTTTATGAATTTATTTGCAAATTATGGTGGAAAATAAGTATTTGGTCAATAACAAAAGTTTCTCAATACTTTGTTATATACCCTTTGTTGGCAATGACACAGGTCAAACGTTTTCTGTAAGTCTTCACAAGGTTTTCACACACTGTTGCTGGTATTTTGGCCCATTCCTCCATGCAGATCTCCTCTAGAGCAGTGATGTTTTGGGGCTGTCGCTGGGCAACACAGACTTTCAACTCCCTCCAAAGATTTTCTATGGGGTTGAGATCTGGAGACTGGCTAGGCCACTCCAGGACCTTGAAATGCTTCTTACGAAGCCACTCCTTCGTTGCCCGGGCGGTGTGTTTGGGATCATTGTCATGCTGAAAGACCCAGCCACGTTTCATCTTCAATGCTGATGGAAGGAGGTTTTCACTCAAAATCTCACGATACATGGCCCCATTCATTCTTTCCTTTACACAGATCAGTTGTCCTGGTCCCTTTGCTGAAAAACAGCCCCAAAGCATGATGTTTCCACCCCCATGCTTCACAGTAGGTATGGTGTTCTTTGGATGCAACTCAGCATTCTTTGTCCTCCAAACACGACGAGTTGAGTTTTTACCAAAAAGTTATATTTTGGTTTCATCTGACCATATGACATTCTCCCAATCCTCTTCTGGATCATCCAAATGCACTCTAGCAAACTTCAGACGGGCCTGGACATGTACTGGCTTAAGCAGGGGGGACACGTCTGGCACTGCAGGATTTGAGTCCATGGCGGCGTAGTGTGTTACTGATGGTAGGCTTTGTTACTTTGGTCCCAGCTCTCTGCAGGTCATTCACTAGGTCCCCCCGTGTGGTTCTGGGATTTTTGCTCACCGTTCTTGTGATCATTTTGACCCCACGGGGTGAGATCTTGCGTGGAGGCCCAGATCGAGGGAGATTATCAGTGGTCTTGTATGTCTTCCATTTCCTAATAATTGCTCCCACAGTTGATTTCTTCAAACCAAGCTGCTTACCTATTGCAGATTCAGTCTTCCCAGCCTGGTGCAGGTCTACAATTTTGTTTCTGGTGTCCTTTGACAGCTCTTTGGTCTTGGCCATAGTGGAGTTTGGAGTGTGACTGTTTGAGGTTGTGGACAGGTGTCTTTATACTGATAACAAGTTCAAACAGGTGCCATTAATACAGGTAACGAGTGGAGGACAGAGGAGCCTCTTAAAGAATAAGTTACAGGTCTGTGAGAGCCAGAAATCTTGCTTGTTTGTAGATGACCAAATACTTATTTTCCACCATAATTTGCAAATAAATTCATAAAAAATCCTACAATGTGATTTTCTGGATTTTTTTTTCTCAATTTGTCTGTCATAGTTGACGTGTACCTATGATGAAAATTACAGGCCTCTCTCATCTTTTTAAGTGGGAGAACTTGCACAATTGGTGGCTGACTAAATAGTTTTTTTCCCCACTGTATATATATATTTTTTTTATGTATGCCCAGCTCATTAGGCCCCTTGATGATGTGAGGCCTGAGGCAATTGCCTCTTCTGTCTGATGGTAAGTCTGCCAGCCCAGTGCATTAACCCAGCTCGTGAGGGGGCTTCAAGGGTATTATCCTTAATTGCTATCGCTCATGCTATGACAAAATCTCTAGTTACACGTTATGCTCAGGTCAATTGGCGTGTTGTTTGAGGTTGTTGTTCTGAACATGTGAGGGGACAGTGTAGCCGAGACCATTACAGAGCATCGTTATGGGAGATGGATGAAGCTAGGCCCAAAATCCATTACATGTTCTTTTAGACCCCTAGTCTTCTTTGTTGTGATTGTGAAACAACACATACACAGACAGAAAGGTAACATGTGGCTCAGTTGGTAGAGCTTGCAACGCCAGGGTTGTGGGTTTGATTCCCATGGGAGACCCGTATGAATTAATATGTATGCACTCACTACTGTAAATTGCTCTGGATAAGTCTCTGCAAAATGACTAGAATGTAACATTTGTTTGACAATTTTCACAATTGTGTTGTTAGCCTATTACTATAATTAGGCTACCATTGCACTCCAATGGAGAAATGTTTACCAGTGTGTAATGTGAATCATGTCTGAATGGTGTTTCCCACTGATTGAATAATGTCTTCGCGCTTATATGAAATGGCAAGTTGCCACGTTTTATTTACTAACACACTATGCCCTAAGGTGATCCAGTTTAGAATCTGCCTGGAGTGATTGGCTTTAGCTCAGAGGGCTAACAAAGGCAGTCATGAACCTGGTTATGACTTGTCAATGTTCAGTGTATGTATCACATAACATCTGAGGTAATAATCTAGATAAGAAGAGGACAACAGTAACAATGCCCTCAGTGACATCTCAAGAGGGAGTTCAACTCTCTCCATGTACTGTGCTTCTCACATGCTAATTGATATCCCACACTTATGCTTTTCAACAGCGCACATGACCTGTCTGTGGCAGGGTATTTGGCAGTGCGGCCCTTTAAAAAGCCCATGTAGCCTCCTAGAGGCATACAGTCAAAGGAGATCCACCCAGCCACCAGCAGGTCTCCTATAGCCTTCAGAGGACAGATCTACCTATCTATTTACACCATGCATATTAACACCCTGCTCATAGCGTCAGCTCTCCTTTTGGGGGTCACCGTTGTTGCCATTTGGCCTGCGGACCATCTCCACATGCAGTGCAAAGTAATATGGTATGGAACTCAAGTTTATTGATGTTGGAATTTATTTGTGATCATTTATTAGAAACAATGAGGGACAAGTTTGATATTGAAGACTGGTAGCATCTTAGTATTATTTTTAACTAGTTTGAGTTTGCCTCTTGGGTGTAGTTAGATAATTTAGTAACCTACAAGTATAATAGATTGTCATTATGTCAAAAAAGTTTATAATTTAGACTGCTGGATTTGTGATGTACTGTATGTTCTATTGAAATAATTTGATGTAAACAGCAAAGCATGTTTTTCATACACTCTTTTATACCATTTGGCAGCAGATGTGTTGAAGATGTTGGACTTCTACTTTTAAAACATGTTTGAAAATGTGTTTTAAATCCTTTAATGGCAATGCAGTGTGTTTTGATACAGTAGGCTACTAACTGACCTGGTTGGGTGATGCCTAACTCCTGGAACTGGCAGAGTTTGGGACTAGCTAGCTAGACAGAGATAACATTTCTGTGTGGTAATCAGACTATGTGAGAGATCCAATATAATCAGTGTGAAAGGGGGTGAAATTCACAATAGGCAAGGTCCATTTTTCTTACCTGTTATACATGTAAAGCATCTCTGCATTGGCACTGTCCAGTAGGGGGTGAATGGAGACAGAAGGGTTCAACTTGACTGTGAGATACATATTTCTTTAATGTTAATGTGTCACCGGCTGGGGTTCGAATCCCGGGGCTCTCCTTTGGTTTATAGGCTTATTGCTGCCCCGTGCGAAGATGTCTACATAGCTGTGGTGAACCAGATCAAGGCCTGGAGAGGAAGGGAAAGCTGTGAACATGGAGGAAAGAACTGTCTGTATGAGGTAGGAGCCCACTAACATTACATTCCCCATACAGAATAGTTCATTTTTCCCCACTAACACTACATTCCCCATATTGAATAGTACATTTTTCACACAAGTACTACATTCCCCATTCTGAACAGTCTCGGAAATTCCAGACCTAGTGTATGCTGGAACATTGGTTACATTGTGGGAGGCAACCCGTCTGTCTAGAGAGACTACGTACAGAATAGTACCTCTTTGTCCATCGTGAAATTAACATTTGTCTATTGCGGTCTTGTTTAAAATTCATAACCCCTTGAACACCAAACACATACACATCAGTGGAGGCTCCTCAGAGGAGGAAGATCCTCAGTGAATTTCATAAAATTATATTATCATTTTTAGATAAAACTATACTAAATATTATCACGTCACCAAATAATTGATTAAAACACACTGTTTTGCAAAGAAGGTCTACAGTAGCCTCAACAGCACTCTGTAGGGTAGCACCATGGTGTAGCCAGAGGACAGCTAGCTTCCGTCCTCCTCTGGGTACATTGACTTCAATACAAAACCAAGGAGGCTCATGGTTCTCACCCCCTTCCATAGACTTACACAGTAATTATGACAACTTCCGGAGTGACTGTCTGTCACCTCAAATTTGTCTCTCGACCTATGTGCACCTACGTTGTAAACTGTCATTCATAGGCTAAGTTGTAGCAACCTCATGATGGGTATAGGGAAAATTAGAAATAAGGCCATGCTCATGAAAAAAACTTGGTCCTCCCTCATCTTAAATGGCACTGACCGCCACTGAACACCAAACACATACACATGCCCTGACCACCAAACACATATCCATGCCTGCAGTATAGGAGTTTGATTACAGTATTTATTTCATTAAATTCCATGTCCTTTAACACTATCTGTATAAGGTTGTTCATTGTTTTGAGATCCGTTTGCTGGTTTTGTGTATTCAATGAAATCTGCACTTTGATTCCTCAGTTGGTTTCTGTGACCCCTTATGAGATCAAAGCCAAGAAAATGTATCCCAGCACCAGAAATGTGAACGACCTCACCTTCAACCTCTATCGAACCGAGGAGTCTTCCACATGCCGCATGTCGGTAAGCTAGAAAAAAGGTCCCCAAAGGTCACATCAAAGGTCACCAGGAGCACAGTTGGTCAAAGTGACATACAGTGCCTTCGGAAAGTATTCAGACCCCTTCACTTTTTCAAAGTTTTGTTACGCTACAGCCTTATTCTAAAATGCATTAAATTGTTTTTTTCCCCTCATCAATCAACACACAATACCCCATAATGACAAAGCAAATACAGGTTTTTAGAAATATGACATTTACATAAGTATTCAGACCTTTACTCAGTACTTTGTTGAAGCGCCTTCGGCAGCGATTACAGCATCGAGTCTTCTTGGGTATGACGCTACAAGCTTGGCACACCTGTATTTGGAGAGTTTCTCCCATTCTTCTCTGTAGATCCTCTCAAGCTCTGTCAGGTTGGATGGGGAGCGTTGTTGCGCAGCTATTTTCAGGTCTCTCCAGAGATGTTCGATCGGGTTCAAGTCCGGACTCTGGCTGGGCCCCTCAAGGACATTTAGAGACTTGTCCCGAAGCCACTCATGCGTTGTCTTGGCTGTGTGCATAGGGTCATTGTCCTGTTGGAAGGTGAACCTTCGCCCCAGTCTGAGGTCCTGCGCGCTCTGGAGCAGGTTTTCATCAAGGATCTCGCTGTACTTTGCTCCGTTCATCTTTCCCTCGATCCTGACTAGTCTCCCAGTCCCTGCCGCTGAAAAACATCCCCACAGCATGATGCTGCCACCACCATGCTTCACCGTAGGGATGGTGCCAGGTTTCCTCCAGATGTGACGCTTGGCATTCAGGCCAAAAAGTTCAATCTTGGTTTCATCAGACCAGAGAATCTTGTTTCTCATGGTCTGAAAGTCTTTAGGTGCCTTTTGGCAAACTCCAAGCGGGCTGTCATGTGCCTTTTACTGAGGAGTGGCTTCCGTCTGGCCACTACCATAAAGGCCTGATTGGTGGAGTGCTGAAGAGATGGTTGTCCTTCTGGAAGGTTCTCCCATCTCCACAGAGGAACTCTAGAGCTCTGTCAGAGTGACCATCAGGTTCTTGGTCACCTCCCTGACAATGGACCTTCTCCCCCGATTGGTCAGTTTGGCCGGGCGGCCAGCTCTAGGAAGAGTCTTGGTGGTTCCAAACTTCTTCCATTTAAGAATGATGGAGGCCACTGTGTTCTTGGGTACCTTCAATGCTGCAGAAATGTTTTGGTACCGTTCCCCAGATCTGTGCCTCGACACAATCCTGTCTCGGAGCTCTACGGACAATTCCTTCGACCTCATGGCTTGGTTTTTGCTCTGACATGCACTGTCAACTGTGGGACCTTATATAGACAGGTGTGTGCCTTTCCAAATCATGTCCAATTAATTGAATTTACCACAGGTGGACTCCAATCAAGGTGTAGAAACATCTCAAGTATGATCAATGGAAACAGGATGCACCTGAGCACAATTTCGAGTCTCATAGCAAAGGGTCTGAATACTTATGTATATAAGATATTTCTGTTTTTAATTTTTTATACATTTGCTAAAATAAAAAAATAAAAATGTTTTCGCTTTGTCATTATGGGGTAATGTGTGTAGATTGCTGAGGATTTTTTATTTATTTAATCTATTTTAGAATAAGGCTGTAACATAACACAATTTGGAAAAAGTCAAAGGGTCTGAATACTTTCCGAAGGCACTGTATGGTGAAGATTTAGGTCATTTTGTCTCCATCACAAAGCAATCCATCAATCATTCTTCCCTTCCACACAGACAGTGGCCTCTCGCGTGTTCTCAAGTGACACTTCTGTTATTTACCAGGGTGATGCTATCTCAGAGTCTTGGATAAGCCTGATGGATAATTGCGCCAACTACTGCAGCCTCAAAGACCTGCTAGTCGGTAAGAGTATATCCCTACGACTTTATCCAGTAACGTCCCCTATTCTACTGCCATTTACTTTACGTTCGTATTCTTATCTTTTACTATTTCTCATTATTGTTGCATTGTCAAGAAGGAACCTGCAAGGAAATATTTCGTTGGACGATATATACCATGCGTATCCCGTACATGTGACTAGTAAAACTTGAAACAAAGTCCCCACTAAACGACAATACAATGTCAACCATACTCAACAATCTGATTCTGGCCTTGCCTGTCTCATACCTTTGCAGGAAGTGGGCTCAGTAAGATTCAAGGATTCCAGGAGTACACCAACGACTGGATTTGCCATGCGTACGAATCAGCCAACTGTACAGTTAAGCGTTTCAGCAGAAGGATTGGGGAATGAATACAGATCATGTATAGCAGGGTTCTTCAATTCCGGTCCTGGAGGGCCGAAACACTTCTGTTTTTTATTTCTACCTGGTAGTTAATTGCACTCACCTGGTGTCCCAGGTCTGAATTAGCCCCTGATAAGAAGGAGAGGATGAAAAACAGAGGTGTTTCGGCCCTCCAGGACCGGAATAGGCTACACTCTCTGGAGCCCTCTGGTTCTGTATGTTCATAATAACATAGGATAATAACATAGGCCTACGTGACTTAGTTTCAAACGTAATTCTAAAATGTACAGGGTACATTTTTTACGTTGATATTTGTGTATACTCAATTAAAAACTCTTAACAATATTTGATTTATGTTTATGATGTAAATTCATACACCAATTGGTTTTCGCTTTGGAGTGAAACCCCTTGCTTGCACAAAAATGTGGCTAGTAGTTATCAAGGTTTAGCTTAATTTGTACACATAACATTGTTCATTATCTTTTTATTTTTTTATGAATGAAGAAAGTGTCAATTTACAATTTTGGGGTGGGTTAGATTGTTCTTTTCAGGGAAGAGTCACCTTATGTTTGCCAAATTTCATTAATCTCTGTTTGATATAATAAAGATTGGAGTCACTGGATCCGTAGAATTTACATCAGTGTGAGAACAGTTGCAGTATTTGTAACATGTTGATAGCCAAAAGAAGATTACAGTAGTCAGGACTATTCAGTCCAACATCAAAACCATCTGAAAACACGGGAAGCAGAAGATGACAAGATCGGGGTTTTCCATGCTAAGCCGCATTCTGCATACCAACAATGTGACACACCACACAACCCAACCACGGTATGGACACCTGCATATAGCCATTTATAATACATCATGTTCATTCTCACTTTAAGGAAATGTCATTTTGTTTAACAAGTTATGTAATGTCTCCTTAATCAAAATGATCACAATTTCTAAATATTGTATCTTTAGTCATATTGTGATCCATTTATAGGATATACATTTACATTTTAGTCATTTAGCAGACGCTCTTATCCAGAGCGACGTACAGTTAGTGCATACATGTTTTATTTTTTTCATACAGGCCCCCCGTGGGAATCGAACCCACAACCCTGGCGTTGCAAACGCCATGCTCTACCAACTGAGCTAAATCTTGAAAACAAAGAATGGATACAGAGATAAGTCTTAGCATACAATTCCATTATAGGAAGATAATGTATTTCATCCTATGGAGATATACTTGTGGGCTTTTCATACAGTAGGAAATCAGGTTAAAGAGATTCTATGAAAGTGGGTAGAGTTGTGACATAACTCTTGAATTACAAGTCCTCCTCCAGATGATATTTGGAATGTGCAGCAAGTCAATTATATTATACATTCAAATATATTATTAACATGAATAAAAATGACTGTCATGAAACATCATTTTAATGATTGAAAATACAGTATAGTATAATAGTTCACATCTGCATACTGTATAAGGTGCAGAACATGATGTACCATTAGAACTTAAACCTGCTATGTCTTTGATCATAATCAAACTTTCTGGACAGTTTTTACAGTCAGTCGAATGTTCAGATCAGGTTGCTGCGCCCGAATGATATGGTAGAGCTAGAAGAGAGAATATTTATCAATATTTACTTCAACTCAAGCTCATCTAATCCATATCTTATTTTCCAATATAAATAATTGTATAATAGATCAATCATATGCAGTGGAACTTTATATAAAATATATACATACATTGCTACCAGGGATATAGATTTTTTTTTTAAACAAGCAAACCACCATAATTGAATGAGGAAATGTTACCTGACTCAAGACTGGATCAACTGTGGTCTAAATGTTACCTGACTCAAGACTGGATCAACTGTGGTCTAAATGTTACCTGACTCAAGACTGGATCAACTGTGGTCTAAATGTTACCTGACTCAAGACTGGATCAACTGTGGTCTAAATGTCACCTGACTCAAGACTGGATCAACTTCAGTCTAAATGCTACCTGACTCAAGACTGGATCAACTGTGGTCTAAATGCTACCTGACTCAAGACTGGATCAACTGTGGTCTAAATGTTACCTGACTCAAGACTGGATCAACTGTGGTCTAAATGTCACCTGACTCAAGACTGGATCAACTTCAGTCTAAATGTTACCTGACTCAAGACTGGATCAACTGTAGTCTAAATGTTACCTGACTCAAGACTGGATCAACTTCAGTCTAAATGTTACCTGACTCAAGACTGGATCAACTGTGGTCTAAATGTTACCGGACTCAAGACTGGATTAACTGTAGTCTAAATGTCACCTGACTCAAGACTGGATCAACTGCAGTCTAAATGTTACCTGACTCAAGACTGAAACAACTGTAGGCTAAATGTTACCTGACTCAAGACTGAAACTGTAGGCTGAATGTTACTTGTCTCAAGACTGGATCAACTGTGGTCTAAATGTTACCTGACTCAAAACTGGATCAACTGTGGTCTAAATGTCACCTGACTCAAGACTGGATCAACTTCAGTCTAAATGCTACCTGACTCAAGACTGGATCAACTGTGGTCTAAATGCTACCTGACTCAAGACTGGATCAACTGTGGTCTAAATGTTACCTGACTCAAGACTGGATCAACTGTGGTCTAAATGTCACCTGACTCAAGACTGGATCAACTTCAGTCTAAATGTTACCTGACTCAAGACTGGATCAACTGTAGTCTAAATGTTACCTGACTCAAGACTGGATCAACTTCAGTCTAAATGTTACCTGACTCAAGACTGGATCAACTGTGGTCTAAATGTTACCGGACTCAAGACTGGATTAACTGTAGTCTAAATGTCACCTGACTCAAGACTGGATCAACTGCAGTCTAAATGTTACCTGACTCAAGACTGAAACTGTAGGCTGAATGTTACTTGTCTCAAGACTGGATCAACTGTGGTCTAAATGTTACCTGACTCAAAACTGGATCAACTGTGGTCTAAATGTTACCTGACTCAAGACTGGATCAACTGTAGTCTCATTTAGCTCCTGATAAGATTGGACAGCAGTCTGAAGAATTGCAAATCCTATATTTGGGCAAGAGTATTCCAATTATGTCAGTATATAAAGACAATTAGCAGAGTATCATAATTCAATGTATGTACTTTATGCTTAAATACCCACCACTTTTCGGTGCTTTAGTACCAAAAGGTGGGTCCACATATGGGGTAGTAAAAGTTGGAGGTGTTGTCACCTGTGTTGTGGTAGGCATTGGTTCCATTGAAGGTGTTGGAGCTGATGGGGGAAAATATTGACATGAAGCTATCTTTCATTAGCCTGAAATCCAGACCTGTTTTATGTTAATCATTCCACTCCCTGTACTCCGTCATATACAAAACATTACAAGGAGTGGAATGATAGCCCAAAGAGACTGGTACCCAGTCTAGTCACGACCAGCAATAAAAATACAAATAAAGTAGTTTTACATTTACATTTACGTCATTTAGCGACTTACAAATTGGTGCATTCAACTTAGGATAGCCAGTGGGACAACCACCCTTTTTATTTTTTTATTTTTATGGGGGAGGGGGGTAGAAGGATTACTGTCTTCACAGTAGTCATCACACTTCTCTACTTCCTACTATATTTGAAATATCACCCCCCCCCCAAGAAATTCCACATTCAATAATCTGATTTGTTCAATTGTATTGTTCTATTCTTTTCCACACATTCTTTTTATTTTTTTTACTTACTCATGCTCGCTACTCATAACTGGAAGACACACATTCATTCACTGATATCTGGGGTTGGTCATGTTTCAACAGTCATTGTTTTCTGGACTAAATCAGACATAATTGTATTTTTAAATCATGAACATTAAAAACATGTTAAATGGATAACTTACCAAAGGATTGCCCTGCAGACAAAGCAACACATCCAACACAAAATAATAGGAACAGCATGATGTTGTTTCAGAAGACAGAGCAAGAGCACCGACTGAGCTCTGATGTGGGAAGATTATGTTCAGTGAGTCCGTCTGACAATCTTTGTTCAGCATGAGGAAGTTGTCTCCTCTATTCATTGTGGTAGGGAGTTGCCTTTTGAATAATGCCCTGGTTTTCAAAGAATTCCTTTGAGGCACAAGTGATTTCAGAAAAAGGTCAGACGTCTCCTCTTGAACCCATTTTAATAGCTATTAGGAAGTTGTTCCATATGTCTCACAAGATTTTATGTCAAGACCTCAACCAGTATTTTTTAAAGGTCCAATGAAGCCGTTTTTATCTCAATATCAAATCGTTTCTGGGTAACAATTAAGCACCTTACTGTGGTTGCTTTCAATGAAAACAGTAAAAAAAGAAACAAAAATAGCTTCTTAACAAAGAGCAATTTCTCAAGCAAGACTTTTGTCACCAGGCAGGCCAAAACGCAATCCCACCAAAACAGGCTGAAATTTCAGGTGGTATTTTCAAACAGCTCTTATAATAAAAAGGGCATTAATATCCTTTTCATAATTTCATAGTACTATTCCAAACTCATAGTGTGGAAATATATATAAAACACAGGAAAATCACGTTTTTGTTTGCATTGGGCCTTTAAACAAATTAATTGTATTATCAACTAATTGATCATTCTGACAAGCAACCATATATTCTATTGGGATATATCCAGAAACACATTGCCAGGAGTAAAAAATTAATAAAAACATTACAGATTTTTTTAATGCACATTTACAATACAATTCTATAAAGGTTAGCTGACAAATGGAAAATATGTGCCTTTCAAAGAATAGGTCAATAATCTATTATTTAAGTGTATTTCTCATATCACTGCAAGTTGTTCCAGTTCATTCAAAAATAACATGCAAATCAATCAACTCACCAAACGGTTGTTCAGTACATTGAACAGTGACACACATTCTCTTTCCTAATGCCACTACAGTCTTATTAGCCATCTGGTGCTGTAAGTGAGGCTGCCCTACTGTGGGGTTTCTCTAGGGGCTCTGGCGCTTGCTGCGGCTGCTGCTGCTGCTGCTGCTGGTGGAGCTGGGTGGATGGGAGTCCCGTGGAGAGGTGATGAGAGGAAGGGACGTCACGGACAACCCCAGGCCCAGCTCCAGAGTCTTAACAGGGGGAGACTGCACTGACGACGCCCTTGGGCTGCTGCTTGCTGAAGACCCAGCTGACCTGCAGTGAAAAAATACAAAATACATTTAAGAAGCTATATTTTACAAGAACATATTGACATACAATGAGTGTACAAATCATGCTCTTTCCATGACATAGACTGACCAGGTGAATCCAGGTGAAAGCTATGATCCCTTATTGATGTCACCTGTTAAATCCACTTAAAATCATTAGACAGGATAAGGAAGGATTTTTAAGCCTTGAGACAATTGAGACATGGATTGTATACAGTGCCTTCGGAAAGTATTCAGACCCCTTGACTTTTTCCACATTTTGTTACATTACAGCCTTATTCTAAAATTGATTAAATTGTTTTTTCCCTCATCAATCTAAACACAATACCCCATAATGTTTTTAGAAATGTTTGCAAATGTATTTTAAAAAATGTTAGATCGGGTTCAAGTCCAGGCTCTGGCTGGGCCACTCAAGGATATTCAGAGATTTGTCCCGAAGCCACTCCTGCGTTGTCTTAGCTGTCTGCTTAGGGTCGTTGTCCTGTTGGAAGGTGAACCTTCTCCCCAGTCTGAGGACCTGAGCTCTCTGGAGCAGGTTTTCCTCAAGGATCTCTCTGTACTTTGCACCGTTCATCTTTCCCTCGATCCTGACTAGTCTCCCAGTCCCTGCCGCTGAAAAACATCCCCACAGCATGATGCTGCCACCACCATGCTTCACCGTAGGGATGGTGCCAGGTTTCATCCAGACGTGATGCTTGGCATTCAGGCCAAAGAGTTCAATCTTGGTTTCATCAGACCAGAAAATCTTGTTTCTCATGGTCAGAGTCCTTTAGGTGCCTTTTGGCAAACTCCAGGCGGGCTGTCATGTGCCTTTTATTGAGGAGTGGCTTCCATCTGGCCACTCTACCATAAAGGCCTGACTGGTGGAGTGCTGCAGAGATGGTTGTTGTTCTGGAAGGTTCTCCCATCTCCACAGAGGAACTCTGGAGCTCTGTCAGAGTGACCATCGGGTTCTTGGTCACCTCTCTGACTAAGGGTGCATTCGTAAATTCACTCTGGCCATCTACTCCGATTTCAGAGCACTCTCATCTGAGTGTGCCAGGGCACAGAATAACTGATGAATTTACGAACGCTCAACACCCGTTGAATATGACCGGTGTCAGTAAACGTCGGCAAAAAAGCATAATTAAATTGTTGCCAGCAGCACAGTTAGTCACCAACGCTCTGGATAACATGACAACAGCCTAACTCTGCAAGGGCGAGTAAAATTGACAGAGTGAAGTGTTCTCTCATTTGTGTCTGGAAATAGCTAGCAAGCTAGCCAACGTTAGCCAGTTAGCTTGGGTGCTTGACTGCCGTTGTGACGTCAAAACACTCGGATCAACCCTACTCCTCAGCCAGAGCGTCCAGTGTGTGCTCTGAACGCTCCGAAAACGGACAATCTGACAACATTTTGAATTTACTAACACCCAGAGCGCACTCTGGCACTCCGGATTGAATTTACGAACACACCCCAAGGCCTTTCTCCCCCGATTGCTCAGTTTGGCTGGGCGGCCAGCTCTAGGAAGAGTCTTGGTGGTTCCAAACTTCTTCTATTTAAAAATGATGGAGGCCACTGTGTTCTTGGGGACCTTCAATGCTGCAGAATTTTTTTGGTACCGTTCCCCAGATCTGTGCCTCGACACAATCCTGTCTCGGAGCTCTACGGACAATTCCTTCGACCTCATGGCTTGGTTTTTGCTCTAACATGCACTGTCAACTGTGGGACCTTATATAGACAGGTGTGTGCCTTTCCAAATCATGTCCAAACAATTGAATTTACCACAGGTGGACTCCAATCAAGTTGTAGAAACATCTCAAGGATGATCAATGGAAACAGAATGCACCTGAGCTCAATTTTGAGTCTCATTGCAAAGGGTCTGAATACTTATGTAAATAAGGTATCTGTTTTTTATTTTTAATACATTTGCAAACATTTCTAAAAACGTTACTTTCGCTTTGTCATTATGGGGTATTGTGTGTAGATTGAAGAGGAAAAAAATTCATTTAATCCAATTTAGAATAAGACTGTAACGTAACACAATGTGGAAAAAGGGAAGGGGTCTGAATACTTTCCGAATGCACTGTATGTGTGCCATTCAAAGGGTGAATGGGCAAGACAAAATATTTAAGTGCCTTTGAATGGGTTATGGTAGTAGGTGCCAGGCGCACCGGTTTGTGTCAAAAACTGCAATGCTGCTGGGTTTTTCACACTCAACAGTTTCCCATGTGTATCAAGAATGGTCCACCACCCAAAGGAAATCCAGCCAACTTGACACAACTGTGGGAAGCATTGGAGTCAACATGGGCCAGCATTCCTGTGGAACGCTTTCAACACCTTGTAGAGTCCATGCCCTGACGAATTGAGGCTGTTCTGAGTGCAAAAGGGGGTGTAACTCAATATTAGGAAGGTGTTCCTAATGTTTTGTACACTCTGTGTAAATTATCAGTAGATATTATTGGAAACTTTGAGATTCTGAAAATCTTTATCGTCACATACTGGACAATTCCGTTGTAGCAGTCTAAAAACAAGTCATACAAAAAACAGCTAAACAGGAAAAACCTTTGTGGTTGTAAAATGTGTCAGGGAGAAAACCCTGGGAGAAGACCCATGGGGCGGCACACAATTGGCCCAGCGTCGTCCAGGGTAGGGGAGGGAATGGCTGGCAGGGATGTAGCTCAGTTAGGAGAGTATGGCGTTTGCAACGCCAGGGTTGTGGGTTCGATTCCCACGGGGGGCCAGCATGAAAAATAAAATAAAATAATGTATGCACTCACTAACTGTAAGTCGCTCTGGATAAGAGCGTCTGCTAAATGACTAAAATGTAAAAAATGTAAAAGGAATGTAGCTTTGAGATAGACTCACAGTTAGGAACATCTTTCGTTTTTTTACCCATTGGCCCAAAATAATTGGCTCTAGCAGGTATTTGGCTACGGACTGTACCCCTGAGCTAGATTGACTGTGTAAAATAGTTGTGACGTACCTGAGAGAGACAGAGCTGCGAGCAGAGTTAGTCTTTGAGCTCTGTCGGCTGGCAGGGGTGGAGGCAGGAGACGGCAGGGGCAAGTTGGCCTGAGACACATAAACACAAATTAAATTGGACCTTATTAGTCCTGAGTAAAAGGCCATCCAAAATTAGACTTAATGGGATGGGTCAACTTCTTGATTGCTTTTAGAGTAAGTTGCCAGAAATTGATTAGTTTAGTTTTATTAGATTGGTTTGAAACCTAGCTGTCCTTAAAACCTTACATTTAGCATTTCCTTGAATCAACTAACAGCAGGGCAATTTGCTGTCAAGATTTCAGAATGGAGTCATTGCCTTGCCCAACTCTACAAGGCTGAAAAGGTATAATTTGCACACACCTACACTTTTAGAAAAAAAAGGTTATTCGTTTCTCCCCATAGGATAATATTTTAGTGGTGAAAGGTTTCACGTAGAACCTCGTATTAGTGAAAAGATTCCACTTGAAACCAAAAATAGTTATTTTCAGAGGGTTCTTCTACGGTGACAATTTAAGAACCCTTTTTGGTTCTAGGTGGCACCTTTTTTTCCCAGAAGAGTGTATAGTATTATCAGGTGCATGGAGAAAAACGTCATACTTTTTCTAGTAAAAAGAAAAGAAGGCTACCTGGACAAAGTACATGTGTAGAGCTGATCTGAGGTCAGGCTGCTCCTCCATGGCAACAAGCAGCATCTTGTTGATATTCTTATTGAAGTCCTTCAGCTCCCTCAGCTCAATGTCCCTCTCCTCAAATGTCTCCTCCTTGGCCTTCTTGGCTGACCGGATCTCTTTGGTCAGTTTGGAGCACTGTCATGGAGGATAGCAGGGGATGAAGACAGAGCAGTGATTAATATGGACAGGATTTGTTTCCTGACCCTATGACCGACCAATGTTTATGACTGCCTATGACAGACGTTATGTCTTGTGTAGCTGTTATAAAGGCTTTATGAATGCATACATAAGGCGGGCTACAGTAAAGTGTATTTCGTATTTAATGTTTTATTTTGTCATTGAAGAATGGTTGCTATGGTGTGAATTGTTCTGTGACGGTTGTTGGGTGGTGGTATCAAACCTGCTTAGTGACCCTATCGAGTTTCTCCTGCTGGGATACCAGTTCTCTGTTCATAGACATGATACGTGACTGGGTCTCTTCAGTCCTCTCGTTCTGAACGGCCTCCTCTTGAAGCAGGCTGTCAAGTGTATTGTTCATGCCCTACCGATGGAATCATCACACACACACACAGATTTGCAAACACACACACACACATAGTTATGATTGCACTGTCTGGTAGTTAAGAGGGAGTTGTCAGACAAGTCTATTTTGGACCTGTTGTTCTTGGACACAAGGGAATGTATAGAATACAAGCAGCCAATGTAAGGCATGTGATGAAGAGATCATGATAGGGCTTAGAACATATCTAACACACTGCACATGGGAAAGGCAGAGACAGAGAGAGAGAGAGAGAGAGAGAGAGAGAGAGAGAGAGAGAGAGAGAGAGAGAGAGAGAGAGAGAGAGAGAGAGAGAGAGAGAGAGAGAGAGAGAGAGAGAGAGAGAGACAGAGAGAGAGAGAGACAGAGAGAGAGAGAGAGAGAGAGAGAGAGAGAGAGAGAGAGACAGAGAGAGAGACAGAGAGAGAGGGACAGAGAGAGAGACAGAGAGAGAGAGAGAGGTAAAGTAACAACATGGAAATTAAGTACACAAAAGATGATTCTACTCCAGTTTCATAAACGTGTGAGAAGATGATGGGGTGGTGGAAAACCCACGCTCACTTCAAGGCTAGGACCAGGAGTATTCTTGATCAGGTTTACGTAGTCCAGTAAAACTGGTTTGGTGGAGAAGTACCTGAATGTCCTCCTGCAGTTCTCGGATCTGCCTCCTCTTGTACTTGTACTTCTCCTCAGCGGCTCTCTTCTGCTCATCCAGCTTCAGCTTCTCCTGATACTCCTCACCTTCAGAGTTTTGGGTTCATTATTTACATTAAAGTTGGCTTCTTAGTTCAAATGAAGTCAAATTCACTTTAAAAAGTGCATTTCACAAGGGTTGTACCAACACACTTTACAACATGAAGCAAGAAATAAAAACAAAGAGTATAAAAGGATCTAAACAGAACAACACCACAAAACAACCAATACGTTATAAAATTGTATAAAAGTCAAGACGGTGATGAATCTAACATATCCTCTCTTATCTGCTTCTGTTGTGTTTTCCCTTCATATATGTAGAACACTGATAACATTGATGTGTGTGTTACCATTGTGATGGCATAGAATCAATATTTATTGCTGGCATATTTGTGTGTCATCTTGTTTGGGGGCATAGAGGCCTAGGCTTTGTCGGAATCAGTTTCTCTCACTAGGAACCTTTGCTCATACTGTACGTACTGGACTCAGTCACTTTGTTGAAGGATTTGCGATAGGTTGTGTTGCGGCTGTTGATGACGTGGAGCGTGTTCTCCAGTGCTCGGATCTCCTTCTCCATCTTGCGGATCTTGCCGTCCAAATCGTCTCCCTCGCGTTGGAGCTCCTCTTTCTCTTGGGCAGCCTTATGAAAAGCACATCACCCATGGTAGAACGTCAAATGTCAGAAAGTTTTTTGTAAACAAAGTTCCATGTTATCAAAACAATTAACACAACTGTCAAAACTATCCATTTTTTCACAATAAGCCAAATCAATTGGTAACTGAAGCAATAGTTGGCTGGTGAATTTTTTTGGGGTGTCTGAAGGAATTCTCACCTTGATCACGTAATAAGCCTGTGATTTTTCCTCTTCTCCCTCGGGAGCAGCCATTGAGACAGTCATAATCTCATAGCGTTTCCTCATCTTGTCGACCTTGGACAATCTCTCGTGCACCTCTGCACTGAAATGAACCAATCAATGTACGCATAGAATAATTCGAGAGTACTTTTCTCGACCATTGATGGCCTGAAATCCTACCCCCGTAAACCTATGTGAACTTTCCTCCACATCTAAATGTGATGAGTTTGTGGCATATTTCAGAGATAAGATAACAAACATTGAGCTGGGTATCAGTCAAGCAAGACCTGATGAGAAGTATGATGATATGTGCCCTAGTCTACCACGCAAAGGCACTATGGATTTATTTTCCACCATAGCACCTCCTCCTCCATGCTTTACGGTGAGAACTACACATGCGGAGATCATCCGTTCACCCACACCGCGTCTCACAAAGACACGACGCTTGTAACCAAAAATCTCCAATTTGGACTCCAGACCAAAGGACAAATTTCCACCGGTCTAATATCCATTGCTCGTGTTTCTTGGCCCAAGCAGGTCTCTTCTTCTTATTGGTGTCCTTTAGTAGTGGTTTCTTTGCAGCAATTCGACCATGAAGGCCTGATTCACACAGTCCCCTCTGAACAGTTGATATTGAGATGTGTCTGTGACTTGAAATCTTTGAAGCATTTATTTGGGCTGCAATTTCTGCGGCTGGTAACTCTAATGAACTTATCCTCTGCAGCAGGTAACTCTGGGTCTTCCATTCCTGTGGCGGTCCTCATGAGAGCCAGTTTCATCATAGCGCTTGATGGTTTTTGCGACTGCACTTGAAGAAACTTTCAAAGTTCTTGAAATGTTCCATATTGACTGACCTTCATGTCTTAAAGTAATGATGGACTGTCGTTTCTCTTTGCTTATTTGAGCTGTTCTTGCCATAATATGGTCTTGGTCTTTTACCAAATAGGGCTATCTTCTGTATCCCCCCTACGTTGTCACAACACAACTGATTGGCTCAAAATAATTAAGAAGGAAAGAAATTCCACAAATTTTAAGAAGGCACACCTGTTAATTGAAATGCATTCCAGGTGACTACCTCATGAAGCTGGTTGTAGAAAATAGTAAAAATAAAGAAAAACCCTTGAATGAGTAGGTGTGTCCAAACTTTTGATTGGTACTGTATATATATGTTACCCGTTGGCAGCATTATCAGAAAGCACAGCATTGATTTTCACTGCTATGCAGACGATACACAACCATGTCTGTGTCACCAGAGGATTTTAGCTCTATGGATAAATGATTAGACTGTATTAGTGATTTAAATACTTGGATGGCTCACAACGTCCTCCAGCTAAATCAAGACAAGACTGAGGTACTTATTGTTAGAGCCAAAGCACAGAGAGAGAATCTGGCCGCACATTTTAATTCACGGGCAATAAAGATAAAACACCAGGCACAAAAACGTGTTATTTTACATTCTGAACAACATTTTGAATCACACATTAGGAATGTGACCAAAATAGCTTTTACCACCTGAGGAACATTGCCAAGGTGCGGCAGTTTCTCTCTCAAGCTGATACAGAGAGACTCATCCTTGCTTTTATTACAAGCAGGCTTGACTACTGTAATGCTCTCCTGTCTGATCTACCCAAGAAAGCCATTGGTCAACTGCAAAACATACAGAATGCTGCAGCACGGGTACTGTCCAAGACCAGACGGAGAGCACACATTACACCGGTTTTAAGGTCTCTGCACTGGCTGCCTGTGAGTTTTAGAATTAATTTTAAGATTCTTCTATTGGGTTTTAAATCAATCCACGATTGTGCACCCCAATACATGTCAGACATGCTTTTAAGTTATGTACCAAGTAGGTCCCTCAGGTCCTCTGGCACTGGCCTTTTAACTATCCCAAAGCCTAGGACCAAGAGGTATGGAGAGGCA
This sequence comes from Coregonus clupeaformis, assembly GCF_020615455.1. NCBI lineage: Eukaryota > Metazoa > Chordata > Actinopteri > Salmoniformes > Salmonidae > Coregonus > Coregonus clupeaformis. The sequence goes on along the minus strand of NC_059205.1, from coordinate 9,838,582 downwards.
GCCTTTAGTTATTATACCAGCCTCTGGAATAGCCTGCCAGAGAACCTGAGGGGGGCCGAAACTGTGGACATATTTAAAAGAGACCTTAAAAACACACCTTTTTAGCTTTACTTGTCCATAGTGTGCTTTTTAGTCATTCCGTTTTTATTGTTATTCTTGTGTGGTAAATATATTTTTCAATGTTTTTATTAGTTGTTTTTTTCCTGTGAAGCACATTGCGTTGCATTCCATATCTGAAATGTACTGTATAACTAAAGCTTGATTTGATTTGACATAAAGAGTATACACAATGAATCAAAACACCAAGTGGCTAGCTATCCTATGTTCAATTCATTTGAAAGCTTTCTTTTCAAGTGCTGCATTACCACTTTCTATGAGCCATGGGAAAAACAAACACAACCCCCTCATATGGCACTGGATCATCAAGCCCTGTATTCAAAGAGCGTCTCAGAGTAGGAGTGCAGATCTGGAATCAGTTCCCCCCCGTCCATACAATCTTATTCATTATGATCTAAAAGGAAAAACGGATCTTATATCAACACTCCTACTCTGAGACTATGTGAATACGGGCCCAGGTATGTTAGCACTGGGACGGGAAAAAAGCCTGCACAGGTTCAGGGTTTAAAGGGATAATTAGGGATTTTGACAATGAGGCCCTTTATCTACTTCCCCAGAGTCAGATGAACTCGTAGATACCATTTTTATGTCTTTGTGTGCAGTTTGAAGGGAGTTGCTAACAAGCGCTTCCAGTCATTGCGCTAACGCTAGTTAGCATTGGCTCGCGAAACTACCTCTAACTTATCCAGAGCGACTTACAGTTAGTGAGTGCATACATTTTCATACTGGCCCCCCGTGGGAAACGAACCCACAACCCTGGCGTTGCAAGCGCCATGCTCTACCAACTGAGCTACAGGGGACTAACTGGACACAGAGACATAAAATTGGTAACCACGAGTTCATCTGACTCTGGGGAAGTAGATAAATGGCCTCTGTCAAAGCCCCTAAGTATCCCTCTAAGAACACTTCACTATACTGTCTGGGTAATGGGGTATATTTTGAGAGCCAGTCTTAGACATACCTGAGTCCTTGGCGCTCCTGGTCAGTGATCTTGACCTGCTTGTTGAGCATCTCCCGGTGCGCCTTAATCTCCTCCTCCCGCTCCCTCATGGCCGCCTGCAGCTGCAGCCGCCGCTTCTCCAGCGAGAGCACGCTGTCCGCCTTGTTGTACAGCAGGTCACGCAGACGCTTGATCTCCAGCTTCAGGATGTTGTCCTCCACCATGGTGTCCTGAAGGTCAAAGGTCAGAGGCAATGTGTGTCAATGAGTGGCTGTGTAAGAGTACGAGTTTCTCATTTTCAAATACAATAAAGACATTCATCGTTTTATTTAATCATATCGATAAAGACAAGGTTGGCTGAGTAAAACTGCAGTGACTGTGCATGCGTGCCTGTCTGTGTTCTCACCTGCTTCTTGAGCCTGAGCTTCTTCAGTTCCTTGTCTGAGATGTGGTTGAACAGGTGCAGCTCCTCGATCTTGGTGGTCAGGTCTCTCTTCTCAGCTCCTGTCTTCTCTGCCTCTTTCCTCACACAGCGAATATCATCCTGTCAGATGACAGAAACAGTCAAATCACAGAATGTATATCTAAAAATGTTTTTTAAAAAGCATGTCTCAAAATAACAATTTAGGATTATTTAGTTAAAATGTAATTATATGGTAACTGTAAACAGAGACTCATTTGAAAACATAGAAAATCAGAGAAAAACACCAACGATTTTCAATGATAAGATAGGGTTGCAAGAAATAGTCTTCCTACTTTGCTGAGGTGACAAAAACAACAGAAATACCAGAATCATCAGGAAAAATAATATCTAGAACATTCTACAGTACGAGAGTACGGTCTGTCCACCTGGAGCTTCTTCAGTTGGGTGGTGAGCATGGTGGCCGTCCTCTTCTTCTCCTCCAGCCTCTGTGCCAGCTCCTGGGCCTTCTTCTCCAGGACCTGCTTCTCCTCCGTGTTCACCTCGCCACGCAGACGCAACATCTTCCTCTCCAGCAGCTGGATCTGGAAGTCCTGGAGTAGCAAAGTTTGAGGTTAGTGAGGTACCAACTACACCATACATACACTATAAGACTAGCTGTATACCCCAATGGTAGAGGGAGATGTGATGACATTAGGGTGAACGCTAGCTATAATGGTCATGGTGGTGGAAATAGATAATGATCAAATGACAGTGGTAGTGGTCTAGCCCTATCTGTTGAATGACCATACTGTTATTACTATTCAAATAAAATAAAATAAAATACAATTGTATTTGTCACACGCGCCGAATACAACAGGTGTAGACCTTACCGTGAAATGCTTACTTACAAGCCCTTAACCAACAATGCAGTTTTAAGAAAAATAAGAGTTAAGAAAAAAAGATTTACTAAATAAAATAAAAGAGCAACAATAAAATAACAATAACGAGGCTATATACAGAGGGTACAGGTTAGTCGAGGTAATTGAGTTAATATGTACATGTAGGTAGGGGTAAAGTGACTATGCATAGATAATGGATAATAAACAATGTGGATATTCCATATTGTTAGTGATAGGAAAATAACAACAAGAGAAAGACTATTGTTTCTGCTGTCTAGCCTGGTTGTAGATGATCTCCTGCTGCTTGAGGGAGTTCTGGTCCAGTTTACTGAGGCGGCCGTCCAGGTTGGAGAGGGACACCCGGCTCCCAGAGAGCACAGCCATGGAGTCCTTCTCCTTCACCCTCAGGGCCTGTAGCTCCTGGGTCTCACGGAACAGCACCTCGCGGTGGCGGTGCAGCTGAGCGTCGATGTCCTGCAACCCAACACAGACGCAGAATGAGACAGTTCACCAGAACATGGTCATGAGTACATTAACCAACACAATGTGTCACTGAAGTCAACACATGGTTCAAAGGCTCCACAGAATGACATCCGAGAGCAGTACACAGTCGCATCAGAGACTGTTCCCCAGATGGCAAAAATGACGAAACAGAACACAATGCTACACTACATTCCTCATGGGAGTGAATAGAATGACATCAGAGCATCACAAAATCAAAGAAACAACTAAATGTGAGAATACAGTCAGTCAGAATGGGATTTTATGTATCAGTTTGATCGATACAATGTTCATATACTTCGATCTAGCAATATCCAGTTCGTATTGTGACCATGTGAATTGCTAGGTAAAGTGCACAAGTTAGCTCAATGCAACTGCAGCCAGCCATCCCAGTCCCATGCAGACACGCTTTCCGATAAACATACTGGTAATATGACAAAAACATTATTTTCTCATGCGGAATGACACTCACTTTAATAGTTTGCTCCTCTTCCTTCAGTACTTGCTCCATCTGAGTGGCCCTCTCCTCCACGCTGAGGGTCGTCTCCGTCACTGTCTTCAGCTTCTCCTCCAGGGCTGTGTTATGAAGCTTGGCCCCCTTTACCCTGGACCAGGTTCACACACACACACAGATCAGAACTAATGAGAGGGTGGGTATTTCATAGAATTACATATAGAATCCCTGTGAGGGAATTCATTTAAACGTAAAGGGTCGGTTCCCCCCAAAACGATGCCATCAATTATTCCTATTTGATTGGCACTGAGGCCTCCAGATCTCTATGTCTCACTTGTTGTTTTTGTCCTGGATGTCCTTTTTCATGTTGGCTAGCTGGGACCTCATGGACTGGACATCAGTAGCTGCTCTGTCCACTGTCCCTTTCAGACTCTCCAACTAGAAAGAGATACGTGATAATAACAGATAAGACAAACCATCATTCCCATAGAACGAAGTCATACAGAAAAAAAAACCTGTCTGCAGAAAGCATTGACTAAAATGATTGGGTTACACTTTTTAATCACTTTCTTGAATAAGCCATTATAAATGTAATTACATGCTTATGAATTGCAACGTTATAATGCATATAAATGTTTGCAAATTATGAAATACTTATTTGTTAATGTTTTGTCCTGAGAAGAAGGCTATGGACAGACAGACAGACACACACACACACAGCAGACAGACAGACACACAGCAGACACACAGCAGACAGACAGACACACACAGCATACAGACAAACAGCAGACAGACACACAACAGACAGACAGACACACAACAGACAGACAGACAGACAGACAGACAGACTCACCTGGTCCTGTAGTCTGGTGCGGTTACTCTCCTGCTCCTGGAACTCCTGTCTCAGCTTGGCCGCCTGCCGGTCGGCCATGGCTGTCTTCTTCTCGTACTCCTTGTTGTTCTCCGTCTCGCTCTCCAGGAAGGTCTTCTTCTCCTTGATCACTCCATTCCTCTCTCTGATGTCCTGGTTGACTTGGGTGAGGAGCTGGAAATACATGGCAAAATCCATTGTTTACATTATCAGTCCATTGTTTTAGAAACTTCACAGTTGCTTGCCATCAGTCACTTTCATGGAGCCTTTTTTATATGATTCTGATAAACTAATCTTAAGTAGGTGTCGCAATATGAAAAGGGGTGTTGAAACAGTGTTGTTTCAACTATAAAATAACTACAACTATAAAATACATGTTATAGTTTCTGGACCAAGTGTGTGAATAGTAAACTAGAGTATTTACAATAGTTTTGAACTGGTATAATATTCCTAGCCTGGTTGAACCTGACTGAACGATAGTGAAGCAATAGTGAGTGTAGCATTCAATCTGGTTTAACCAGGCTATGATATCCCATCATCATCTCAAATATTGTATGACTGACTGACTGACTGTAATGACTGCAGGCTACCATCTATTGGTTACCATTGAACACTGCTGCATCTCTGTGTCTCTCTTCTTCATCTGCTCGATGGTGTTCTCCCACTGGTGGATCAGCTCCTGTCTCTCTAGGTGGGCCTGGCGGAAGTTCTCTGCCGTCTTATCCAGACCAATCTGTTGGCAGAGCACAACTACAATACATGAGACACACTCTGATGGATATCAACAAGGAAGAATAAATGCTTTCTGTTTGATGTGTGATGTGTAAATCTCAAGGGAAATGTAACTGTCAACAATGGACACAAAGTAGCTTAAATGTCAACAAAATATTCTCAGTTGTGGGTGATTGAACATTGACTGATATTCCTGTGTTTGTAAGATAGCTGGTGTTTTGACCTGTGCTGAAACGGTCTCAGTCAGTTCGTTGTCCAGTGCCTTGTGCTTTTGGTTGGCCTTAAGTGTCATCTTCTCTATCAACAAGGTGAGCTCCTGTAAAACAAAGAAAGTTAACAGTAGTTTAGAAAATGGATTGTACTGTTCATTAAGTATATCCCATTGTCAGCATACTGTTCATTCTTGAGGATCCTGAAAGGACTGTACTTGCTTGCCACTGTAACAGAGATCCAAGACCACACAGGTTACCCGGGTTTTTGTACCCCCAGCTGTCGGTCACTCACACCACCAATGACGTACCCGTATCCTGCTCTCGTCCTGCTGGGCATACTTGATGATGGCCATGGTGTCCTCGTCCTTGTGTGCCGACTCCTCAAGCCAGGCGTCCAGGGTCTGCTGGTCCCAATTCAGCTGGCTCTTCAGCTCCTCCAGCTTCTGGGTGGCTTTGAAGATGTTGTTCTGAGGAAACAGATTGCTAGACATTTATCTAACACAGTGGAACATACACTGAATACGTTGTATGTTCAGGTGAATACTAGCAGTTGGAAATATAACTAACTACAGTAGGCTACAACCCAGAGAATTCTCAGTCACACACACACACACACACACAGAGAGAGAGAGAGAGAGAGAGAGAGAGACAGAGAGAGAGAGAGACAGAGAGAGAGAGAGAGAGAGACAGAGAGAGAGAGAGAGAGAGAGACCCATGTTGTTTTGAGGAAAGACCTCTGATTTAGTGATTTAGAACTGAAAGACTATGATGTTGATGGCACGTAGAATAACCTCCTGTGCATTCTTCTTCTCCCTCAGAGCTCCAAGCTCGTTGTCCAGCTGTGCAATCTCCTGACGCAGGCGGCCCACCTCTCTCTCTGCCAGGGCCTTGAAATGCATCTCCGACTCAGTCTCTTTCTCCCTGGCTTTGCACAGAGCCTGACACAGTGCAAATCAAAATAAACTAGTTAGAGGACAGCATTTCAAAGTTGTTGCAAAACGATTACTGTCATACCTGTGTTTGCATGGCATTATTCATTAATCCTTGCATAAACATAATTACTTAGCAATATAACTACTACTTATAAAGTAAGGTGTGTAGATCTATGCATGAGCGAAATAGTTTTCAGTCAGAACCTCAGTCGTCGTCTCTTTTCATGGAATTCCAAAATAGGCAAGTAGCTTTACCTGAGTTTGAGATAACTCCTGCCTAACATTTTGCAGGTGTTCAGCCATGGCTTGTATTCTATCCTTGTATCCACCAAGTTTGTTCTCCAGTTGTAACTTCTCATTTTGTTTCCTTTGAAGCTGTGGAGAGGCAGGAAGAGCAAATGACAGTCATATTTCACCTTGGACTGATGTTCATGCCAGCTGTTTCGTTTTAGCTAGCGTTAGTTAGCTAGCTACCTACTGTCAGCTATGTGAGGCATAAACATTTCAATTTATATAAAATACAGACGAAACAAATAAAATGTCAGATATTCTGGTACAGATAAGCTAATAAACTGTTAGCTAACGTTAGACACTTACCTCATCTTCCAAACCCTTATTTTCTGCATTGGCAACTGGGATGGCAAAGCCCTCATCCCAGCCTACCTCGGATAAAAGTATGTTCGACATTTGTTCTGTAAGACTAAATTCCAAGTTTAAGAACTGAATATCAAACCAACACAATATGCCAAATAATTATTTACAATAAGTAAGAAATTGCTACTTTGTTCTATTTTTACAACTTGTTAGGGACATGACATGCTACAAAACCGCCGTATGTTTTCAATGCTGGCCCCTAGCAACCGTGACAGGTGGCTAGTAACCACATCTTCCGGTTGTCACAAGAGGGCAACACTACCACCACTTGGCAATGTATGCAACCGGAGTCAGCGGTCTCAGTTTATCCACTAAAAACTTTGTGAATCACACCAAAAGTTTATCATTTAACTCCTATTTTACAATAAACCATCCTGCCTATTTTCTATCCAACTAACATACTTAACCACATTAAAGAATAGTTAATTCACACTCAGGCCAGTGGAGTGTACATAGGCCATCACTATTTGAGAAACATCTGTAGTAAAATTAACAATTGGAAGAATAGTACATCCTTTTATCATATGACATACAAGTTCATAAGCAGGTTTCAGGTATCAGCTTTGGCAGAGAGAAATATGACAGACAAGAGTGCATCAGCATTATAAACACACAAAGATCCTGACAAAGCGCCTTGGACACATTAAAGAAATACCAAATTGAAACATTTATTACCTTATACATCTGTAATTGAATAGCATTATGCTTAAAACAAACAAAAATTACAATCAAATGTTTTTGTACTGTTCTGTCACACAAGTCTCATAAAACAAAATTCATATTCATAGCAGGAACGCACACAAAGTATTAAAATTAAATTTAATATTTAAAGAATGACATTCCCTCACGGACCCTCGTGTTTAGAATACGATACAATTGTATTTGTCTTTTCGGGGTGTCGGTTTGCTTCACGCGAACCTCGACTGTGTCAACTAAACACTGGGACAGGAACTGTAAGGTCCAGGATGGCGACTGCTCTCCAGTTTGCTAGAGTTGACACAAAAAAAGCCCCATACTAAAGATAAAATCCCAAACCACCACAAGACGACCGACGAGGAGATATGCCTTTTATATAGTCTTTGTTGTGTAAAACATCTCAGTCCTGAGGGTTGGAAAAGGCAACATAGATCTCAGCTCAGTGCAGTCCCCTGTGCTCCGTTTCTCCGCCTCGGTTGTGTGTTTTTTGTATAAACAAACGTATAGACGTTCCTACGAGTTTGGGCAGCCCCTAGACAGCGGTGCTTTTGGTCCCGATGTGCAGTCGTGCAAACTCCACAAAATCGTCAATGAGGACCGGCCATGCCCCTTGGAGGAAAGAGATAAAGAAATGACAGATGTTTCATGCATTATATTCAACTTGCTTTATCTAAAAGGAACCACAACAGATGCAGGGTTAAGCAAGAAAACATAACTTTTCAACTCTGGTGGTTGTTGGGAGAGGCAACAAGTGGGCTGGCTCCATATTGTTCTATTCACAACTGATTCATTCCATTATCATGCACCTGACCTGACCTGTGGCAATGGGCTGCTATAGTTTTCAGCCTTATGACACAAAAACACAAACCTTCCTCATCGTAATTGGACATGTCATCAGTTATCATTGTGCTGAAGTCTAACAAGAGGTTCCAGGTGTCTTTAGGGATTGATCGTTTATGGTGCTCCTGCAGGGAAAGTGGAGGAAAACATCAAAATTAGCATCAAGAGAAACTACTAGCCTTCATTTATCGCCCTACATGTTTGTTGAAGCCTTCAACTGAAGCAAACCCATCCAATTTCCTTTCTGTGTGGATCAATAAAGCCTATTCGATTAAGAGAAAATAACTTACCACTAAAAATTTGTTCCACAGGTCCAGGAATTTGAATCTTCCAGCCAGTACTAAATTCCAATACGCAATTGCCATTTCTAAGTCTAGAAAATGCACAACAATGAGGACATGTCTGAGAGAAATCCAAGTCCAGACTATGAAAATAGATCAGGAATGTCAAAATTGATTGCTTACCCAAACCTTTCTGGCCAGGATTCTTTGCAAAGTTAAATGTAAACTGGTAAAAGTCCTTAAATTTCCCATGGTCCTTTAACTCTTGCTCCATTTTTGGTAGTTGGGCTTTTAGTTTCTCTATACTGTCACACCTGAGGAGAACAAAATAAGCTTTAGCACCAAGTACAAGTTTAAGGGTTAGCCTATCTGATGTGGAGAAAGAAGAGCTTAGCCTACATTCTGTTACACAACTCAGTGGCTGAAGGACGACAATAAACCATTTCCTCTATAATTACATTATGAAATGAATGAACACAACACACACAGATGCACAGTCACTTGTTGTCAGTAAATTGGCCCCAGAAATTAAGTAAAACCTCTCTCCTCAGAGGCCCTCCTCACCCTTGTTCTGCCATCCCATCCATGAACTCCTGTCTGGAGAACTCGCACTGTGTTGCAGCCCGGAACTTCCAGGCGATGAAGAGCACACTAATACTAGCCGGGTCCAGGCCCAGGTCATCACAGAACTGCTGGATGCCATCTATACCAATCTTGTTGTCATCTTGTGGGTCTGAGTGAAGGATAAGGCAAAAATAAGGTGTTCAATTAATACTTTCACCACTGTAAGTAACTTGACTGACAAAGGCGTAAATTGACTGACAAATATATGTATTTATTTGATATCAATTTTATTTCATTTTGGTGGTAAAAGGTGAGTTGTGTGTTTCGACATCATACATGGCCTATGGCAATTTTTATTTTTACAGTCAGTTATACTGCTGTTGTTTTTACTTACAGTACCATAGTACTGTCTTGTGCCCTTGACAAGCCCTCTGTAGCTCAGTTGGTAGAGCCTGGTGCTTGCAACACCAGGATAGTGGGTTAGATTCCCTGGACTACCCATATTTAAAAATGTATGCACGCATGACTAAGTCGTGTTGGATAAAACGTCTGCTAAATAGCATATATTATTATAGTACAACCAGCATAGACAGAGATGTGAAAAAAAAGATAACACTTACCTCTGTATCTGTTGTAGAGCTGTTCTAACCTTTTCTTGTCCAACACTCCCTTTAGATTTGAATGGTAGAGGTCTGGATTTTGGAAAAAGTTGTCTGTGGAGACATCTAGTTTCCAGTCATTCTGTGACAGACAGGTCAATGCAGTCTTCTCATTCGATTGTGTGAAGATCATGAACTGTCGAACTTTATCCTTCTGTGAGGACTTCAGCTTGTTCTGTGGAACAACACAGACATTTACAGGACAAACACAATATACTATGACTGAAATATAGCTCTACTCATGCTCAGAATTGTGAGCTTTCAAAACTGTATAGTCTTGCGTAGAAATGCCATCCCTGGCAGCACTCTTGAGTCTGCACACCTGACAATACATGCATTGCACACTTCTTCTGATGTTATCTTACCAAGCAATAAGCATAATCTTGGATGCATGTTATAATAGCTTACTTATAGCCACGGAGGTCGTTTTGGAAAGCTACTTAGCTGCCTAATGACGTTCCTCTAGGTATCAAGACAACACAATGCAAAACTGCTTAATCGACTATACATGAAGGTTTGGGTGCAGAAAGGTATTGGCATGACATACGGGGGGCTGAGCACAACAATGAAGTTGTTGTGGCATTCACACATCCTATCCAATACCCACTCTTAACTTAGCCACGGCGTTCATAGGCAAAACAAACAGGCCTAGTCAAAGCTATGATCCGCGACGGCGCATAATGTTCATTAGAACGACCAGCTAGCCGAGATTGGCCGGCTTCTTTAGCAAGGTTTAATGTTTAGATAGCTAAACTGACTGTCTAATATCTGTTGTTGACTATGACTGTCTGACAACCTAGCTATGCAGTATTGACAAGCTAGCTAGGTTGTTCAATGACAATGAACCGAAATCCAGTCGAGTTGCTGAAAAGCTAGCTAGCTAACAGCTAGCTAACGTTACCTTTGCAATGCTAACAGATAACCGTTGACGCAAGTTTGTTTAAATTCAGTGTTTAGAGTGTTAATTTCATCAAATATGTATGGGATAACTACAAATAAACACAAAAAACGAGATAAACAAACGTATTCTTCACCATGTTTGTAATTGCCCGACTCCCTTTTTCCCATACAGCTGCCTCGCTCTCGTCCACCTTTTTCCGATCATGCGCAGTTGGACACAACAGATGGCTGTCAAGTTGATGTAGCTACATATTTGTCGCTTTTCCAGGTCGCCAGATAGTCAGACATTGTCTACGGACTACGGTTGACAGACTGTAGCATAGTGTATCTTATTAGACATAATGGTTGATTAGTGTATCTTAATCATTGACATAATGGTTGGTTGGTTGGTGGACACACTTTTTGAGTGGGGCAGAAATGGTATGCTAGTATGCCAGACATTATAGAATTTACTAGATCAGATACCACCCGAAACCAGTAATCGCTGAAAATTTGGACACCAGATACTTATGTCTCCTGCCTGGATACCATATTCTCATGTTTCAAACTGAACAGATAGACAGACACACAATACCTCTTTACCAGACCCAACCATAAGAATACAATACAGAGTATGTAAATGACAATATTACAAAATCTCTCAACTGTATTATTAATATAGCTACTATTACATTTACATCATTTAGCAGACGCTCTTATCCAGAGCGACTTACAAATTGGTGCATTCAATTTATGATAGCCAGTTGGACAACCACCTTTTTTTTCTCTTTTTTTTTTTATGTATGGGGGGTGGGGGAAGAAGGATTACTTTATACTATTCCAGGTATTCCTTAAAGAGGTAGGGTTTCAAGTGTCCGGAAGGTGGTCGGTGACTCCGCTGTCCTGATGTCGTGGGGGAGCTTGTTCCACCATTGGGGTGCCAGAGGAGCGAATAGCTTTGACTGGGCTGTGCGGGAACTGTGCTTCCGTAGAGGTAGGGGAGCTAGCAGGCCAGAGGTGGATGAACGTAGTGCCCTCTTTTGGGTGTAGGGTCTGATCAGAGCCTGAAGGTAAGGAGATGCCGTTCCCCTCACAGCTCCGTAGGCAAGCACCATGGTCTTGTAGTAGAGTGTGGAGTGTGCGGAGGAGCGGGGTGACATGAGAGAACTTGGGAAGGTTGAACACCAGACGGGCTGCAGCGTTCTGGATAAGTTGAAGGGGTTTAATGGCACAGGCAGGGCACAGGCAGGGAGCCCAGCCAACAGCTATTTAATTAGCATTCTGTTCCCATGATATTGCAGTGTGCTATCCCCAAAATATATATTGTATAATAATGCTCTATCTATACCACTCATTATACAAACACTGGAATTAATGTCCACCAATTACATATTTTCTGTAATGTACTGCATGTTCACCGTTGAATCTCATTGAAAGATGCAGCAATCTTCACAATGAACTGTAAACAGGGAGTTTGCTAGTGGTTATTACAGTTACATTTACGTCATTTAGCAGACGCTCTTATCCAGACCGATTTACAAATTATGTCCGTTTTGTTTTTACTTGTAGGATTTACACACCTGTACGTTTTTTATTTATGCACTTTCTTGCAATATGATTTTTTGGGCACCATGATGTTTTAATAAACATATTTATTTTGCATTCAAGCCTCAGTTTAGCATTTTTGACATGGGCATAGGGCCGGGACAGCTATATCTTTGATAATAATCTAAAACATTCCAAATGTATGATGGGTAAAACAGAGCGTTACTACACATGACATGAGAAAAAATAGGAGTCTGTGTGAGGTTAGAAATTATTTCATAAAGTTGATACAGTATGTTGTCTTGGCAAAGGTACTCCTGCATCCTTGCTATCTGGAATCCTTGGGACGTCCAAACCCCATTGAAGTTGACTTTTTAAATGGTTAAGGTAAGGGTTAGGGTTAGGTAAGGGTTAAGGTAAGAGTTAAGGTTAGGGTAAGGGTAGGGGTTAAGATTAGGATTTAAGGTAGGGACGTCCCAAGGATTCCATATAGCAATGACCATTGAATTTTCCATTCCCTGAAATTTGACATGATGAGGACGCCGTAGCAACCGAAGCACATCCAACTTGTACTGCAATATCATTCCGTTATAAAATATAGTCTAAATCTTTTTTTGTTTTATCTTTATAGAATGTAACTTCACAGTATTAACACATAAAAAATAAGTATTTGTATATTAAAAATATTGGGTTGTTGAGTTGAGAAAGTCTTGTCGAATAGATTGAGTTTTTACATATCAGTAAAAATAGTCCGGCTATATAAAATAGCTTGTCCTCCTCTACGTAGGTCTTTCCAGTCACATGTTGAAGTTGTAAACGGATCATGTCTAGCGAGTCTCCTGATTACAACAGGTAAAAAAAAAAAACTTGTTTCATTTACAATTATAGTAAAATTACAGGTATTAATAGGCATGGATTTTCCATACATCTTGCAGATATTCAGAGGAAACTAGCTGGTTTACGCCGGACCCATTGGCATTAGCTATCTAGTACCTAATGTTAGTTAGCTACTTTATAGCTCTGCCAAGATGGCAGTTCACGTCCGACTCATGTTTAGTTGCGTGTAACGTTAGTATGCAAAGAATATGCAGTAAAATATACAAATTAGTTATCAAGACCTCATTTGTACATCTTAACTGATAGGCATGTTATTTTACGTATGACTACTTAGTTAATGCTAATGTGTCATCCATGGCCTACTAGTTCCAGCTAACTCTGCTAAGCTAACGTTGGTTAACTTACCACGCACCGAGATGGCTGGCCGCAGGATTAAAATACACATTTATAAGGAAATAAAATGTTAGCTAGCGAATAATGTGAGCTTATCTTGTCGAATTTCGGGGGTTTGTCAGCCTTAACTGAGATTACCGAACGAGACACGTGCGCGCCCAACCAACAAAGTTGGTGAAATTGGACCACACAGGCTCAACTGGATAAGCAACATTATGTCATTTAGAATTTTTGGACGAAGTGTGAAATATTGCCATCCCATATTTCCGGACTGAAACTAGTAGCTATGTAGACACCTTTTTGTATTTTTACCGTATCACATTTTTCCCAACTTCCCACATGGCAGACTTGGGTTTTCCTGTAATTGATTAACCAACACTATAACCGCCCAATAACCATATTGAAGTTAATCTGATAAATGTTTTTGGTTGCTTAGTTAGGCCATGTCTGAAGCTGACCGTTATTTCTCCAATAGCTCAAGAGATCGTGAGCATGATGCTGGGCCAGAGGGAATGGAGCCTAACGGTGTCATCGAGGTACGTTTTCAACTAAACTCTTTTTGCTCAATTAATTCAGTTAAAATAAAAGATCTCTGAGGATTGGTGTGGTCTGAAAATGTACCTGACTCCTTGCATACCACTTGTTATAGTGGATTTCAGTTCATTTCTGTAGCGGGTGTTGAGTGAAATGATGGCATTTCATCTTTCGGGACAGACCTGATAATGGTGACAACTTTTTATACTGATCGCTCAAAAACCTCAAGCATAGGCCTGCAGTTAACTCACTGTCATCTAAACCACTTATGTAATCAAAACTATGTGTAAACTGAATACTCTTATTGTGCAGAGCAACTGGAAAGCGATTACGGACAACTTCGATGACATGGCCCTGAAGGAGACACCTTAGGGGTATCTATGCATATGGTTTTGAGAAGCCATCAGCCATTCAACAGAGGGCAATCATTCCTTGTATCAAAGGTATGCGAATCAATGGCTTGTTGATACAAATAAATATACTGACCAAAAATATAAACGTGACAATTTCAAAGATTTTACTGAGTTACAGTTCATAGAAGGAAATCAGTTAATTGAAATAAATTCATTAGGCCCTAATCTATGGATTTCGCATGGATAGGCCCACCCACATGGCAGCCCCCGCCCCCACTCCACTCTCAGATGATCCTGCAGGCAAAAAAGCCAGATGTGGAGGTCCTGGGCTAGCGTGGTTACACGTGGTCTGCGGTTGTGGGGCCGGTTGGACGTACTGCCATATTTTCTGAAACTACTTTGGGGTTAGCTTATGGTAGAAAAATTAACATTAAATTATCTGGCAACACCCCTGTTGGACATTCCTGCAGTCAGAATGTCAATTACACGCTCCCTCAACTTGACACATTTGTGGCATTGTGTCGTGTGACAAACCTGCACCTTTTAGTGGCATTTTATTGTCCACAGTACAAGGTGCACCTGTGTGATGATCATGCTGTTTAATCAGCTTTTTGATTTGCCACATGTCGGGTGGCTGTATTATCTTGGCAAAGTAGAAATGCTCACTAAAAGGGATATAAACAAAATGTGAGAAGCTTTTTGTGCATATGGACATTTTCTGAGATCTTTTATTTCAGCTCATGAAACATGGGACCAGCACTTTATATGTTGCGTTTATATTTTTGTTCAGTATAATTACAAGTTCAAAATTCTCTGATATATTGAGTGAAATGATGGCATACCATCTTTCGGGACTGACACAGCAATGGAGATAACTATTTTTTAGTATTACTGATCACTCAAGTCAATTGTCACTCGGCAAAGCAACGTTTTATTTATTTTTTATTCTGATCATGCAACCCCTTTTATCTTTCCCTTCCCAGGCTACGACGTCATTGCCCAAGCCCAGTCAGGCACGGGCAAGACTGCCACATTTGCTATCTCTATCCTGCAGCAGCTGGACATAGAGCAGAAAGGGACCCAGGCTCTGGTTCTGGCCCCCACCAGGGAGCTGGCTCAGCAGGTATGCTGTACCTGAGGACAGGATAAACTTAAGTGTGTATCAGACCGAGGCGGCATATTCGGACGATCTCAAACTAAAAAGGTCTTTATTTTTTTCGCCACTTTAATTTCTTTATGCAAAAATCAACTAATTGGGCTAAAGGAGGTGATGGCTCTCTTTTAGGATTGGTGTAGTCCGTCCATGACTGCATTGGTCTGAAAGTTGAGCTGACTGCTTGTTATAGGGGATTTCAGTTCCCTTCTGTAAGAAGTGTTGAGTGAAATGATGGCATTTCATCTTTCGGGACAGACCTGATAATGGTGACAACTTGTTTTACTGATCACTCAAAACCGTTGAGTCCAGTATAATACATTGATGCTGAGAGCAAATCGTCATGAAGCATTTGTATTTGTTTGATCTGTTTTCTTAGATCCAGAAGGTGATTCTGGCTTTGGGGGACTACATGGGTGCTGCCTGCCACGCCTGCATTGGGGGCACCAACGTCCGCAACGAGATGCAGAAGCTGCAGGCCGAGGCCCCCCCACATAGTGGTAGGAACTCCAGGCCGGGTGTTTGATATGCTTAACAGGAGATACCTGTGTAAGTAGTCATCAGTGTAAGTATCTGCCATCTGACTAACTCCTATTCAAATTGTATTTGTCACATGAGCTGAATACAACAGGTGTAGACCTTACTGTGAAATGCTTACTTACAAGCCTTTAACCAAAAATGCAAAGTTTTTAAGTAAGAAAGTGTGTATATATATATAATCTTGTCCATTGGCGTGCTTTAGAGGCCCTTCTAGTTTGGCTTGACCACGGTGCAGATTTTAAGTTGTGCCCTCTAACATCTACTCAAAGCTCCGAAATGCATCAAGATGTTTGTCCTGGACGAAGCTGATGAGATGCTGAGTCGTGGCTTCAAGGATCAGATATATGAGATCTTCCAGAAACTGAGCACACACATTCAAGTAGGTCTCATTTGTTGTATTTTGCACATTTTACTTGTAAATATGTATAGATTTCCAGATTAAATTCTTGAGCTTTACTGTAGAAAATAAAGTTAAATCTTGTTGTCACAAGGCAATCAGCATGGGCTTGTCTCTGCCCCAGTCACCCCACTTCCACATAAAAGAACTGTGCTAAAATTGCAGAATCCAGGTTCGCTTGGTTTATGCAATAATGCTAGCAGAGTATTGCGTGGAAGGAGAGCACTATGCACTGTGCCAGAAATGAGTTGTGGTCGAACCTCTTTCTTAATGTTCGTTGACCTCTTGTCTCAAGGCCCAGTGCAACAATTAATCAGCAACTATTAATGATGAGTGCATTTTTCCTCCAGTTGCAGTTTTAACAAGTGTTTCTCCTAACTCTCCGCAGGTGGTCCTCCTGTCTGCCACCATGCCTACGGATGTGCTGGAGGTGACAAAAGTTCATGCGAGAGCCCATTCGCATTCTGGTGAAAAAAGAAGAGCTTACACTAGAGGGTATTAAGCAGTTCTACATCAATGTAGAGCGAGAGGTGGGTAGTGTTCAGAAAAGACATGGCTCTACATGTGTTATGAAATGTAATGCCATGTAATATTTTGTATTGTGTGTATATAACTGCTTTGATGTTGCTGGACCCCAGGAAGAGTAGCTGCTGCCTTGGCAGCAGCTAAGGGCATCTGTAATAAATACAAATATATCCAGTTGCAAATATTGTGTTTTTGTAGTCCACAAAGTATATATAATTTCCCTTCTTTAAAGCACCCTGCTAAAATTGTGGGGGCGAGGCCTTCGGGCTTGGCTCTTGCGGGCATGTAAGCATGGGTACACCAAGGAAGGACAGTAAAAGCATTGTTGAAATGAGGCTAGGACGGACCGCTTAATGTCCAGTGTCCTTTGTCTCAACATTCTGTGCTACAATATTTATTGTAATGTTTCATCATTTAGAAGTGGGGTATGTTGTAAGGCTTGCCAGGTCTGGTCGGTGAAATAAGTTGTTTCCCTCGCGGTTCTTCCAGGAGTGGAAGTTGGACACGTTGTGCGACCTGTACGAGACGCTGACAATCACTCAGGCAGTCATCTTCCTCAACACCAGGAGGAAGGTCGACTGGCTGACCGAGAAGATGCACTTAAGGGACTTCACTGTCTCTGCTCTGGTAAGACCACCAGAAACATTGCTACCTGAATTATAATGTCGCCTAAAATTACTGTCATATTGGACATGGGGTTGTATTTTAGAATGCAGGTTGAATGAACGTGGTTTGTGTTTTCCAGCATGGAGACATGGACCAGACGGAGAGGGAGTTCAGGTCTGGCTCCAGCAGAGGACTCATCACAACTGACTTACTGGTGCGGCTGGAGTCTCGCTCTTATCTAACTGTCATGAATGATTACTTGACATGGTTACATGTTATTGTTATCCCAAATGCAACCCAAAAGCTTTTTCTCTGCGACTGCCCTTTTTATGGCTTAGCAGTAACACCTTTTGGGAGATTAAATGTTTGTTCTCCACCACGGGTTTCTCTCACTGTAGGAATCTGTTACTTAATGTCAGACTACATTTACAATCAAATGCATTGTAAATCTGATGGCGCTTCAACTTGAATTTAGTTTAACTCGTGTTTTTTTTAAATATTCAGGCTCGAGGAATTGATGTGCAGCAGGTTTCCCTGGTCATAAACTATGACCTTCCTACAAACCGAGATAATTATATTCACAGGTATGTACAGTCCCTGACTAAATGGAAGACGTGGTCCTCTGTAGCTCAGCTGGTAGAGCACGGCGCTTGTAACGCCAAGGTAGTGGGTTCGATCCCCGGGACCACCCATACACAAATGTATGTACGCATGACTGTGTCGCTTTGGATAAAAGCGTCTGCTAAATGGCATATTATATTATTACGTGCTGAGACTGAATCTATTGTAATTGGAAAGTGGACCTGTACCTAAAGATTGTTCCTCCTCCCCCATTTCTCCAGAATTGGTCGTGGTGGCCGTTTTGGCAGAAAAGGCGTGGCTATAAACTTTGTGACCGAGGAGGACAAGCGTATCCTTCGGGACATCGAGACGTTTTACAATACGACAGTGGACGAGATGCCTTTGAACGTGGCTGACCTGATTTGAACCTGGGAGATTTTAACGCAGTGCTAGCGGTCGTACTCTCATTGTGTTTATTTGAGGCAAACTTCTCTCAATGCTATCCTTGAATCAGACTTCCGATATTTGTAAGATAAGGTGACAATGGTGGTCTCTCGTGGACAGTTGTAGATTCTAACCTTGAGCTGGTTGAAACCACAAGCCATGGAGACAGTCAACATCATGGTTCTTATCAGTAGTTTCTTTCTGTATTCAATTAAGGTGTGTGTAGTGGATGTTGTTCACCATTTAATGATTTACTTTTGGACTAAAGGGTATAAGTGCGGTATTAAGTCTGCCAATTATGTTATGCTAACATATGTGCGGTGGAATGCGAGTCTAATGTTAGATTTAACTCACTTTTCTTTTTACTTAAGTGGAATGTGTTAATTTAAGTGTACCATATCACGCTTTGTCAAATCCTTGGTTTGACCATATTTTGCTCCATACGTTTTTCCTAACAGCTCGTTTTGAGCGTGTAGCCATTTTCCCTAAAACTGTATGAATGTCTTAATAAAACCAAACTTGCTGTACTAAATGATACCATGTATTATTATTTATGGAGTGGTTAAATATTTGTTGAGTTACTTACTTGTTAGGTAGCCTTTGACACAATGGCATGTTCTTTGAGCTGTCTAGACCAGTTTGTTTGATTTATTTAACTAGGCAAGTCAGTTAAGAACAAATTCTTAATTACAATGACGGCCAAACCTGGACGACGCTGGGCCAAATGTGTGCCGCCCTATGGGACTCACAATCACGTACGGTTGTGATACAGCCTGGAATTGAACCAGGGGGTCTGTAGTGACGCCTCAAGCACTGAGATGCTGTGCCACTCGGGAGCCCAGTGGTTCCAACAATTTCACTTGGCGCCCTCAACAGGTTAGGGCTGGCTCTGTATGGATGAGGGTATGCAGACCTGCTAGCCTCGGTCAGATTTTGTTGCCCCCACCCCATCAGTTGCCCATCCCTGGTGTAGTTGATACTGATCTTGTCCAATGAGAACATAAGTTCTTAGTTTGAAACGTTTCCTATGGTCACATCTGCAGCACTGTAAATCAGGGTTTCCCAAACTGTCCTAAGGTGACCCCTGGGTGCATGTTTTGGTTTTGCCCTAGCACTACAAAGCTGACGTAAAATAACCAACTCATCAAGCTTTGATTATTTGAATCTGCTGTGCAGTGCTAGGCCAAAAACCAAAACGTGCCCCCCAGGACTGAGTTTGGGAAACCCTTCTATAAATGATTGGCCTATCTCAGCCCAATATTGCCAGTGTCTTGAAGGCGGCATATGTTGTGGTGAAGCATAGGTGCATCCTATTACACAAAGGACAACCAGTACATTTCAATGCCACTGAGTATTAGGTTAATGTTGCAGACAACTGCTAGTGGAGTTGCAGGTTAATGACTTCCCAAATTGTGGCTCATGGTGATCATAGTTTCCAGTGGTGATTTTAGCATAAATGTTGGTGGGGCAAACCTTTTTTTAAAATGCATGCCATCAAATCATCACAAACAATACATTAATTGCAATATAACGGTGACAAACTGTTAGGGCCTACATAAAGCTGTCCCAACAGCAGAGCTTTCTTTTCAGCACCATGGAGTGAATCCTTACCACCGCTACACCTACCTATCAGTGGAGCCTTGTCTGGCAGCGACATGTTCATTCAGCCTCATTTACTGCCTTTTTAAAAACCATGGCTGACTTTTAACAAATGGTTTCTACTGACAATTGAGACGTACAAACTATGGCATAAGGGGACGACAAGCGGATAAGAGGCAATCCATAATTTTGACTAAGACATGAGCGAGCTAGGACGGCTGTAGTCAACTATGACTTAGTTCAGCACTTGATGTACAGCGACAGAATTCAGAATATGGCTGTTCTTACAGTATTCTGCCTGTACACCAAGTCAAAACCATAGGATAAATTTAGGGGGCATATAAGCAGACAATGAAAGCTTACTACACAACATAGTGGTGGCTGCATCATGTTATGGGTATGCTTGTAATCGTTAAGGACGGGAGTTTTTCAGGATAAAAAAAAAATTGAATGTAGCTAAGCACAGGCAAAATCATAGAGGAAAACCTGGTTCAGTCTGCTTTCCACCAGACACTGGGACATGAATTCACCTTTCAGCAGGACAATAACCTAAAGCACAAGGCCAAATCTACACTGGCATTGCTTACCATGAAGACCGTGAATGTTCCTGAGTGGCCGAGTTACAGTTTTGGCTTAAATCTGTTTAAATCTATGGAAGGACCTGAAAATGGTTGTATAGCAATGATCAACAACCAATTTGACAGAGCTTGAAGAATTTTGAAAATAATAATGGCAAACGTTGCACAATCCAGGTGTGGAACGATAATGCACAATCCAATTTTGTGTAGATTGCTGACAAACGACAATTAAATCCATTTTAATCCCACTTTGTAACAACAAAATGTGGAAAAAGTCTAGGGGTGTGAATACTTTATGAAGGCACTGTGCAGATCATAATAGTACTGTTTCTGTTTGTAGCAATAAAGCAGGCAAGTTTGTATGGCCTCAATTTTAATCTCTGTTGTACACTGCTCAAAAAAATAAAGGGAACACTTAAACAACACAATGTAACTCCAAGTCAATCACACTTCTGTGAAATCAAACTGTCCATTTAGGAAGCAACACTGATTGACAATACATTTCACATGCTGTTGTGCAAATGGAATAGACAACAGGTGGAAATTATAGGCAATTAGCAAAACACCCCCAATAAAGGACTGGTTTTGCAGGTGGTGACCACAGACCACTTCTCAGTTCCTATGCTTCCTGGCTGATGTTTTGGTCACTTTTGAATGCTGGCGGTGCTTTCACTCTAGTGGTAGCATGAGACAGAGTCTACAACCCACACAAGTGGCTCAGGTAGTGCAGCTCATCCAGGATGGCACATCAATGCGAGCTGTGGCAAGAAGGTTTGCTGTGTCTGTCAGCGTAGTGTCCAGAGCATGGAGGCGCTACCAGGAGACAGGCCAGTACATCAGGAGAAGTGGAGGAGGCCGTAGGGAGGGCAACAACCCAGCAGCAGGACCGCTACCTCCGCCTTTGTGCAAGGAGGAGCAGGAGGAGCACTGCCAGAGCCCTGCAAAATGACCTCCAGCAGGCCACAAATGTGCATGTGTCTGCTCAAACGGTCAGAAACAGACTCCGTGAGGGTGGTATGAGGGCCCGACGTCCACAGGTGGGGGTTGTGCTTACAGCCCAACACCGTGCAGGACGTTTGGCATTTGCCAGAGAACACCAAGATTGGCAAATTCGCCACTGGCGCCCTGTGCTCTTCACAGATGAAAGCAGGTTCACACTGAGCACATGTGACAGTCTGGAGATGCCGTGGAGAACGTTCTGCTGCCTGCAACATCCTCCAGCATGACCGGTTTGGCGGTGGGTCAGTCATGGTGTGGGGTGGCATTTCTTTGGGGGCCGCACAGCCCTCCATGTGCTCGCCAGAGGTAGCCTGACTGCCATTAGGTACCGAGATGAGATCCTCAGACCCCTTGTGAGACCATATGCTGGTGCGGTTGGCCCTGGGTTCCTCCTAATGCAAGACAATGCTAGACCTCATGTGGCTGGAGTGTGTCAGCAGTTCCTGCAAGAGGAAGGCATTGATGCTATGGACTGGCCCGCGCGTTCCCCAGACCTGAATCCAATTGAGCACATCTGGGACATCATGTCTCGCTCCATCCACAATGCCACATTGCACCACAGACTGTCCAGGAGATGGCGGATGCTTTAGTCCAGGTCTGGGAGGAGATCCCTCAGGAGACCATCCGCCACCTCATCAGGAGCATGCCCAGGCGTTGTAGGGAGGTCATACAGGCACGTGGAGGCCACACACACTACTGAGCCTCATTTTGACTTGTTTTAAGGACATTACATCAAAGTTGGATCAGCCTGTAGTGTGGTTTTCCACTTTAATTTTGAGGGTGACTCCAAATCCAGACCTCCATGGGTTGATAAATTTGATTTCCATTGATAAATTTTGTGTGATTTTGTTGTCAGCACATTCAACTATGTAAAGAAAAAAGTGTTTAATAAGATTATTTCATTCATTCAGATCTATGATGTGTTATTTTAGTGTTCCCTTAATTTTTTTGAGCAGTGTATTTAGCTAGGCATGTTTGTATAAATTCTCCATATCTCTGTGCCTGTGTGTAGGTTGGAGGCAGGCAGGTTAGTTATAATTATAGTCTGCCTCAGGGGCACTGAGCACCTCAATGAATGTGTAATTGGCTATGATATGGTATATGCCTTTATTTTTAGCACATCAGCTTTGTTCTTTGAGTCCCACGTTCACAGAAGTCAATGCAATTATGCTGGCAGGGCCACATTGAGAGGGAAGAGAAGAAAAGTCAACTCATTGGACATTTGGATAGAGAGTGGCTGATTCCACCTGGACCAGTTCTCCTGCATTGTTAAATGTTTTTCGGATTGAAAAGCCGGTCTTCCAAAGGACTGGAGAAAAACTGGTTGATCATTGTGGGAACATGGGAGCCTCACTGCGGTGGCGTTCCGCCTGCGGACAGCGTATTTGGCCCAAGGAAGGAATCGGGCCCAGAGAGAGGGATGAAACGGTATGATTTAGAGAATCTGTCCAATATCACCAAAATGGTGGTAAAACCATCAGAAGAGGGGAGATCAGTGACAAAGTCAATGGACAGATGAGACCAGGGACGCTGAGGCACGGGAAGGGGAAGGAGTTTCCCTGCTGGAGCGTTCCCAGGGGGATTTGGATTGGGCACATACAGAACAGGAGTTGACATAGAGTGACGTCCTGCACCAAGGTGGGCCACCAGTACTTTCCAGAGATGGACTGAACGGTGTGAGTAATACCTGGATGTCCAGAGACGACAGCTGTGTGCTCCCAGGTCAATAGCCGATCCCTTATCATCATGGGAACGTAGGTGCGCTCAGGAGGGCAGGTGCGGGTTCACTCTCCAGGGCCTTGCGAATGTCCACATCTACGTCCCAGAGCACGGGGGCTACGACTCGAGAGGGCGGTATTATGGGTGCACTCAAGACAGGAACCTCTCCCGAATCGTAGAGACGGGACAGGGCATCGGCTTTGATATTTTTTTTACCTGGGCGATATGTCAGTGTGAAATCGAATCTGGTGAAGAAAAGGACCCACCTGGCTTGGAGCGTGTTCAGTCGCCTCGCTGTTCGTATGTACTCCTGGTTCCGATGGCCGGTGAGAATGAGAAATGGGTCCTTGGCGCCCTCCAGCCAGTGTCTCCACTCTTGTAATACCAACTTCACCGCCAGGAGCTCCCGATCTCAAACATCATAATTCCTCTCTGCAGGAGACAGCTTTTTTGAGTAATGTGCACATGGATACAATTACTGTGGATTACCTTGACATTGGGACAGGACAGCCCCCACACCTACTTTTCTGAAGGTTCCACCTCCACCACGAAGGGCAGCGTTGGATCTGGATGTTCAAGCAACAGGGCTGAGGTGAAACGACCCTTCAGTAGGCGGAAGGCTTCATCAGCTGCAGAATTCCATCCCAACTTCCGGGGACCCCGCTTGAGGAGAGAAGTGAGAGGAGAGGTGATCGAGCTAAAGTTCTTAATGAATCAGCGGTAGAAGTTGGCAAATCCCAAAAAAAACTTTATGGTGGTTGGGACTGGCTATGACCTGACAGCATCCACCTTCCTCTCAACCATCATGACTCCTTATGGGCCGATCTGGTAACCCAAAAAGGATACCTCCTCCTGATGAAATTGGCACTTCTCTGCCTTGATGTACAGGTGGTTGGCCAGGAGGCGTTCCAGGACTACTCGGACGTGAGCGATGTGCTCCAAGGTAGCCGAGTAGACCAGGATGTCGTCGATATACACAACCACCTGGCGTCCAAGCATGTCCCAGAACACCTCGTTGACGAATAACTGGAACACTGACGGAGCATTGGCTAATCCAAAAGGCATCACAAAGTACTCGTAGTGACCAGACATCGTGCTGAATGCCGTTTTCCAGTCATCCCCCTCCCAGAT
The DNA here is from genome assembly GCF_020615455.1 of Coregonus clupeaformis. NCBI lineage: Eukaryota > Metazoa > Chordata > Actinopteri > Salmoniformes > Salmonidae > Coregonus > Coregonus clupeaformis. The sequence continues at coordinate 9,814,034 of NC_059205.1, read as the reverse complement.
GCGGATCAAATTGTAGGCACTCCGCACCGCAGGTCTAATTTGGTGAAAAACCGGGCCCCGCGGAGTTGTTCAATCGCGGCCGGAACCAATGGGAGAGAATAGCGGTACTTTGTGGGGATGGAATTCAGGTTTCTGTCATTGATGCACGGGCGCAATCCTCCGTCCTTCTTGGCCACAAAAAAGAAGCCTGCAGAAGAGGTACTAATGAAACCCTGCTGGAGAGCCTCATGGATGTACTCCTCCATAGCTTTGGTTTCGGCCACCGACAGAGGGTAGATGCGGCCGCGCAGAGCCTGCAAGCAGGTCGATGGCACAGTCCCAGGGGTGATGAGGAGTGAGACAGGAAAAAAACTCCCGAAGATCTTGGTATACCTCCGGGATGTTGGGCTGAAGGGCAACCACAGGGAAAGGGTAAGCAGGTCTTCCGGCATTCGGGTGCCCAGTCAGTGATTTTCATTTTCGGCGTTATGACGTTGAAGCCATGGGAGGCAGAGGATGATCTTGTGTATGGGTGCACTGATGAGGAAGGGAAGGCTTTCTTGATGTATGGATTCCACAGTGAGGGTGAGTGGTGCTGTTATGTGTGTGATTGTCACGCGCTTGAACCGGACAAGGAGAGGAGAGCGGGTATGAGGTGATGTTAAGGGAGGAGGCGAGGGCCTGGTCAATAGAATTCCCTGCGGCACCGGAGTCCACTAGAACTGTATAAACAAAACATGAAAGCCAGCCAGTGAAATTGATACTAGGAAGGGGATGATGGAATACTCAAGCCAAACCCAGGAGACGGATGATCACATGGCGGTCCCTCTACTCTCGTGGACCTCCGGTTAGAACGTACCGGACACCGTTGAAGCTGATGCCCCTCCTGTCCCCAATAAGGACAGATCCCCAGCTGTCTACGATGGCGTCGCTCAGCCGTGGAGAGGCGTGAGGCCCCCACCTCCATGGGTTCAGGCTCTGACTCAGAACGATCAACGGAGGAGGGAGAGAGGCGATGAGGGTACCGACGCTCCCGAAGCAGGTTATCCAGACAGATGGCCACCGCAATGAGGGCGTCCAAGGATAGGTTGTCGTCTCGGCACGCCAACTCCGTCTGGACCTCTTCGCGCAATCCTCTTCTGAATAGGGAGCGGAGCGCCGGCTCATTCCATCCATTGGTTGCTGCCACTGTCTGAAAGGTGATTGCGTACTCCGCCGTGGTCTGGCCATCCTGCCGTAGTTGGAGTAGATGTTCATCCCCCTCTCTACCCTCTGGTGGATGGTCCAAGACCCCCCTGAACAGAGCCATGAACCCCTCATAGGAACCCAGCTCCTCATCTCCTCTCTCCCAGAGGGCCTTGGCCCACTCCAACGCCCGTCCGGTCAGCAGAGAAATAACCGTGGCAACCTTGGACCTCTCAGTGGTGAGGGCTCCCGTCTGATGGGCGAAATAGAGGGAGCACTGGAGTAGGAAGCCACAGCATTTCGATGGAGTCCCGTCATATTTGTCCGGGAGGGACAGTCGGGCATCGCTAACCATGACTGACTGCTGGATGGGCTGGGGTACTGGCTCACTGGGTCGACGTGTGGCAGAGAATCCTCTGCTGTTAAAAAATAATAATAATAATGTAACTGTAAGTCGCTCTGGATAAGAGCATCTGCTAAATGACTCAAATGTAAATGTAAATGACGCCCCTTGAGTAATGTCGAATCGTTGAAGAACGTGGAGGACCTCATCCATAGCCGTTCCCAAATGAGCCAGCTGTTCATGGTGTTGACGAAGTAGGTGTCCCTGTTCACCGACCAGCTGGGATGTCTTGATTAACTGCTGCATCCATTTGTTGAGGTAGTATTCTGTAACGTAGATGCAGGGAGTCAGGAAGCAGGTGCAGTTAGTGAGTTTAGTAACAACAAACATGGAACGATGCAAAACGAGAAGCGTCTGACATAGAAACAATACTACCTGCTGAGTGATAACAAAAGAGTGCTATATAAAGAGTAGGTAATCAAGAGAGAAATGAAGTCCAGGTGTGACTGATGATGAGACGCAGGTGTGCGTAAAGATCGTTGCCAGGACCGGTGGCTAGTAGACCGGCGACGTCGAGCGCCGGAGAGGGGGAGCGGGATAAGACGTGACAGGTTAAGGTTAGGGGTTAAGGTTAAGGATAGAGACGTCCCAAGGATCCCACATAGCAATCGTTTTGAACGATTCAACCTCTTCTTATCTTACTCATGCCACATATCAGAAATGCACTTCCTCAAAACTATTGGTGATGTCATTATGGAGACAGAAAAGTCCAAGTTTAAAGTCTTACATCAACAACAATATAGCTATAGTTTTGAGACTACTGTCTCTGAGGCATGCATGACATGGTTCAAGATGGCGTAGCAGTGAAGTCGTGTTTTTGTCGTGTGTCTGTAAATAGCCTGTAAATACCCTGTTTTTTTGTATTTTTCGTACGTATTTCCCTATCAGACTTTTCATCCTTCTACAAAATATAATTTTCTGCAACCCGCCTCACTCTAATGTGGAACGGATTCTATTATTGACTTACCTTTTATCTAGAATCTCCAGTTGAAACTAGCTAGCCAGCTAACTAGCTACTTGCTAATAGCCACAGTTAGCGGTATTTCACCCAGAACATTGGATTTTTCTGCCGGAATAATTTAATCACTGGACATTAATCACCGGATCGCAACTAGCTAGCCGCAACCGAATGGATGTTGCTGTTTGGCTAATCACCACTGCCCCCGATGCAAGCACCAGTTAGCCTCGAGCTAGCCTAGAGCCAGGCCCATATCCCGGCTATTTACCTCTCGGTCTACCGGACGGGAATAGCCAGCTAACTAGTTACTTGCTATTAGCTACCGTTAGCGTTTTTTCACCATTGTCCATGGCCTGCACCTCCTACCAGCCAGCTCTAGCCTGGACTATTATTCGGCCTGTCTGCACAGCGCGTTATCGACCCAGAACATATCGGTTTTTCTGCCGGAATCACTGAATCACTGGACCTTTAACACCGGATTCATCGCTACCAGCTAGCTGTAACAAAATGGCCGTTGTGGTTTGGCTAATCAGCCTGAGCTAGCTTTGAGCCAGGCCCATGAGATGAGCCAGGCCCATCTCCCGGCTATCTACCTCTCTGTCAACCGGACTGGACCACCTAGTGTTGACACGGAGCCCCGCCGATCCAACACGACTGGTCTGCCGACGAAATCGTCTGACGTGGTTACAACAGGCTTCCCGTTACGACGTCGACCACGAAGATTCCATCTGCTAGCCCCGGCCCGCTAGCACACGCTAGCCGTGGCCTCTTGCTCGCTAGTGCTTTAGCAGCCCCGAACTACCTCCGAACTATCCTATTGCTGTTCACCGGACCTTATGATAACTCAGCTATACAGCTGATGCCTGCTGGACTGTTCCTTTTACGGTACCGCATCCTGTTTATGTTTAGCCTCAGCCCAAACTGTGTCGCCATTACCAGCTGTTGTCTTAGCTCTCTCAAATTACACCTGTGATTGCTTTATGCCTCTCTCCCATGTCAATATGGTTTGCTTATTGCTGTTTCGGTTATTTCTTATTGTACTATTTCACTGTAGATCCCCCAGCCCAGCTAAACCTGCCTTAGATAGCTCCTTTGTTCCACCCCCTATACACGCGGAGACCGGCTCAATCGGTGCCTCCAGTGATGCTATCTCTTTCATTGTTACCCAACGCTTAGGTTTACCTCCACTGTACTCATATCCTTCCATATCCTTGTCTGTACATAATGCCCTGAATCTTTTCTACAACGCCCGGAAATCTGCCCCCTTTATTCTCTGTACCCAACACACTAGAAGACCAGTTCTTAAAGCCTTTAGCCGTATCCTTATTCTAGTCCTCCTCTGTTCCTCTGGTGATGTAGAGGCTAGCCCAGGCCCTGCAGCCCCCAGTATCACTCCTACTCCTCAGGCGCTATCATTTGTTGACTTCTGTAACTGTAAAAGCCTTGGTTTCTTGCATGTTAATATCAGAAGTCTCCTTCCTAAGTTTGAGTTATTCACTGCGTTAGCACACTCCGCCAATCCTGATGTTCTAGCAGTGTCTGAATCCTGGCTTAGGAAGGCCACTAAAAATTCTGAAATGTCCATCCCCAACTATAACATTTTTCGTCTAGATAGAACTGCCAAAGGGGGTGGAGTTGCAATCTACTGTAGAGATAGCCTGCAGAGCTCTATCATACTATCCAGGTCTGTGCCCAAACAGTTTGAGCTTCTACTTCTAAAAATCCACCTTTCCAGAAATAAGTCTCTCACTGTTGCCGCTTGCTACAGCCCCCCCTCAGCCCCCAGCTGTGCCCTGGACACCATATGTTAACTGATTGCCCCCCCAACTATCCTCAGAGTTCGTACTGCTTGGTGACCTAAACTGGGATATGCTTAACACCCCGGCCGTCCTACAATCTAAACTAGATGCCCTCAATCTCACACAAATTATCAACGAACCTACCAGGTACAACCCTAAATCCGTAAACATGGGTACCCTCATAGATATCATCCTGACTAACTTACCCTCTAAATACACCTCCGCTGTCTTCAACCAGGGTCTCAGCGATCACTGCCTTATTGCCTGCATCCGTAACGGGTCCGCGGTCAAACGACCACCCCTCATCACTGTCAAACGCTCCCTAAAACACTTTAGCGAGCAGGCCTTCCTAATTGACCTGGCCCAGGTATCCTGGATGGATATAGATCTCATTCCGTCAGTAGAGGATGCCTGGTTGTTCTTTAAAAGTAATTTCCTCTCAATCTTAACTAAACATACCCCATTCAAAAAAGACAGAACTAAGAACAGATATAGCCCCTGGTTCTCCTCAGACTTGACTGCCCTTGACCAGCACAAAAACATCCTGTGGCGTACTGCATTTGCATCAAATAGCCCCCGCGATATGCAACTTTTCAGGGAAGTTAGGAACCAATATACACAAGCAGTTAGGAAAGCAAAGGCTAACTTTTTCAAACAGAAATTTGCATCCTGTAGCACTAACTCCAAAAAGTTTTGGGACACTGTAAAGTCCATGGAGAATAAGAGCACTTCCTCCCAGCTGCCCACTGCACTGAGGCTAGGAAACACTATCACCACCGATAAATCTACAATAATCGAGAATTTCAACAATTATTTTGCTACGGCTGGCCATGCGTTCCACCTGACTACCACTACCCCGGCCACCAGCTCTGCACCCTCCGCTGCAACTTGCCCATGCCCCCCCCGCTTCTCCTTCACACAAATTCAGACAGCTGATGTTCTGAAAGAGCTGCACAATCTGGACCCCTACAAATCAGCTGGGCTAGACAATCTGGACCCTTTCTTTCTAAAACTAGCCGCCGAAATAGTCGCAATCCCTATTACTAGCCTGTTCAACCTCTCTTTCGTAACGTCTGAGATCCCCAGAGATTGGAAAGCTGCCGCGGTCATCCCCCTCTTCAAAGGGGGTGACACTCTAGATCCAAACTGTTACAGACCTATATCCATCCTGCCCTGCCTTTCGAAAGTTTTTGAAAGCCAAGTTAACAAACAGATCACCGACCATTTCGAATCCCACCGTACCTTCTCCGCTATGCAATCCGGTTTCCGAGCTGGTCATGGGTGAACTTCAGCCACGCTCAAGGTCCTAAACGATATTATAACCGCGATCGATAAGAGACAGTACTGTGCAGCCGTCTTCATCGACCTGGCCAAGGCTTTCGACTTTGTCAACCACCGCATTCTTATTGGCAGACTAAATAGCCTTGGTTTCTCAAATGACTGCCTCGCCTGGTTCACCAACTACTTCTCAGATAGTTCAATGTGTCAAATCGGAGGGCCTGTTGTCTGGACCTATGGCAGTCTCTATGGGGGTGCCACAGGGTTCAATTCTTGGGCCGACTCTTTTCTCCGTGTATATCAATGATGTCGCTCTTGCTGCTGGTGACTCTCAGATCCACCTCTACGCAGACGACACCATTTTGTATACATCTGGCCCTTCATTGGACACTGTGTTAACAAACCTCCAAACGAGCTTCAATGCCATACAACACTCCTTCAGTAGCCTCCAACTGCTCTTAAACACTAGTAAAACTAAATGCATGCTCTTCAATCGAACGCTGCTGGCACCCGCCCACCCGACTAGAATCACTACTCTCGGCGGGTCTGACCTAGAGTATGTGGGCAACTACAAATACCTAGGTGTCTGGTTAGACCGTAAACTCTCCTTCCAGACTCACATTAAGAATCTCCAATCCAAAGTTAAATCCAGAATCGGCTTCCTATTTCGCAACAAAGCCTCCTTCACTCATGCTGCCAAACATGCCCTCGTAAAACGGACTATCCTACCGGTCCTTGACTTCGGCGATGTCATTTACAAAAAAAGCCCCATACACTACTGTCACGGATGCCGCCGAGGCTGCTCCTCCTCCTTGCTCGGGCAGGCTTCGGCGTTCGTCGTTCCCGGAGTACTAGCTACTACCGCTTGATGTTTTCGATGTTTGTTTTGTCATGTCTAGTGGGTACACCTGTTGCGTATTCTGTATTGATTATGTCACGTATAAGTTCACCTGTTTTATGTTTTGTCTTTGTATGTTATTGTCCGCGTGTCTTGGATGCCTTGTGTTGGTCGGTGTTATACTCATTGTGTCATTTTACGCATATGGTGTTTTTTCCCTCCAGTGTTGGAGACGTTTATTTTCGTGCATATTTCGTGTTCTAGTAAAGTCGTCTTTACTTATCCTCTGTGTCCTGCGCCTGACTCCACCACCGCATACACATCAGCCTTTGACAGAATAACATACAGTGGGGAAAAAAAGTATTTAGTCAGCCACCAATTGTGCAAGTTCTCCCACTTAAAAAGATGAGAGAGGCCTGTAATTTTCATCATAGGTACACGTCAACTATGACAGACAAAATGAGGAAAAAAAATCCAGAAAATCACATTGTAGGATTTTTAATGAATTTATTTGCAAATTATGGTGGAAAATAAGTATTTGGTCAATAACAAAAGTTTCTCAATACTTTGTTATATACCCTTTGTTAGCAATGACACAGGTCAAACGTTTTCTGTAAGTCTTCACAAGGTTTCCACACACTGTTGCTGGTATTTTGGCCCATTCCTCCATGCAGATCTCCTCTAGAGCAGTGATGTTTTGGGGCTGTCGCTGGGCAACACGGACTTTCAACTCCCTCCAAAGATTTTCTATGGGGGTTGAGATCTGGAGACTCCAGGACCTTGAAATGCTTCTTACGAAGCCACTCCTTCGTTGCCCGGGCGGTGTGTTTGGGATCATTGTCATGCTGAAAGACCCAGCCACGTTTCATCTTCAATGCCCTTGCTGATGGAAGGAGGTTTTCACTCAAAATCTCACGATACATGGCCCCATTCATTCTTTCCTTTACACGGATCAGTCGTCCTGGTCCCTTTGCAGAAAAAACAGCCCCAAAGTATGATGTTTTCACTCCAATGCTTCACAGTAGGTATGGTGTTCTTTGGATGCAACTCAGCATTCTTTGTCCTCCAAACACGACGAGTTGAGTTTTTACCAAAAAGTTATATTTTGGTTTCATCTGACCATATGACATTCTCCCAATCCTCTTCTGGATGCACTCTAGCAAACTTCAGACGGGCCTGGACATGTACTGGCTTAAGCAGGGGGGACACGTCTAGCACTGCAGGATTTGAGTCCCTGGCGGCGTAGTGTGTTACTGATGGTAGGCTTTGTTACTTTGGTCCCAGCTCTCTGCAGGTCATTCACTAGGTCCCCCCCGTGTGGTTCTGGGATTTTTGCTCACCGTTCTTGTGATCATTTTGACCCCACGGGGTGAGATCTTGCATGGAGCCCCAGATCGAGGGAGATTATCAGTGGTCTTGTATGTCTTCCATTTCCTAATAATTGCTCCCACAGTTGATTTCTTCAAACCAAGCTGCTTACCTATTGCAGATTCAGTCTTCCCAGCCTGGTGCAGGTCTACAATTTTGTTTCTGGTGTCCTTTGACAGCTCTTTGGTCTTGGCCATAGTGGAGTTTGGAGTGTGACTGTTTGAGGTTGTGGACAGGTGTCTTTTATACTGATAACAAGTTCAAACAGGTGCCATTAATACAGGTAACGAGTGGAGGACAGAGGAGCCTCTTAAAGAAGAAGTTACAGGTCTGTGAGAGCCAGAAATCTTGCTTGTTTGTATGTGACCAAATACTTATTTTCCACCATAATCTGCAAATAAATTCATAAAAAATCCTACAATGTGATTTTCTGGATTTTCTTTTCTCAATTTGTCTGTCATAGTTGACGTGTACCTATGATGAAAATTACAGGCCTCTCTCATCTTTTTAAGTGGGAGAACTTGCACAATTGGTGGCTGACTAAATACTTTTTTTCCCCACTGTACCAACCAATGGAGTCAGCAGGAGCAGCGGCGGTGCCCGAGTCACTGGAGGATCGGGTCAGCAGCCAGGACGCCATGATCCATCGACTCGGCTCCGCCATGCAAGACGTGATGGACACCCTGCGCCGATGGGAAAGAGGAGGTTTGCCCACACCTCCTCCTACATTACCACCACCATCGGCCAGCCCCATCATACCATCTCCGGAGTCCAGTGGGATTCGGCTCTCGCTCCCGAGGGCATATGATGGCACCGCAGCCGGGTGTCAGGGGTTCCTACTTCAAGTGGAACTCTACCTGGCCACCATACACCCGGCGCCCTCGGGATACGAGAGCGTTTCCGCCCTCATCTCCTGTCTATCCGGCAAGGCTTTGGAGTGGGCCAATGCCGAATGGAGGGGAATAGACGCCGCCACCATCAGCTACGCGGAGTTCTCCCGCCGCTTCAGGGCTGTTTTCGATCATCCCCCAGAGGGTAAAGCGGCGGGGGAGCGTCTGTTCCACCTCCGACAGGGGAAGAGGAGCGCACCAGGAGTTCGCCCTGGACTTCCGGACTCTAGCAGCGGATGCGGGGTGGAATGAGAGGGCCCTCATCGACCACTATCGGTGCAGCCTGCGAGAGGACGTTCGACGAGAGTTGGCCTGCAGGGACACCAATCTAAACTTCGATCAGTTGGTGGACATGTCAATCCGTCTGGATACCCTGCTGGCTACCCGCGGACGTCCGGAGTTGGGGCCGTCCATTCCATCCCCCAGCACCTCCGAGCCGAGCCCAATGGAGCTCGGGGGTGCTGGCGCTAGAGAGAGGAGGAGAGAGATCCGGAGGCAGGCCGTCCTCTGCACCAACTGTGGCCGTGGAGGACACACTGCGGTTAGGTGCTGGGGAGGGCCTCCAGGGGATCGAGGCAACAGGTCACGCACTGGGGAGTCATTCCAGGTGAGTAGGCGCCCATCTCACCCAGAGCTCTCTGTTGTTCACCTGTGTATACCAGTAGTGTTTCCCCAGGTTGCATCTCATTCCCAGCATAAGGCGCTAGTCGATTCAGGCGCAGCTGGGAATTTTATTGATCGTAATTTTTGTGTTAAGTTAGGGATTCCCCTCCTACCAGTAGATGTGCCCTTTCCTATCCATGCCCTAGATAGCCGTCCGTTGGGATCTGGGTTGATTAGGGAGGTCACAGCGCCACTAAAGATGAAGACGCAGGGGGGTCATGAGGAGATCATTCAGTTGTATCTGATCAACTCTCCTGCGTATCCCGTGGTGCTGGGGCTTCCTTGGTTAATCGCCCATGACCCCACCATTTCGTGGCAACAGAGGGCTCTCAAGGAGTGGTCTGACCAGTGTGTCGGGCGGTGTCTAGGTGTTTCCGTAGGGGCGACCACGGTGGAAAGTCCGAACCAAGTGCCCGCACTGCACATTCCTCCTGAGTATGATGATTTGGCACTCGTGTTCAGCAAGACTAGGGCGACACGATTGCCACCTCATCGACAGGGGGATTGTGCGATAGACCTCCAGGCAGGTGCTGCACTTCCGCGTAGTCATGTGTATCCTCTGTCTCAAGAGGAGACGGCGGCTATGGAGACATACATAGCCGAGTCTCTGAGACAGGGATACATACCGCCCTCCACTTCTCCTGCGTCCTCGAGTTTCTTTTTTGTGAAGAAGAAGGATGGAGGGTTGCGCCCGTAAATTGATTACCGTAGTCTCAATCAGATCACTGTTAAATACAGTTATCCTCTCCCTCTGATTGCGAGTATGACGGAATCATTACACGGAGCGCGGTTCTTCACAAAACTGGATCTCAGGTGCGCCTACAACTTGGTGCGCATTAGGGAAGGAGATGAATGGAAGACAGCATTTAGTACCACCTCGGGTCACTATGAGTATCTCGTCATGCCATACGGGTTAATGAATGCTCCTTCAGTCTTCCAATCCTTTGTGGATGAGATCTTCCGGGATTTGCATGGGCAGGGTGTAGTGGTGTATATTGACAACATTCTAGTTTACTCTTCTACACGAGCCGAGCATGTAGCCCTGGTGCGTCGAGTGTTGGGTAGGCTGTTGGAGCATGACTTGTATGTCAAGGCAGAGAAATGTCTGTTTTTCCAGGAGTCCATCTCCTTCCTGGGCCATCGACTGTCCGCGTCAGGGGTGGAGATGGAGATTGACCGCGTTTCAGCCGTACGAAATTGGCAGACTCCAACCACGGTTAAGGAAGTGCAGCGGTTTTGGGGTTTTGCCAATTACTACCGGAGATTAATCCGGGGTTTTGGACAGGTAGCAGCTCCCATCACCTCCCTGCTGAAGGGGGGCCCGGTGCGTTTGCAGTGGTCGGCTGAGGCGGACAGGGCGTTTGGTAAACTGAAGGACCTGTTCACCTCAGCTCCGGTGCTGGCGCATCCGGACCCCGCTTTAGCGTTCCAGGTGGAGATGGACGCGTCAGAGGCCGGTATTGGGGCTGTACTGTCTCAACGCTCAGGCACGCCTCCTAAACTCCGGCCCTGCGCTTTTTACTCTAAGAAGCTCAGCCCGGCGGAACGTAATTATGACGTGGGGGACAGGGAGCTGCTAGCCGTGGTTCAAGCCCTAAAGGTGTGGAGGCATTGGCTTGAGGGGGCTCAACACCCTTTTCTCATTCTGACTGACCATCGTAACCTGGAGGACATCCGGGCAGCTAGGAGACTGAACCCTCGTCAGGCTAGGTGGACCATGTTTCTGGCCCGGTTTGTTGTTAAGCTCACTTACATCCCAGGGTCTCAGAACGGTAAGGCAGACACCCTGTCCCGGCGATATGACACAGAGGAGAGGTCCATTGAGCCCACTCCCATACTGCCGGAGTCTTGTCTGGTGGCACCGGTGGTGTGGGAGGTCGATGCGGAAATCGAGCGGGCGTTACGCACCGACCCTACTCCTCCAGAGTGTCCAGTGGGGCGGGCGTAAGTTCCGCTCGAGATTCGTGATCGTCTCATATATTGGGCTCATACGTCACCCTCCTCTGGACATCCTGGTATTGGCCGGACAGTGCACTGCCTTAGTGAAAAGTACTGGTGGCCAACATTGGCTAAGGACGTGAGGGTTTATGTCTCCTCCTGCTCGGTGTGCGCTCAGTGTAAGGCTCCTAGACACCTGCCCAAGGGGAAGTTACAACCCCTACCCGTTCCACAACGGCCGTGGTCTCACCTCTCGGTAGACTTTGTCACGGACCTTCCCCCTTCCCAGGGGAATACCACTATTCTGGTCGTTGTGGATCGGTTCTCTAAGGCCTGTCGTCTCATCCCAATGCCGGGTCTCCCTACTGCCCTACAGACTGCTGAGGCTTTGTTTACACACGTTTTCCGGCACTACGGGGTACCCGAGGATATAGTGTCTGATCGGGGTCCCCAATTCACCTCTAGAGTCTGGAGGGCGTTCATGGAACGCTTGGGGGTCTCGATTTGCCTTACATCGGGTTTCCACCCTAAGAGTAATGGGCAGGTGGAGAGAGTGAACCAGGATGTGGGTAGGTTTCTGAGATCTTATTGCCAGGACTGGCAGGAGGAGTGGTCAGGGTATATCCCCTGGGCAGAGATTGCCCAGAACTCTCTACGCCATTCCTCTACGAATCTGACCCCTTTCCAGTGTGTGTTGGGGTATCAGCCGGTTCTGGCACCATGGCATCAGAGCCAGATCGAGGCTCCTGCGGTGGATGAGTGGTTTCGGCGCTCGGAGGAGACATGGAACGCTGCGCATGTACATCTGCAGCAGGCTATCCGTAGGCAGAAGGCGAGCGCCGATCTCCACCGCAGTGAGGGTCCAGTGTACGCACCTGGAGATCGAGTCTGGCTCTCGACTCGAAACCTGCCCCTTCGCCTGCCCTGCCGGAAGCTGGGTCGGCGGTTTGTGGGGCCATTTAAAGTCCTGAGGAGATTGAACGAGGTATGTTACAGGTTACAACTGCCTAATGATTATCACATTAACCCCTCGTTCCATGTGTCTCTCCTCAGGCCGGTGGTAGCTGGTCCACTCCAGGACAATGAGATACGGGAGACTCCTCCGCCCCCACTGGACATTGAGGGGGCTCCGGCGTACTCAGTCCGGTCCATCGTGGACTCGAGACGTCGGATGGGGGGTCTGCAGTATCTCGTGGAGTGGGAGGGGTACGGTCCGGAGGAACGGTGCTGGGTGCCTAGGTGGGACATTTTAGATCCCTCCCTCCTGACGGAGTTCCACCGGAGTCACCCCACGCGCCCTGCTCCGCATCCTCCTGGCCGTCCCCGAGGCCGGGGTCGGCGCACGGCTGGAGCCGCGCGTCAAGGGGGGGGTACTGTCACGGATGCCGCCGAGGCTGCTCCTCCTCCTTGCTCGGGCAGGCTTCGGCGTTCGTCGTCCCCGGAGTACTAGCTACTACCGCTTGATGTTTTCGATGTTTGTTTTGTCATGTCTAGTGGGTACACCTGTTGCGTATTCTGTATTGATTATGTCACGTATAAGTTCACCTGTTTTATGTTTTGTCTTTGTATGTTATTGTCGGTGTTATACTCATTGTATGCCTTGTGTCGGTGTTATACTCATTGTGTCATTTTACGCATATGGTGTTTTTTCCCTCCAGTGTTGGAGACGTTTATTTTCGTGCGTATTTCGTGTTCTAGTAAAGTCGTCTTTACTTATCCTCTGTGTCCTGCGCCTGACTCCACCACCGCATACACATCAGCCTTTGACAACTACCCACCACTGTGACCTGTACGCTCTTGTTGGCTGGTCCTCATTACATGTTCGTCGTCAAACCCACTGGCTCCAGGCCATCTATAATTCACTGCTAGGCAAATCCCCGCCTTATCTTAGCTCATTGGTCACCATAGCAACACCCACCCGTAGTATGCGCTCCAGCAGGTATATCTCACTGGTCATCCCCAAAGCCAACACCTCCTTTGGCCGCCATTCCTTCCAGTTCTCTGCTGCCAATGACTGGAACGAATTGCAAAAATCTCTGAAGCTGGAGACTCTTATCTCCCTCACTAACTTTAAGCATCAGTTGTCAGAGCACCTTACCGATCACTGCACCTGTACACAGCCCATCTGAAATTAGCCCACCCAACTACCTCATCCCTATATTGTTATTTATTTTGCTCATTTGCACCCCAGTATCTCTATTTGCACATAATCTCTTGCACATCTATCATTCCAGTGTTAATACTAATTGTAATTATTTTGCACTGTAGCCTATTTATTGCCTTACCTCCATAACTTGCTACATTTGCACACACTGTATATATATTTTCTGTTGTATTTTTTGACTTTATGTTTTGTTTTACCCCATATGTAACTCTGTGTTGTTGTTTTTATCGCACTGCTTTGCTTTATCTTGGCCAGGTCGCAGTTGTAAATGAGAACTTGTTCTCAACTGGCTTACCTGGTTAAATAAAGGTTAAATAAACAAATTAATAAAAAATGACATCATGCTGTAGCAATGGGCTAGATGCCTCTTCAACTCTTGCCAATCACAATTTAGGATATTTTACCACTCACCCCACAAGCCTTTGAGTCAGCCTGATCTGGAAAGACAAAAACATTTGAAGCTGATACACTACATTACAAAAAGTATGTGGACACCTGCTCGTCGAACATCTCATTCCAAAATCATGGGCATTAATATGGAGTTGGTCCCCCCTTTGCTGCTATAACAGCCTCCACTCTTCTGGGAAGGCTTTCCACTAGATGTTGGAACATTGCTGCGGGGACTTGCTTCCATTCAGCCACGAGCATTAGTGAGGTTGGGCACTGATTTTGGGCGATTAGGCCTGGCTCGTAGTCGGTGTTCCAATTCATCCCAAAGGTGTTCGATGGGGTTGAGGTCAGGGTTCTGTGCAGGCCAGTCAAGTTTTTCCACACCAATCTCGACAAACCATTTCTGTATGGACCTTGCTTTGTGCACGGGGGCATTGTTATGCTGAAACAGGAAAGGGCCTTCCCCAAACTGTTGCCACAAAGTTGGAAGCACAGAATTGTCTAGAATGTCATTGTATGCTGTAGCGTTAAGATTTTCCTTCACTGGAACTAAGGGGCCTAGCCCAAACCATGAAAAACAGCCCCAGACCATTATTCCTGCTCCACCAAACTTTACAGTTGGCACTATGCATTGGGGCAGGTAGCCTTCTCCTGGCATCCCCCTGTGGTGTCGAGACAACGATGCTGATATGCTGTGATGACAAGAAATCCGCTGACACTGTCCTTAATTATAATGGTTTATTACATCAAAGATTACAGTATCAATTTACAGACTCCTGCAGACATCTGGAGAACAACTGACCCAATCTCTAATATGTTATTCCTCCCCGTCCTTTGTTCCAACCATGGTATTTATAATATGTAACATAATATGGGTGGTTTTTTATAGACCAATCCCTGGCCTTTACACATCCGAATCTCCTCTGTCTTAGGGGTCCCCTATAGTAATGTTTTCCAGATGTTTCCGCAAGCAGAGCCAAATTCTGGAATGTTCAGATACTACATATTTCCCCCCTTCGAGACTAATTAAGTCTTGAAAACAAAAAGAATAGGATTATGACAAATCTTGTGTAACTTTAACAATAAAACAAGATTTATGTAGTGTGAACACATTTTTATGAAGTGTAAACAAATCGTTATGGAGTGTAAGAGCGAAAAACCTGTCTGGCAGCTTTCTTTCCAAATATCCATCAATCAATCAAGACAGTAACATTCTCTCACGGCCCCTCTGCCCCAGGCGACCACCTAAGTACTCCAGATCAATTTATAAATCTTTATCAATGCATTTTAAACTATGATGCAATTGAATACACATGAAAGCCTGGTCCTGATAACAACACTTCTTCTCCATAATTATCTCTCCACGTGGGAGGAATGTCACCACCCACACTCCGTCTCTCACATCTACAAGGAAGATGAGCTGTACCACCCATCCTAACCCTAATGACAGTCTTTTCTTCTAAAATTGGTGTTGGAGCGATTTTCTGAGGCTCCATTGTAATCAAATGTGATACATTTATAGCTTTAATTACTGTCAATGTTGAAAGAGTTGAATTGCTTCTCACTGTTGTTGTATTAGGCTGAAGTGTTGATGTCATTGTTGTTGATTCATCTATTTTCCCTACAGCTTGGAGCTCTTTACTTGTATTTCCATCTATCACCACTAGTGTAACTACATTAACTCTCAGTTCCAACTCTAATCCCTCACTTTCAAACTGTGGATTATAAGAAATACATTTATAATCACCTTGATCCTCCTGCTGGGAATTGTACACATAGAGACTACAATCACCCTCAATCTTCAGTCTTCTCTTATCATTCAGCAACGCATACTTTCTCAATGCAACTGCTCCTAACAGATCTAAACTCCTGCCATAGCTATCTTCCCACTGAACTCTAAATTTCCCTTCACCACTGTTTTCTCTCGTGCACTGACATGGAAGCTGAGCTGACTTTCCTAGAGTTACTTCAACCCTAGTTTTCGTAACGTTTTGGTCTGACTTTTCTCCTAACTGGTCTGGGCCTACTTTGTTTAACCGAATCACCAGCTTCTCCTGTAACAGAGTTGCCCTTGGTGATCTCCGCTGTTTCACATTCCACTGAAATATTCCCTGTTGTTTCTGGGACGTATTGAAAATCAATGTCCCCAAATCTCCTTTCCTTTCCATCCATTGCAGAGTCATCTCTGGCATCATCAGAAGTGTAAACATTATCATCAACGTTGTCCACAACATGGACAATCTCTCCTTCTGGGTTTTGACTCTGGATATTGTCATGCATCCCTCCTTCTGCCTGTTCTCCCCTATCTTCATCCTGCTCTCTTGAGCCTTCAACATCTTGTCTCTCTGCGCGTGGCACCTCTTCTCCAGGCGCTTTAACACAATGTGACAAATGATACCACGTTGGAGACCCTTTAACCTGGACAGCTGTTCCAGTACTACGAACAACTTCAAATGGTCCTTCACAACGTTCGTTATACCACTTCCTTCTAAATACCTTCACGAACACCTTGTCCCCAGGTTGCACTGTACTCCTTTTTTGCTCATCAAGCTTCTCCTGCACCTCTTCTTTTCTTTGCCTGTCAGAAACATATGTGGACAACTTTTTATGAAAATTGGCCATATATGTAACGTACGCTCTCATTTCATCTTCCAAAAGAGCCAAGCTTGGACCCTTTCCGCTTGTTCGCAAACAAGGCGTAGGCATCCTTCTTCCTGTGACCAGTTCATGGGGTGTCATATGTAGATCACGCAACTCACTTGAGCAACACACCATTAATGCTAAAGGAAGTGCTGCTATCCAGTTTAGACCCGTATGCTGACAAATTTTGACAATGCGATTTTTCAAGACACCGTTCATTTTTTCACAAATCCCTTGACTTTGTGGGTGATAAACTGCTCCAAGACGTTGCTTAATTCCCAATTTTTGCAACATCATTTTCACTGATTTAACCACAAATTCCTTCCCATTATCTGAGGATATTCGATCGGGAAGTCCCCACCAGCTTATGACTTCTTTACACAAGAACTTGGCAACCGATTGAGCATATTTTCGCTTAGTTGGACATATTAGGACCTCTTGGTGTAGGAATGTGACCAGGAAGAACAGTCACACCCCTGCGAACATTATTTTTCAGACAGATTGTGCACCTGCCTATGACATAGTCAACCTGTTCAAGCAAATATGGTTCCCAAAAACCATACTCCTTTGTGATCATTCTCCTAACCTCCACCCTTGCAACATGAGCTAACCCATGTGCTTCCTGAATCATCAGACCTAATAGGTCTAGAGGCGCTACTATCAACCCCTCATGGTTTCTCCAAAGACAACAAAGGATTGTTACTCTGAGGATTTTTTATTGTCTTCAAAACACCTGCTTTCGAAAGTCCTTCAATTTGTGGTTAAATCCTTTGGATTGCTTCATCTTTCAATGGATACTGATTCTTCCAAGGAGGTCTTGCTCCTGGTCGAAGTTCAACTTTCACCGGTTGGGCTGATTTCACAAGTCCAATATCGGTACTGTGTTGAGACCACAAACATTCTGGAACTTGTTGCAACATCTCCTCTTTCATAGGGTCTGAATCCATCTTCACACTGCAAATAGATTCATGTGTCATCCGTACACTCTTCTCAATCTCAAATTCTTTATCCAGATAATCGTCTGTGTTTATCTTCATAGCTGCTCCTTGTGGTCCTAAAATTATGCAACATGAGCTGAGTTGAACTTGCTTTGGTTGATGACTCAACCATTCCTCTGAGTTCGCAAAATTGACTGCTCAATTTGACTCACATCTGGATCATTTCCGGTAATATTTCTCCACACTTGATGAACTCTTGACACATAGGCTCTCGGATTTTCTTGTTGTCCTAGTGGGTCAATCAGAATGTTGTCAGGATGCACATTTGTTGGAAAAGTATCTTTCAGTGCTCTCCACAGCCGATTTCTACTTGCAGCCAACAATTCAGGATCATTCACCGCAGTCCCCACATATCGATGAAGTCCAGCTCTCTGAAAAATGTCTTCCATACCTGGAATCCCAAGGAGATTAGCCAAACGTCTCTTAATGTCTCCTATGGCAGACTGTGTTCCCACCGTAATTTCTTCCAACTTTGAAATCCAATGATATGCTCCATCTTGAAGAGTAGGCAGCTTCTCAAGTATATCTGACATATCGGTATTCTGCAAAGGCTTATACTCCAGGTTCTGTCCTCGAACCTGGAGTATCTTCACTTTCATCAGAACTCGAATCTCTTGTATTCTTCTTTTTCCAACTTCCATCACCCCTTCTTTTCCGCTCTGGCCAACCTCCGTCTGATCACAGGGTCATATCCCTTATCCTGAATCACTCTGATCATCATCATCATCATCTTCAAGTTCCATCCTCCTGAACCTCACTCCACCCTTAGTTTCCAGACATCTCGTTTTCTTCTTATTTTTGGAGTTTGGATTCATCTTTATGGTCGTTTCTGCTTGTCCTCTCTCTATTATTCGTTCATCTTCATCTCTGATGCAATAATCACCCTCCTGAATGACCACTGGAAGCTGAGGATAGACGTCCTTAAACTCTACTTCTTCCTCGTAAGGTGGGGGTCTTTTTGCTGAATCCGTATGTGAGAAAGGTGTATTGACTTCTGCCATTAGTTTTTCTGTCACCTTCACCTCTTTTGCCATTTTCTCTATACCTCTGTCTCTTTGATCTTTTGTATCTTTTATCAGTTTTTGTCCTTCATTTTCAAACAGCTTAAGAACACCCAGCTCTCTTTATCTCTTTTCTTTACGATGTTCCCCTTTTTTCCCCTTCTTTTGATCTGCCTTATACATTGCCACAAGCACTTTCATTATCTTGATGACGTCTGGGTTAAGAGTCCCTTCCACTGGCCATGGTTGTTCAATGTCAGGCCAACGTTTATTCCATTTTCCAGATAACCTTGCAATACCATTAACTAGAGGATTACTATTTTGTACTACATCAACAGGAGTAATTACTTTCATAGTTTTTATGTCCTTTTTCCCCATTGTAACAACTCTTTTATATTCCTTTATTGTGAATTATTTTATTATTATTATTTTAAACCAATTAATTTGTAAACCCAAAAATACTTTAGACTATGTAGCTTATGTTTCCCTCCTTTTTTTTAATTTTTAAAAAAAAATAATTAATTAATTAATCAATTAATTAATCAATACATATATTTTTTTAATTTATTTTTTATTTTACCAGTCATCATGCAGAACGTCCACAGGAACACAACCCAGAGCTTTGTGATGAGGCTTGTGTGTCAATCTCATCTCACCCACTCCCCCACCTGCTGCTCAACATGCAGTTGCTATGGTGGAGGGAAAACCCATGAAAGGGGTTGGAGATGTCCTGTGGTACAACAACCTTTCTCTAAGATGAATTTGTTTCACAGTTATTCTATATCACCTCATCTTCATTTACCGGTAAGCCCATTATTTGTTTCTTGTTTGCTTTGCGACAGGTTGAAAAGGCTGCCTATATGCTTTGGTTAGAGTTTCCAAATGAAATACAAAGAAGTTGCTTGAAAGCAGCTGTATATTTCCCACCTCCTTTAATTTACAGAACAATTAATTCATGATAAGAGATCAGCTGATATGCAGAATACTTTGAATTTCTATGTGGAATTGTCCACCTCGTAACAGAAACACTTTTGGCACTCGCGCATGATAGCTTATACAGTGTGTCACTAATCACCACTAGTAACACAAACAGGCTACATATTAATGTACTGCTACACCCCAGACAGTTTACACCTTATGGCTGCAGAGTTTGTAAGACTTCTTTAACCATGAACACCCATTTGAAATGCTTGCTGTCAGTTTCAAATGCTTCCTTGACATATGGACTATTAGGTACTTTTGAAAGTATTATTTAAAAAAAAATCTTCCTTCTAACTTTAGCTAAACTTACCGTGAAACGACTGACAATGAGCCAATTGTGTCCGTCCACAGTTAGTTTTAAACCACAGCAGCATAACCAACAGAAGAACAGAATTCAATGCCAGAGAAACATTTTCTCAATTAGTTTAATGGAAGGAGATGAGGGAGCGGAAATTCACTTTGGATCCCATTTGTCAACATTATGTCTGGATAACATCTCCTTATTCATCACATTCAGTCTCTGTTCTCAAAGGGGCGGGGTGGGACTCTTCAATACATCATAAAGAGATCAAGAACTGGACCACTGCCGGCCATATAGATAGATGTCCAATGTAAAACCATTTAGATAGACGGTCACTGTAAAACCCCACATTTACAGCAATAGATAACACTCATGGGCATCTTCCTCCATCAACACAAAATACAGGCCTTCCCTCCTTCAGCCTTCTCAAATGACGGGAGACCGATGAAAGAAAAATGTCGTATAAAATGATCCCTCACTCCATTTTGGACCAAAGACAGTAAATAGGTTTACTGTCCTACAACAAGGCTGCCTTGCAGGGGTAGCTGTTGAAGAAATAAGGTCTACAGAGGAGGGTGAGTTTCACCGCCGTGCAATACAACCTCCCAAAGAGTCCTGACGTGACCCGTTTGACCTCAGGATTCGTTGCAGCTTTCCAGAGTTCGTAAATGTCGGCCACGTGGCCGTGCGACGTCATCATCTTGTCGTAGATGCACAGGTGGTAGGGCGCCTTGCCCTCACCTGAGAAGTACACATGCTCCTGCGGCAACACACCCATGGCTTTGGCGCAGATGCCCATGAAGACATCGTCGATGTACAGCGAGGCGTTGAGGGTCAACGAAGCCTGGTAGATTTTGTTCGCCACGTCTCTCGAGACGACGTAACCTGCCCCTGCCGTGTAGTCCGGGTATGTCAACCACGGGTACATCTCGTATGGGACGTAGTACTTGCTTTCCTTCCGGCGGATGGGTGATGCGCCTCTGTGCACGCGACCGATCCAGAAGTCCGTCACGCCCTTCCTGTCCATGTCATGCAGGTAGCGCACCAGATTGGGCATGTGCACAAAGATGTCGTCGTCAGAGGTCATGAGGAAGCGGGCGCGGGGGCAGTAGGCGTGCGCCCACCGAAACTGTAGCAGAAGCTTGAGGGTTAGGTTGTGGAACGAGTCCACAAAGTCCTGCTGGACCAAGTCGCCATTCAAGCGGTCCTCATGGACAAGGTTGTCCTGAATGCCCCCTCTGCTCCTCCGAATCTGGGCAGCTTCGTGCTGCTTGGGAGGCCCAGCACAAACACCACCTTCACCGTCACCCCCAGGGTCTGGCGGATATAGGTCTCGTTGCCCCACGTCGACCGTATGGCTCGCCGTCTCTCGAAGTTCTCCGGGGAGGACTTGACTAGCAGCAGCAGTAAAACGTTCTTCTCTCCTGAGCACTTGTACGGGTGGTTGAGCAGGTAGTGGTGGTTGCTGAACATGTGGGCCTCCTGGCGCGGGATGGTGAAGCTCTTGTTGATGAAGGTGTAGCGGTTGACCAGGTAGCGGTAGGAGTAGGACTTGACGTGGCTCACCACACTGCCGCCCAGGTGCTCCCAGTACACCATCATCACCGACAGCACCAGGCACGTGGTCATTAGCTGCACCAACTGGCACTTGCGGATCCGCCGGAAATTCACAAACATCACGGTAATTTTGGGAAAATTCCGGGGTTCTTCCTCTGTCAGGTCTGAGTGGTGGAGTGTGTGAAAGAGCGGCTGCAGAGGCAGTTGTTCCAGTGACTGTGCATAGTGGTGTGTGTGTTCCATATTAGGTTTCCCACATGGAGCAGGAGGCGTGGGTGTGTCGGGGAGAATCACAGTTACTGACTCACACACAGCTGTCCTCATAGTGGCTCAGACTCATCCAGCGTCCCCAGGGTGCCGACCATTGCTCTGAAATGGAACAGAGAGTACACATTTTACTCTAATGGTCCAATGTGGTAAGAGTTAAGTGCAATAAAATCCTCCTTAGAGAAAAGCAGATAAACAGATCAATCAACTAGTCTGAAACTGAATATTACAATTTTGCCTTTGGGTGTGAGAGAGTTCTTTAACATTTTGGTAACTGTTTACATTAGGCTGCTCTTATACCTCTGTACTTACTCTGTAATTACTATAGTAACTAGAATGTATTAAGTTCTTAATACAATGTTACTTAAAGATGCAAGATGCCATATTTACTCTTATTTAGCATATATTTTGCTTCTATAATCTCCATGCTTTTTAAAGCTAATCAGGGTAATTAAGTGTCATAATGATGAATTGTGGGGGCTTTTAGTCATGCAGGCACACAGATACATGTTTCAATGTCCAAGCATTGAACACCTGTTAATTGAGTGTGCAAGAGTGTGCAAAGCTGTCATCAAGGCAAAGGGTGGCTATTTTAAGAATTTGTTTAACACTTTTTTGGTTACTACATGATTCCATATGTGTTATTTAATAGTTTTGATGTCTTCACTATTATTCTACAATGTAAAAAATAGTCAAAAATAAAGAAAAACCCTTGAATGAGTAGGTGTGTCCAAACTTTTGACTGGTAGTGTATGTATATACTATACTATATTCGGAAAGTATTCAGACCTCTTAACTTTTTCCACATTTTGTTACGTTACAGCCTTATTCTAAAATTGATCAAATCAAATCCTCAGCAATCTATACACAATACCCCATAATGACAAAGCGAAAACAGGTTTTTAGAAATCAGGCGCCTCACAGGTCCTCAACTGGCAGCTTCATTAAATAGTACCGCAAAACACCAGTCTCAACGTCAACAGTGAAGAGGCAACTCCGGGATGCTGACCTTCTAGGCAGAGTTGCAAAGAAAAGCCATATCTCAGACTGCCCATCTTAATATTTTATTTTTATTGGCCAGTCTGAGATATGGCATTTTCTTTGTCGCCTCTTCACTGTTGACGTTGAGACTGGTGTTTTGCGGGTACTATTTAATGAAGCTGCCAGTTGAGGACCCTGTGAGGCGTCTGCTTCTCAAACTAGAGACTCTAATGTATTTGTCCTCTTGCTCAGTTGTGCACCGGGGCCTCCCACTCCTCTTTCTATTCTGGTTAGAGCCAGTTTACGCTGTTCTGTGAAGGGAGTAGTACACAGCGTTGTACGAGATCTTCAGTTTCTTGGCAATTTCTCGCATGGAATAGCCTTCATTTCTCAGAACAAGAATAGACTGACGAGTTTCAGAAGAAAGTTCTTTGTTTCTGGCCATTTTGAGCCTGTAATCGAACTCACAATTGCTGATGCTCCAGATACTCAACTAGTCTCAAGAAGGCCAGTTTTATTGCTTCTTTAATCAGCACAACAGTTTTCAGCTATGCTAACATAATTGCAAAAGGGTTTTCTAATGATCAATTAGCCTTTTAAAATGATAAACTTGGATTAGCAAACACAACGTGCCATTGGAACACAGGACTGATGGTTGCTGATAATGGGCCTCTGTACGCCTATGTAGATATTCCATAAAAAATCAGCCGTTTCCAGCTACAATAGCCATTTACAACATTAACAATGTCAACACTGTATTTCTGATAAATTTGATGTTATTTTAATGGACAAAAAAAAAAAATCTTTCGAAAACACTGACATTTCTAAGTGACCCCAAACTTTTGAACAGTAGTGTATAAATTTGCTAAAATGTATAAAAACCTGTTTTTCCTTTGTCTTTATGGGGTATTGTGTGTAGATTGATGAGGGAAAAAACAAGTTAATACATTTTAGAATAAGCCTGTAACCTAACAAAATGTGGATAAAGTCAAGGGGTCTGAATACTTTCCGAAGGCACTTTATACTATATTTGTACCCGTGAATGTTTTTTTTGTAACAGTACAAAACATACACATACAAACGACAACATACAGACGCACACAAACATCCACAACATCACTCCCAGATCCCCCATCTCCAGCGCCCGCATCACTCTCCACCACATGGCCTCAAACTGCACCATTTTGTTTCTCTGTCTCCCACGCACTTTCAACATTTAGATAATAAAGCATTTGTCCTTTCCATTGTGTTAACGATGGAGGATTAGTTGATTTCCAGTTTTTACCAATACTGATACCTGTTTCGTTTGGGTCCTGTCTAGTTATTTCTGCAAGCGGTTCTGTCTTGTGCTGTTTCTAAAGCAATTTCATCAGATGTGTATATTTTTGCTTTAGGATATTTATATAATATTTTTATTTAATGTATTATTTCAGCTGGAAAGTTGAAAGCTTCCAAGGTTTTGAATAGAAAAGGCCATTCAAGACGGTCAAAAGCATTTTAGGCATCAACAGCCATTATTGATAAATCTATATCTAGTTTTTTAGCATTTAAGTAATAGTAACAGTAATAAACTGAAACATGTTCTTGTATTTGTAAGTGTCTATTTTTAATAAACCCTGTTTTATCGATATGTATCAAGTCTGGTAAGACTTTTGCCATTCTATTGCTTATGAGCTTTGTTATCCTTCTGCCTGTTCTCCCCTATCTTCATCCTGCTCTCTTGAGCCTTCAACATCCTGTCTCTCTGCGCGTGGCACCTCTTCTCCAGGCGCTTTAACACAATGTGACAAATGATACCACGTTGGAGACCCTTTAACCTGGACAGCTGTTCCAGTACTACGAACAACTTCAAATGGTCCTTCACGACGTTCGTTATACCACTTCCTTCTAAATACCTTCACGAACACCTTGTCCCCAGGTTGCACTGTACTCCTTTTTTGCTCATCAAGCTTCTCCTGCACCTCTTCTTTTCTTTGCCTGTCAGAAATATATGTGGACAATTTTTTATGAAAATTGGCCATATATGTAACGTACGCTCTCATTTCATCTTCCAAAAGAGCCAAGCTTGGACCCTTTCCGCTTGTTCGCAAACAAGGCGTAGGCATCCTTCTTCCTGTGACAAGTTCATGGGGTGTCATATGTAGATCACGCAACTCACTTGAGCAACACACCATTAATGCTAAAGGAAGTGCTGCTATCCAGTTTAGACCCGTATGCTGACAAATTTTGACAATGCGATTTTTCAAGACACCGTTCATTTTTTCACAAATCCCTTGACTTTGTGGGTGATAAACTGCTCCAAGACGTTGCTTAATTCCCAATTTTTGCAACATAAATTTCACTGATTTATCCACAAATTCCTTCCCATTATCTGAGGATATTCGATCGGGAAGTCCCCACCAGCTTATATAATATAATAATAATATATGCCATTTAGCAGACGCTTTTATCCAAAGCGACTTACAGTCATGCGTGCATACATTTTTATTTTTTGTGTATGGGCCAACGTTTATTCCATTTTCCAGATAACCTTGCAATACCATTAACTAGAGGATTACTATTTTGTACTACATCAACAGGAGTAATTACTTTCATAGTTTTGATGTCCTTTTTCCCCATTGTAACAACTCTTTTATATTCCTTTATTGTGAATTATTTTATTATTATTATTTTAAACCAATTAATTTGTAAACCAAAAAATACTTTAGACTATGTAGCTTATGTTTCCCTCCTTTTTTAAATAATTAATTAATTAATCAATTAATTAATCAATATATAATTTATTTTATTTTATTTTATTTTGTATTTTACCAGTCATCATGCAGAACGTCCACAGGAACACAACCCAGAGCTTTGTGATGAGGCTTGTGTGTCAATCTCATCTCACCCACTCCCCCACCCGCTGCTCAACATGCAGTTGCTATGGTGGAGAGAAAACCCATGAAAGGGGTTGGAGATGTCCTGTGGTACAACAACCTTTCTCTAAGATGAATTTGTTTCACAGTTATTCTATATCACCTCATCTTCATTTACCGGTAAGCCCATTATTTGTTTCTTGTTTGCTTTGCGACAGGTTGAAAAGGCTGCCTATATGCTTTGGTTAGAGTTTCCAAATGAAATACAAAGAAGTTGCTTGAAAGCAGCTGTATATTTCCCACCTCCTTTAATTTACAGAACAATTAATTCATGATAAGAGATCAGCTGATATGCAGAATACTTTGAATTTCTATGTGGAATTGTCCACCTCGTAACAGAAACACTTTTGGCACTCGCGCATGATAGCTTATACAGTGTGTCACTAATCACCACTAGTAACACAAACAGGCTACATATTAATGTACTGCTACACCCCAGACAGTTTACACCTTATGGCTGCAGAGTTTGTAAGACTTCTTTAACCATGAACACCCATTTGAAATGCTTGCTGTCAGTTTCAAATGCTTCCTTGACATATGGACTATTAGGTACTTTTGAAAGTATTATTTAAAAAAAAATCTTCCTTCTAACTTTAGCTAAACTTACCGTGAAACGACTGACAATGAGCCAATTGTGTCCGTCCACAGTTAGTTTTAAACCACAGCAGCATAACCAACAGAAGAACAGAATTCAATGCCAGAGAAACATTTTCTCAATTAGTTTAATGGAAGGAGATGAGGGAGCGGAAATTCACTTTGGATCCCATTTGTCAACATTATGTCTGGATAACATCTCCTTATTCATCACATTCAGTCTCTGTTCTCAAAGGGGCGGGGTGGGACTCTTCAATACATCATAAAGAGATCAAGAACTGGACCACTGCCGGCCATATAGATAGATGTCCAATGTAAAACCATTTAGATAGACGGTCACTGTAAAACCCCACATTTACAGCAATAGATAACACTCATGGGCATCTTCCTCCATCAACACAAAATACAGGCCTTCCCTCCTTCAGCCTTCTCAAATGACGGGAGACCGATGAAAGAAAAATGTCGTATAAAATGATCCCTCACTCCATTTTGGACCAAAGACAGTAAATAGGTTTACTGTCCTACAACAAGGCTGCCTTGCAGGGGTAGCTGTTGAAGAAATAAGGTCTACAGAGGAGGGTGAGTTTCACCGCCGTGCAATACAACCTCCCAAAGAGTCCTGACGTGACCCGTTTGACCTCAGGATTCGTTGCAGCTTTCAGAGTTCGTAAATGTCAGCCACGTGGCCGTGCGACGTCATCATCTTGTCGTAGATGCACAGGTGGTAGGGGCGCCTTGCCCTCACCTGAGAAGTACACATGCTCCTGCGGCAACACACCCATGGCTTTGGCGCAGATGCCCATGAAGACATCGTCGATGTACAGCGAGGCGTTGAGGGTCAACGAAGCCTGGTAGATTTTGTTCGCCACGTCTCTCGAGACGACGTAACCTGCCCCTGCCGTGTAGTCCGGGTATGTCAACCACGGGTACATCTCGTATGGGACGTAGTACTTGCTTTCCTTCCGGCGGATGGGTGGCGCGCCTCTGTGCACGCGACCGATCCAGAAGTCCGTCACGCCCTTCCTGTCCATGTCATGCAGGTAGCGCACCAGATTGGGCATGTGCACAAAGATGTCGTCGTCAGAGGTCATGAGGAAGCGGGCGCGGGGGCAGTAGGCGTGCGCCCACCGAAACTGTAGCAGAAGCTTGAGGGTTAGGTTGTGGAACGAGTCCACAAAGTCCTGCTGGACCAAGTCGCCATTCAAGCGGTCCTCATGGACAAGGTTGTCCTGAATGCCCCCTCTGCTCCTCCGAATCTGGGCAGCTTCGTGCTGCTTGGGGAGGCCCAGCACAAACACCACCTTCACCGTCACCCCCAGGGTCTGGCGGATATAGGTCTCGTTGCCCCACGTCGACCGTATGGCTCGCCGTCTCTCGAAGTTCTCCGGGGAGGACTTGACTAGCAGCAGCAGTAAAACGTTCTTCTCTCCTGAGCACTTGTACGGGTGGTTGAGCAGGTAGTGGTGGTTGCTGAACATGTGGGCCTCCTGGCGCGGGATGGTGAAGCTCTTGTTGATGAAGGTGTAGTGGTTGACCAGGTAGCGGTAGGAGTAGGACTTGACGTGGCTCACCACACTGCCGCCCAGGTGCTCCCAGTACACCATCATCACCGACAGCACCAGGCACGTGGTCATTAGCTGCACCAACTGGCACTTGCGGATCCGCCGTAAATTCACAAACATCACGGTAATTTTGGGAAAATTCCAGGGTTCTTCCTCTGTCAGGTCTGAGTGGTGGTGGTGTGTGTCAGAGTGTGTGAAAGAGCGGCTGCAGAGGCAGTTGTTCCAGTGACTGTGCATAGTGGTGTGTGTGTTCCATCTTAGGTTTCCCACATGGAGCAGGAGGCGTGGGTGTGTCGGGGAGAATCACAGTTACTGACTCACACACAGCTGTCCTCATAGTGGCT
This sequence comes from Coregonus clupeaformis, assembly GCF_020615455.1. Classification (NCBI taxonomy): domain Eukaryota; kingdom Metazoa; phylum Chordata; class Actinopteri; order Salmoniformes; family Salmonidae; genus Coregonus; species Coregonus clupeaformis. The sequence continues at coordinate 9,786,040 of NC_059205.1, read as the reverse complement.
CAGACTCATCCAGCGTCCCCAGGGTGCCGACCATTGCTCTGAAATGGAACAGAGAGTACACATTTTACTCTAATGGTCCAATGTGGTAAGAGTTAAGTGCAATAAAATCCTCCTTAGAGAAAAGCAGATAAACAGATCAATCAACTAGTCTGAAACTGAATATTACAATTTTGCCTTTGGGTGTGAGAGAGTTCTTTAACATTTTGGTAACTGTTTACATTAGGCTGCTCTTATACCTCTGTACTTACTCTGTAATTACTCTAGTAACTAGAATGTATTAAGTTCTTAATACAATGTTGTTACTTAAAGATGCAAGATGCTATATTTACTCTTATTTAGCATATATTTTGCTTCTATAATCTCCATGCTTTTTAAAGCTAATCAGGGTAATTAAGTGTCATAATGATGAATTGTGGGGCCTTTTAGTCATGCAGGCACACAGATATATGTTTCAATGTCCAAGCATTGAACACCTGTTAATTGAGTGTGCAAAGCTGTCATCAAGGCAAAGGGTGGCTATTTGAAGAATTTGTTTAACGCTTTTTTGGTTACTACATAATTCCATATGTGTTATTTCATAGATTTTATGTCTTCACTATTATTCTACAATGTAAAAAATAAAGAAAAACCCTTGAATGAGTAGGTGTGTCCAAACTTTTGACTGGTAGTGTATGTATATACTATACTATATTCGGAAAGTATTCAGACCTCTTAACTTTTTCCACATTTTGTTACGTTACAGCCTTATTCTAAAATTGATCAAATCAAATCCTCAGCAATCTATACACAATACCCCATAATGACAAAGCGAAAACAGGTTTTTAGAAATCAGGCGCCTCACAGGTCCTCAACTGGCAGCTTCATTAAATAGTACCCGCAAAACACCAGTCTCAACGTCAACAGTGAAGAGGCAACTCCGGGATGCTGACCTTCTAGGCAGAGTTGCAAAGAAAAAGCCATATCTCAGACTGCCCATCTTAATATTTTATTTTTATTGGCCAGTCTGAGATATGGCATTTTCTTTGTCGCCTCTTCACTGTTGACGTTGAGACTGGTGTTTTGCGGGTACTATTTAATGAAGCTGCCAGTTGAGGACCTGTGAGGCGTCTGCTTCTCAAACTAGAGACTCTAATGTATTTGTCCTCTTGCTCAGTTGTGCACCGGGGCCTCCCACTCCTCTTTCTATTCTGGTTAGAGCCAGTTTACGCTGTTCTGTGAAGGGAGTACTACACAGCGTTGTACGAGATCTTCAGTTTCTTGGCAATTTCTCGCATGGAATAGCCTTCATTTCTCAGAACAAGAATAGACTGACGAGTTTCAGAAGAAAGTTCTTTGTTTCTGGCCATTTTGAGCCTGTAATCGAACTCACAATTGCTGATGCTCCAGATACTCAACTAGTCTCAAGAAGGCCAGTTTTATTGCTTCTTTAATCAGCACAACAGTTTTCAGCTATGCTAACATAATTGGAAAAGGGTTTTCTAATGATCAATTAGCCTTTTAAAATGATAAACTTGGATTAGCAAACACAACGTGCCATTGGAACACAGGACTGATAGTTGCTGATAATGGGCCTCTGTACGCCTATGTAGATATTCCATAAAAAATCAGCAGTTTCCAGCTACAATAGCCATTTACAACATTAACAATGTCAACACTGTATTTCTGATACATTTGATGTTATTTTAATGGACAAAAAAAAAAAAAATCTTACGAAAACTCTGACATTTCTAAGTGACCCCAAACTTTTGAACAGTAGTGTATAAATTTGCTAAAATGTATAAAAACCTGTTTTTCCTTTGTCTTTATGGGGTATTGTGTGTAGATTGATGAGGGAAAAAAACAAGTTAATAAATTTTAGAATAAGCCTGTAACCTAACAAAATGTGGATAAAGTCAAGGGGTCTGAATACTTTCCGAAGGCACTTTATACTATATTTGTACCCGTGAATGTTTTTTTTGTAACAGTACAAAACATACACATACAAACGACAACATACAGACGCACACAAACATCCACAACATCACTCCTACCCAGATCCCCCATCTCCAGCGCCCGCATCACTCTCCACCACATGGCCTCAAACTGCACCATTTTGTTTCTCTGTCTCCCACGCACTTTCAACATTTAGATAATAAAGCATTTGTCCTTTCCATTGTGTTAACGATGGAGGATTAGTTGATTTCCAGTTTTTACCAATACTGATACCTGTTTCGTTTGGGTCCTGTCTAGTTATTTCTGCAAGCGGTTCTGTCTTGTGCTGTTTCTAAAGCAATTTCATCAGATGTGTATATTTTTGCTTTAGGATATTTATATAATATTTTTATTTAATGTATTATTTCAGCTGGAAAGTTGAAAGCTTCCAAGGTTTTGAATAGAAAAGGCCATTCAAGACGGTCAAAAGCATTTTAGGCATCAACAGCCATTATTGATAAATCTATATCTTGTTTTTTAGCATATAAGTAATAGTAACAGTAATAAACTGAAACATGTTCTTGTATTTGTAAGTGTCTATTTTTAATAAACCCTGTTTTATCGATATGTATCAAGTCTGGTAAGACTTTTGCCATTCTATTGCTTATGAGCTTTGTTATCCTTCTGCCTGTTCTCCCCTATCTTCATCCTGCTCTCTTGAGCCTTCAACATCCTGTCTCTCTGCGCGTGGCACCTCTTCTCCAGGCGCTTTAACACAATGTGACAAATGATACCACGTTGGAGACCCTTTAACCTGGACAGCTGTTCCAGTACTACGAACAACTTCAAATGGTCCTTCACGACGTTCGTTATACCACTTCCTTCTAAATACCTTCACGAACACCTTGTCCCCAGGTTGCACTGTACTCCTTTTTTGCTCATCAAGCTTCTCCTGCACCTCTTCTTTTCTTTGCCTGTCAGAAATATATGTGGACAATTTTTTATGAAAATTGGCCATATATGTAACGTACGCTCTCATTTCATCTTCCAAAAGAGCCAAGCTTGGACCCTTTCCGCTTGTTCGCAAACAAGGCGTAGGCATCCTTCTTCCTGTGACAAGTTCATGGGGTGTCATATGTAGATCACGCAACTCACTTGAGCAACACACCATTAATGCTAAAGGAAGTGCTGCTATCCAGTTTAGACCCGTATGCTGACAAATTTTGACAATGCGATTTTTCAAGACACCGTTCATTTTTTCACAAATCCCTTGACTTTGTGGGTGATAAACTGCTCCAAGACGTTGCTTAATTCCCAATTTTTGCAACATAAATTTCACTGATTTATCCACAAATTCCTTCCCATTATCTGAGGATATTCGATCGGGAAGTCCCCACCAGCTTATATAATATAATAATAATATATGCCATTTAGCAGACGCTTTTATCCAAAGCGACTTACAGTCATGCGTGCATACATTTTTATTTTTTGTGTATGGGCCAACGTTTATTCAATTTTCCAGATAACCTTGCAATACCATTAACTAGAGGATTACTATTTTGTACTACATCAACAGGAGTAATTACTTTCATAGTTTTGATGTCCTTTTTCCCCATTGTAACAACTCTTTTATATTCCTTTATTGTGAATTATTTTATTATTATTATTTTAAACCAATTAATTTGTAAACCAAAAAATACTTTAGACTATGTAGCTTATGTTTCCCTCCTTTTTTAAATAATTAATTAATTAATCAATTAATTAATCAATATATAATTTATTTTATTTTATTTTATTTTATTTTGTATTTTACCAGTCATCATGCAGAACGTCCACAGGAACACAACCCAGAGCTTTGTGATGAGGCTTGTGTGTCAATCTCATCTCACCCACTCCCCCACCCGCTGCTCAACATGCAGTTGCTATGGTGGAGAGAAAACCCATGAAAGGGGTTGGAGATGTCCTGTGGTACAACAACCTTTCTCTAAGATGAATTTGTTTCACAGTTATTCTATATCACCTCATCTTCATTTACCGGTAAGCCCATTATTTGTTTCTTGTTTGCTTTGCGACAGGTTGAAAAGGCTGCCTATATGCTTTGGTTAGAGTTTCCAAATGAAATACAAAGAAGTTGCTTGAAAGCAGCTGTATATTTCCCACCTCCTTTAATTTACAGAACAATTAATTCATGATAAGAGATCAGCTGATATGCAGAATACTTTGAATTTCTATGTGGAATTTTCCACCTCGTAACAGAAACACTTTTGGCACTCGCGCATGATAGCTTATACAGTGTGTCACTAATCACCACTAGTAACACAAAAAGGCTACATATTAATGTACTGCTACACCCCAGACAGTTTACACCTTATGGCTGCAGAGTTTGTAAGACTTCTTTAACCATGAACACCCATTTGAAATGCTTGCTGTCAGTTTCAAATGCTTCCTTGACATATGGACTATTAGGTACTTTTGAAAGTATTATTTAAAAAAAAATCTTCCTTCTAACTTTAGCTAAACTTACCGTGAAACGACTGACAATGAGCCAATTGTGTCCGTCCACAGTTAGTTTTAAACCACAGCAGCATAACCAACAGAAGAACAGAATTCAATGCCAGAGAAACATTTTCTCAATTAGTTTAATGGAAGGAGATGAGGGAGCGGAAATTCACTTTGGATCCCATTTGTCAACATTATGTCTGGATAACATCTCCTTATTCATCACATTCAGTCTCTGTTCTCAAAGGGGCGGGGTGGGACTCTTCAATACATCATAAAGAGATCAAGAACTGGACCACTGCCGGCCATATAGATAGATGTCCAATGTAAAACCATTTAGATAGATGGTCACTGTAAAACCCCACATTTACAGCAATAGATAACACTCATGGGCATCTTCCTCCATCAACACAAAATACAGGCCTTCCCTCCTTCAGCCTTCTCAAATGACGGGAGACCGATGAAAGAAAAAATGTCGTATAAAATGATCCCTCACTCCATTTTGGACCAAAGACAGTAAATAGGTTTACTGTCCTACAACAAGGCTGCCTTGCAGGGGTAGCTGTTGAAGAAATAAGGTCTACAGAGGAGGGTGAGTTTCACCGCCGTGCAATACAACCTCCCAAAGAGTCCTGACGTGACCCGTTTGACCTCAGGATTCGTTGCAGCTTTCCAGAGTTCGTAAATGTCAGCCACGTGGCCGTGCGACGTCATCATCTTGTCGTAGATGCACAGGTGGTAGGGCGCCTTGCCCTCACCTGAGAAGTACACATGCTCCTGCGGCAACACACCCATGGCTTTGGCGCAGATGCCCATGAAGACATCGTCGATGTACAGCGAGGCGTTGAGGGTCAACGAAGCCTGGTAGATTTTGTTCGCCACGTCTCTCGAGACGACGTAACCTGCCCCTGCCGTGTAGTCCGGGTATGTCAACCACGGGTACATCTCGTATGGGACGTAGTACTTGCTTTCCTTCCGGCGGATGGGTGGTGCGCCTCTGTGCACGCGACCGATCCAGAAGTCCGTCACGCCCTTCCTGTCCATGTCATGCAGGTAGCGCACCAGATTGGGCATGTGCACAAAGATGTCGTCGTCAGAGGTCATGAGGAAGCGGGCGCGGGGGCAGTAGGCGTGCGCCCACCGAAACTGTAGCAGAAGCTTGAGGGTTAGGTTGTGGAACGAGTCCACAAAGTCCTGCTGGACCAAGTCGCCATTCAAGCGGTCCTCATGGACAAGGTTGTCCTGAATGCCCCCTCTGCTCCTACGAATCTGGGCAGCTTCGTGCTGCTTGGGGAGGCCCAGCACAAACACCACCTTCACCGTCACCCCCAGGGTCTGGCGGATATAGGTCTCGTTGCCCCACGTCGACCGTATGGCTCGCCGTCTCTCGAAGTTCTCCGGGGAGGACTTGACTAGCAGCAGCAGTAAAACGTTCTTCTCTCCTGAGCACTTGTACGGGTGGTTGAGCAGGTAGTGGTGGTTGCTGAACATGTGGGCCTCCTGGCGCGGGATGGTGAAGCTCTTGTTGATGAAGGTGTAGTGGTTGACCAGGTAGCGGTAGGAGTAGGACTTGACGTGGCTCACCACACTGCCGCCCAGGTGCTCCCAGTACACCATCATCACCGACAGCACCAGGCACGTGGTCATTAGCTGCACCAACTGGCACTTGCGGATCCGCCGTAAATTCACAAACATCACGGTAATTTTGGGAAAATTCCAGGGTTCTTCCTCTGTCAGGTCTGAGTGGTGGTGGTGTGTGTCAGAGTGTGTGAAAGAGCGGCTGCAGGGGCAGTTGTTCCAGTGACTGTGCATAGTGGTGTGTGTGTTCCATCTTAGGTTTCCCACATGGAGCAGGAGGCGTGGGTGTGTCGGGGAGAATCACAGTTACTGACTCACACACAGCTGTCCTCATAGTGGCTCAGACTCATCCAGCGTCCCCAGGGTGCCGACCATTGCTCTGAAATGGAACAGAGAGTACACATTTTACTCTAATGGTCCAATGTGGTAAGAGTTAAGTGCAATAAAATCCTCCTTAGAGAAAAGCAGATAAACAGATCAATCAACTAGTCTGAAACTGAATATTACAATTTTGCCTTTGGGTGTGAGAGAGTTCTTTAACATTTTGGTAACTGTTTACATTAGGCTGCTCTTATACCTCTGTACTTACTCTGTAATTACTCTAGTAACTAGAATGTATTAAGTTCTTAATACAATGTTGTTACTTAAAGATGCAAGATGCTATATTTACTCTTATTTAGCATATATTTTGCTTCTATAATCTCCATGCTTTTTAAAGCTAATCAGGGTAATTAAGTGTCATAATGATGAATTGTGGGGCCTTTTAGTCATGCAGGCACACAGATACATGTTTCAATGTCCAAGCATTGAACACCTGTTAATTGAGTGTGCAAAGCTGTCATCAAGGCAAAGGGTGGCTATTTGAAGAATGTGTTTAACACTTTTTTGGTTACTACATAATTCCATATGTGTTATTTCATAGATTTTATGTCTTCACTATTATTCTACAATGTAAAAAATAAAGAAAAACCCTTGAATGAGTAGGTGTGTCAAAACCTTTGACTGGTAGTGTATGTATATACTATACTATATTCGGAAAGTATTCAGACCTCTTAACTTTTTCCACATTTTGTTACGTTACAGCCTTATTCTAAAATTGATCAAATCAAATCCTCAGCAATCTATACACAATACCCCATAATGACAAAGCGAAAACAGGTTTTAGAAATCAGAGCGCTCACAGGTCCTCAACTGGCAGCTTCATTTAGTCCCAGAAAACACCAGTCTCAACGTCAACAGTGAAGAGGCAACTCCGGGATGCTGACCTTCTAGGCAGAGTTGCAAAGAAAAAGCCATATCTCAGACTGCCCATCTTAATATTTTATTTTTATTGGCCAGTCTGAGATATGGCATTTTCTTTGTCGCCTCTTCACTGTTGACGTTGAGACTGGTGTTTTGCGGGTACTATTTAATGAAGCTGCCAGTTGAGGACCTGTGAGGCGTCTGCTTCTCAAACTAGAGACTCTAATGTATTTGTCCTCTTGCTCAGTTGTGCACCGGGGCCTCCCACTCCTCTTTCTATTCTGGTTAGAGCCAGTTTACGCTGTTCTGTGAAGGGAGTACTACACAGCGTTGTACGAGATCTTCAGTTTCTTGGCAATTTCTCGCATGGAATAGCCTTCATTTCTCAGAACAAGAATAGACTGACGAGTTTCAGAAGAAAGTTCTTTGTTTCTGGCCATTTTGAGCCTGTAATCGAACTCACAATTGCTGATGCTCCAGATACTCAACTAGTCTCAAGAAGGCCAGTTTTATTGCTTCTTTAATCAGCACAACAGTTTTCAGCTATGCTAACATAATTGCAAAAGGGTTTTCTAATGATCAAGTAGCCTTTTAAAATGATAAACTTGGATTAGCAAACACAACGTGCCATTGGAACACAGGACTGATGGTTGCTGATAATGGGCCTCTGTACGCCTATGTAGATATTCCATAAAAAATCAGCCGTTTCCAGCTACAATAGCCATTTACAACATTAACAATGTCAACACTGTATTTCTGATACATTTGATGTTATTTTTAATGGACCAAAAAAATTATTTTCTTTCGAAAACACTGACATTTCTAAGTGACCCCAAACTTTTGAACAGTAGTGTATAAATTTGCTAAAATGTATAAAAACCTGTTTTTCCTTTGTCTTTATGGGGTATTGTGTGTAGATTGATGAGGGAAAAAAACAATTTAATCAATTTTAGAATAAGCCTGTAACCTAACAAAATGTGGATAAAGTCAAGGGGTCTGAATACTTTCCGAAGGCACTTTATACTATATTTGTACCCGTGAATGTTTTTTTTGTAACAGTACAAAACATACACATACAAACGACAACATACAGACGCACACAAACATCCACAACATCACTCCTACCCAGATCCCCCATCTCCAGCGCCCGCATCACTCTCCACCACATGGCCTCAAACTGCACCATTTTGTTTCTCTGTCTCCCACGCACTTTCAACATTTAGATAATAAAGCATTTGTCCTTTCCATTGTGTTAACGATGGAGGATTAGTTGATTTCCAGTTTTTAAGTATATGTTTTTTTTCAGGATGATTGCCGAGAAAAGTTTCGTCCAACCCATCAGGTATCTCACTGCACACTCATATGCCATGTCTTGAAATCTGCAGACAGACGGATTAAAAGTACATTTACATTGTAATTTTTCTGACAGCCAACTATCTATCTCCGCACATAACTTTTGGACTTCATAGCATTCCCAGAAGGCGTGGATTATTGAGTCATTGTTAGTTTTCCACTTAAGACATGACTCTGCTGTGAATTTTGTCTCTTGTGTAATACATTCTATACATTAGTTTATACTGGATTAAGCGTAAATGTTCGTTAACTGTCATTTCTTTAGTTATGTTACAACGTTCCCTCCATCTTGTGGCAATATCAGTTATTTTTAAGTCTTGGTTCCAATAGTTTATATTCTTTTCTTAGAGATTGTCAGCTGGATAGGCTCTCTTTAAGGTTTTTAATATCTTACCTATCATTTGAATATCCTTTTCTGACTCAAATAGGATTCCCTCAAGATTGCTCTGATGTCCAAAATATTTCAAATAAAAACGTATTGATATGAAACTTTTAAGTTGCATGTATCTGAAAATATCTACATTTGGTCAGTCCAAAATTGCTTTTTAATTCTGCCATGGAAATAAATGTATTTCCTATTACCAAGTCATTTACGGTTTCTATACCTTTAGTGTTCCATGTGGACCAATTTATCAGTCAATTCTGAAACGCTATGATCCAAGGATTGTTCCAAAGGGTTGTGTTTTTAGGGAGTGATATTGGTTCTTGTAGAATACGTTACATTTTCTTCCATATTGTTATAGTGTTCTTAACTATGAAGTTTTTCATGTTCTTAGCTTTATCCTTTGAAACTTAACACGTGAAAAGTTTCTGGGGATGAGCGTGCACATCTTCAATATGTACCCATTGTCCTCTTTAGTGCATTTAACTAGCCTATATATCCCAAGTAAAAGCCCTGGGTGGCGAGTTGATACAATTCCAAGTCTGGAACGTTAAAACCACTGTTACAAGTATTGTTTTTTTCCATTTATATTTAGTACGTAGGGTGTGCCGATTGGTGTCGCCTTGTTAGTCAGTATGTATTACACCTGTGCTGGCTTGTCCATCTCGTTAGTCGGAAGGTATTTCACCTGTGCTGGCACTGAGGATATTTAAAAGCGGCTGGCCTAGTGCTCCAGTTGTGTTGAGAGATGTGTTCAAGAAAAACATTCCTTTGTCTGATCTTTTCATTTTGCTAAACTTTTTGGTTTGCTTCCTGTCTTTAAGTTTGGTGTGCGTTTTTCTTTTGTTTGCCTCTTAGTGGGCAAATTCAGTGGGCATTCATGGTGGGTGTTTTTTTAGGTCCCAGTTGTTGCTATGCAACTTTCAATGGACACCCCCATGAGTGTCTTTTAGAACCCCTTCTAAAATCCCACCTGTTTTGTTTGGTTGTTGTCAGTGACTTTGTTAGTTCCCTATTCTGTTTGAGCAACATTTTTGTTTTCTTGCTGGGGAACGTAACACCACCCTCAGACTTAAGAAGATGTAAAACTTCTCTTTTTATTCTATTCGTTGTATTTGCCCAGATAAAGTCTGTTATGACCAAGTATACTTCGGTTGGGTAATTGGTATTACCAAGAATAAATATTAAACTTTGGGAGCCATGCCATTCTGAAGAGGAAATATTCTACCTGTAAGATTTATGGGAAGATTGTTCCATTTAATTACACCTGCTTTCATATTGTTGAGTAATGGGACACATTTCTTTATATATTTGTTTGTTGTCACTTTTCAGCATCCTAAGTACTTGACATTTTTTGTGGTCAACTAAAGGATTGCTGTAGATCATTAGTTATTGTTTTTCCTATTGCCATTATTTCATGGTTTTTCACATTAACTTTATATCCTGAAATCTTTGAGTATTCTGAAAATATTTTTTGCAAGAGAGGCGTTGAGTTTTCAATATTGGTCAGGTATATCAGCAGATCATCTGCATATAAGTTTAGTGTATATTCATGTTTACCAATACTGATACCTGTTTCGTTTGGGTCCTGTCTAGTTATTTCTGCAAGCGGTTCTGTCTTGTGCTGTTTCTAAAGCAATTTCATCAGATGTATTATTCGTGTATATTTTTGCTTTAGGATATTTATATAATATTTTTTATTTAATGTATTATTTCAGCTGGAAAGTTGAAAGCTTCCAAGGTTTTGAATAGAAAAGGCCATTCAAGACGGTCAAAAGCATTTTAGGCATCAACAGCCATTATTGATAAATCTATATCTTGTTTTTTAGCATATAAGTAATAGTAACAGTAATAAACTGAAACATGTTCTTGTATTTGTGTCTATTTTTAATAAACCCTGTTTTATTGATATGTATCAAGTCTGGTAAGACTTTTGCCATTCTATTGCTTATGAGCTTTGTTATTTTTTATTGTCAATTTATTAAAGTTATGGGTCTGTAATCAGCAGGGGACACTCCAGAGAATGCCAAGAGTGTGCAAAGCTGTCATCAAGGCAAAGGGTGACTACTTTGAAGAATCTAAAATCTAAAATATATTTTTATTTGGTTACTACATGATTCCATATGTGTTATTTCATAGTTTTGATGTCTTCACTATTATTCTACAATGTAGAAAATAGTACAAATAAAGAAAAACCCTTGAATGAGTAGGTGTGTCCACATTTTTGACTGGTACTGTATAGAGCGTGTGGGCATGTGGGCTGAGCAATCATTTAACAGAGAACACAAAAACAATCTAGCAATTATTTGTACTTTGAGGCGATTTTAAGCTCCAACTCCTCTCCTAATGTACCAAAAGTCTGTGGATTATGTCATTGTACATACATAGGAGGAAGACTGTCAGTTAAGGGTGCGTTCGTAAATTCACTCTGGCTATCTACTCCGATTTCAGAGCACTCTCGTCTGGGCGCGTTCGTAAATTCACTCTGGCTATCTACTCTGATTTCAGAGCACTCTCGTCTGGGCGCGTTCGTAAATTCACTCTGGCTATCTACTCTGATTTCAGAGCACTCTCGTCTGAGTGTGCCAGAGCGCAGAATAACTGATTCATTTACAAATGCTCAACCCCCGTTTTTATATGACCGGTGTCGGTAAACGTCGGCAAAAAAGCAAAACATTTAAATTGTCGGCAACATCACAGTTATAGTCACCAACGCTCTGGATAACATGAAAAACCAGCTCTGCTAGAGCGAGTAAAATGGTCAGAGTGAGGTGTTCTCTCATTTATGTCTGGAAGTAGTTAGCAAGCTAGCCAGCGTTAGCCAGTTAGCTTGGGTACTTGACTGCCGTTGTGAGGTCAGAACGCTTGGATCAACCCTACTCCTAGGCCAGAGCATCCAGTGTGCGCTCTGAACGCTCCAAGAGCGAAACGCTCTGAATTTACAAACGGGCAATCTGACAACACTCCGAATTTTGAATTTACGAACACTCTCTAAGTATTGTGGTCAGGTAGCCTAGCGGTTAAGAGCGTTGGACTAGTAACTAAAAGGTCGCTTGTTCGAATCCCCGACCTGACTAGGTGAAAAATATGTTGATGTGCCCTTGAGCAAGGCACTTAACCCTAATTGCTCCTGTAAGTCACTCTGGATAAGAGTGTCTGCTAAATGACTAATGTAAATTAAAATATAGTGACTGGTGCGGGTCTACTTGGGGAAAGTGAAGTGAGATGAGTGGAGGCCCCACACACACCTCAGAGAAGTTGCCCTCCCAATCCCTCTGTACCTGTTTTAAATATGTAGGCTTATGATTTAAACTTAAGCAGTTTCATATCATAAAAACAAGTACTTCTGCTGTGTGCTTCTTCTCTGATTTCCTAGTGTGTGTTTGTGTGACAGCGCGCTAAAACCGCAAACATTAGCTGAGAAGTCAAAAGTGTGGCCGGTGAATGGTAAAAGCCAGCGCAGCAAATGTGGTGCTGGAGGTTCTCTCATAATGGAGGGGTTCATGGCGACGACCCATCGAAACTCCTGAGAGCTGCGGAAAGCGTTCGGCACACAATGGAGGGCATCAGAATAGCTCTGGGAGCACAATGACAGTGAGAGCGGGGATTAGAATAGGCTGCTTCCGCCCGTTTGGCCTGGGTAAAAACCAAGGGGGGATCATGGATGGGCCTGGGACTCCCAGCACATCACCACACTGCTGCCCCCCGAGAGCTTTTATCATTAGCTACCCACTGCCTAATAGGGTCACTCACTCAGAATCTCTATCTTTCTTTCTCTCTCTCCTCTCACCCTCTCTATCTCTCCCTCTCTCTATCCATATCTCTTCCTATGTCTCCCTCTTTGCCTGAGAAATTAGTCAGGCTACTAATAAGTAAGATGAGGAGGCATTGCTGTCTTGTCTAACCTCAGCCTCCCCAACCCCAAAAAGCTTTCAAAGGAACGATGGACGGGGCCATGTACCGTCAAATCTTGAGTGAGAACCTCCTTCCCTCAGCCAGGGTATTGGAAATGGGTCGTGGATGGGTATTCCAGCATGACAATGACCTAAAACACACAGCAAGGGCAACAAAGGAGTGGCTCAAGAAGAAGCACATTAAGGTCCTGGAGTGGCCTAGCCAGTCTCCAGACCTTAATCCCATAGAAAATCTGTGGAGGGAGCTGAAGGTTCGAGTAGCCAAACGTCAGCCTCGAAACCTTAATGACTTGGAGAAGATCTGCAAAGAGGAGTGGGACAAAATCCCTCCTGAGATGTGTGCAAACTTGGTGGCCAACTACAAGAAACGTCTGACCTCTGTGATTGCCAACAAGGGTTTTGCCATCAAGTACTAAATCATGTTTTGCAGAGGGGTCAAATACTTATTTCCCTCATTAAAATGCAAATCAATTTATAACATCTTTGACATGCGTTTTTTTGTTGTTATTCTGTCTCTTACTGTTCAAATAAACCTACCATTAAAATTATAGACTGATCATGTCTTTGTCAGTGGGCAAACGTACAAAATCAGCAGGGGATCAAATACTTTTTTCCCTCACTGTACATAAGCATACATGATACATGATGAATGTATTGATGAAAAAGTACTGTATGTCAACTAGGCAAATCAGAAAGCAAAAATAATGTCAACAAAACAAAAATAATACAAAGCTAGACTATACTGTGAGGTCGAAGGGAGTGGAGTAGGTAGTCAGTGTGTTGGTTGGTACAGAACCCTAGTTTGGGACACAGCTTAACAAGAAAGCATTTACTATGGCTGAGCACCTGAGGTAGTCTGGATCTTAAGGCAGCCTCTCTACCCACCTAGCAGTTCCCTCATCCGCATTCTGTTGACAGTACTTCCAGGATTAGTTAGCAGACACTTTATTATTGGCTTTCCTGCCGATGATGTCGTGGCCATGAGACCATGTCCATCTAACAAAGACAAAGGTGTGTCTCGCCTCTTAAGTTTCATCATTGACATCAGCCGGTAAAACCGTTTATTTGTTCTGCAAATTTTCTTTGCCAACTGTTGAAAGTCAAATATGCTTTGCCTCACAGGTGTGTTTGGTTTGTAATATGTGTTGTGTCTTATTCGCTTACTTAGGCTACGTTCCAGTCATGTTTAACCTTTCAAGTATTTTATTTTATTTTTACATTTTATTCATTCAGTCTTACAGTTACTGCATTCATCTTAAGATACAGAAGCTAGGTGGGACAACCACATATCACAGTCATAGTAAGTCCATTTTTCCTCAAGAAAGTAGCTATCAGCAAAGTCACAGCTAGTAAGGGAGGGAAAAAGTTGGGCAGATGGATCCTGATCATTCAAACACATTACTCAGCAAATGTCATGATTGCCGTGGGTTTAAAGTCATGTTGTACCCTAGAAGGTACTGCTAAATATCAAGCTAAGTGCGTCACTAAATATATACACTACCAGTCAAAAGTTTGGACACACATACTCATTAATGTGTTATTTTCTTAATTTTTTACATTGTAGAATAATAGTGAAGAAATCAAAACGATGAAATAACACATATGGAATCATGTAGTAACCCAAAAAAGTGTTAAACAAATGAAAATATATTTTATATTTGAGATTCTTCAAACAGCCACCCTTTGCCTTGAAGACAGCTTTGCATTCTCTCAACCAGCTTCATGAGGTAGTCACTGGAATGCATTTTAATTAACAGGTTTTCCTTCTTAATGCATTTGAGCCAATCAGTTGTGTTGTGATAAGGTAGGGTGGGTATACAGAAGATAGCCCTATTTGGTAAAAGACCAAGTCCATTTTATGGCAAGAACAGCTCAAATAAGCAAAGAGAAACAACAGTCCATCATTACTTTAAGACATGAAGGTCAGTCAATACGGAACATTTCAATAGCTTGGAAAGTTTCTTCAAGTGCAGTCACAAAAACCACAAGCGCTATGATGAAACTAGCTCTCATGAGGACCGCCACAGGAATGGAAGACCCAGAGTTCTCTGCTGCAGAGGTTCATAAGTTCATTAGAGTTACCAGCCTCATAAATTGCAGCCCAAATAAATGATTCACAGAGTTCAAGTCACAGACACATCTCAACATCAACTGTTCAGAGGGGACTGTGTGAAGCAGGCCTTCATGGTCAAATTGCTACAAAGAAACCACTACTAAAGGACACCAATAAGAAGAAGAGACCTGCTTGATTGATTGATTGCTTCTGTGGACAGGTGTCTTTTATACAGGTAACAGAGTGTGCTCCTAATCTTTTGGATTTTTGGTTCCAACTGCCGTGTCTTTGTGAGACATGGTGTGGGTGAATGGATGATCTCCGCATTTGTAGTTCCCACCGTAAAGCATGGAGGAGGAGGTGTTATGGTGTGGGGGTGCTTTGCTGGTGACACTGTCTGTGATTTATTTAGAATTCAAGGCACACTTAACCAGCATGGCTACTACAGCATTCTGCAGCGATACGCCATCCCATCTGGTTTGGGCTTAGTGGGACTATCATGTTTTTCAACAGGAAAATGACCCAACACACCTCCAGGCTGTATAAGGGATATTTTACCAAGAAGGAGAGTGATGGAGTGCTGCATCAGATGACCTGGCCTCCACAATCCCCCGACCTCAACCCAATTGAGATGGTTTGGGATGAGTCGGACGGCAGAGTGAAGGAAAAGCAGCCAACAAGTGCCCAGCATATGTGGGAACTCCTTCAAGACTGTTGGAAAAGCATTCCAGGTGAAGCTGGTTGAGAGAATGCCAAGAGTGTGCAAAGCTGTCTTCAAGGCAAAGGGTGGCTATTTGAAGAATCTCAAATATAACATATATTTTGATTTGTTTAACACTTTTTTTGGTTACTACATGATTCCATATGTGTTATTTCATAGTTTTGATGTCTTCCCTATTATTCTACAATGTAGAAAATAGTAAAAATCAAGAAAAACACTTGAATGAGTAGGTGTGTCCAAACTTTTGACTGTTACAGTACTAGGCTATATATTTTTTATGACTCGTTATCTGCGTCCCTAAATACCCCCTGGTCATGAGACCTGTCTGAGAGAGAGATAGCGTCACTATGGTGCTTTATATCCACTGACAACAATGTGTCAATTGTTCACTGTTTTCAAAAATTGTTAGACTGCACTAAAGCACTACATTTAAAACACTAAAGCTTTTTTTTTTTGTCATTTAGCAGACACTCTTACATGAGCAATTAGGGTTAAGTGCCTTGCTTAAGGGCACATCGACAGATTGTTCACCTATTTGGTTCGTGGATTAGAACCAGCGACCTTTCGGTTACTGGCACAACGTTCTCACCCACTAAGCTACCTGCCCTTCTGTTACAGTTGCTCACGAAAACCAACTTCAAATCAACTTATTCACCATTACAAGCGTTTACTCCATTTTGAGTGAAATAGAATGAACCTGACATAGTTTGTTTGGCGTCTTTCAAGGGTGTCACCATCCTCAGTGTACACTCTGAAACCATTGAAAATAGGTTTGTCAACATTTTGCTAATATTAGCATGCCTTCAACACATGGGAAAGTATATTTTTCACGACACTTCGGTAATGGCTTTTTCGTAGAAGGTTAGGAATACTTATGCAGCAGGTTATGAGACTGAGGTTAAGTTTGGGAAAAGGGATAGGGTTAGCGAAAATGCTCTCCTAACCTGCTACATAAATCACTTTGTATCGAAGTGCCGTGAAAAGTGTGTGTCCCTTCAACACATACACCCACACACACTGACAAACCTGCACTTGAAACTCTTCATGGGAGCGCAAATTGAAAAAGCCTCCCCATGGGTTCCCAACTCTCAGTCTAAATCCAGCTTGTGTGAAAGCAGGACGTAGGGGCAATAAGGGTGCTGCAGCACCCTCTGAAATTAAAAAAAATTATAAAAATAAATAAATATATATATTTATTTTAAAAAATGAAAATGTCTTCACAAAAGTAGTGCACAAAGTAGTGCACTGGGGCTTTACTAGTCCGTATTAGGGACCTGATAAAGCCATCTGTAGTGCAGGCAAAAACCCACATGATGCATAAGAAAACCACATTTTCCAAGCTTGTCTTAGAGAGTTACTCAGAATTTTTCTAAACCACCCTTTCATACAAGTGGGATATAAATAATCCCCTGTGATATCACAGATGTATATACAAGAAATGTCTTCACAAAAGTAGTGCACTGGGCCTTTACTAGTCCTGTATTAGCAGACCGGATATAGTCGTCTGTAGCGCAGGCTACATCGTTAGGGCAGAAAGACACGTATCTTGTCAGTGTATCCATAATCTTTGCTCCAGCTAAACTCGAAGAGGACAGTAGGCTTAACTACTTACAAAAATGTTTAAAAAATATAAATATTTTATTGTCACCAGATAGGTGCAGTGTAATGTGTTGTTCTGATGAAAAGTAAGTAAATGGCAGTATTAGACTGAAAGTTAAGGTAATTTCGTCAAACTTGTGAGCCTCTCCATGCTTATAGTTGCTCATTCAACATATTTTCTGCTACTTCACTCATACCTGTTTTAACAGTTTCCCTTCCTAAGTGTGTTACATTCCCTGAGGTCAACCAGAAATATGTTTCCTTGGCCAAATATTCCAAGATTTTCATCAAAATGCCACACATGTGGAGGCAAAACGAGTTGGGTAGGTGCGCTTCGGTGCAGCGGACAGCATTGGTCCAGAGCGCAGAGTTTCGCTTAGTCACTTCTCATAATGGTGCTCCTTTAATAGTTAGATCAAAGCTGAATCAATGTCTTGGAAGATCACATAATGATTTATTAGTATTCTACATAAAATAACTAAACATCTTCCCGCGGCTATGGTCACAGGTCGTATAAATAGATCTCAAACTGGAAAGAATCACGCGCCACAACCCGGCACTTACTGCTGCTATGTAGGCTTTCCAAATGACCAGTTGTAAGAAGTAGTCCAAGTAGCCTCCTGTTGAGTAGAGCGAGTTGAGCTCTCCCTCCCCTCCTGTACAGATTCTCTCCTTGTATAGCTCTGGAAGTGTTCCTGTTTACCTCTCCCTGGAGTGATTGGAGTGGAGTCACACACACACTGCACTTTTTAGAAGCAGCGGCAGCAGCTTCCAGTTAAGCGGAGTGTGTGAGCCTCACTCTGTCTAGAGCGTGTGAACTGTACTGTTCTTGTGTGTGTATGTTGCCTTGGTTCTACTACCTCTCTGCTCACTCCCCGCCCTCACACACTGTGGGGGGTGGGCAGAGAATGAGGTGGGAGAGAGAGTTCCCAGCAGTGGCGGCTGGTGAAAAATATTCTCGGTGGGGCTGTGCCATGCTTTTTTTTCCCTGTAACCATCGCGATATATTTTAACACAAACTGCAGGACAGCAGTGCTCAGTGAAACATTCAGTAATTATTTAATGCCAATATTAAAAAGTTGAGGCATTCTTACACAAAAACATATTACACAAACCCAAGCCTTTCATTTGCATTTAAAGTGAACTTTTCACCATTGGTAGTAAACAGGCAACGCAACAGGCATGCTGTCAGAACAGAGTGGAAAGTGGACAATAACATGAAATTATTATAAAGTTTATAGGAAATCTTACACTGTATAAAAGGATGTATAATATAGAAATGGATATCAAGTGGATGAACTCAAACCTTTGACTGGAAGAATAGCATACAGTATTTTATGATCATACTAAATGTGACTAATTGTTAATGTGCTCCAGAACTGCAACAATTAATTGATACAAAACAACATATATACAGTAATATTAGCAAAGACACTATTAAGACTTTCTAGAGTACCATATATAACTGGATTTTTTATGCTAAGGTCAACTATATACAAAGAAACATGCGGCCAGAGCTGCTCTGTGTGTGTGTGTCTGTCATCTTATTTGTACAGGAATTTTGCCCGTCTGTCCTTCTGAGTGGCAAACCTCTCAATGACCCTTTGATTAAAGTCAGGAATGTCCCTGACAAGTTTCTTCTCCATGTGTCACGATCGTCTATAACAGGAGACCAAGGCGCAGCGTTGCGAGTGAACATGATGACTTTTAATTAGACAAGCACGTCAATACAAAACAAAAGACGAAAGTGAAGTCCAACAGTAACAAAGACTAAACTTGGAACAAAAACCCACAAAATACAAGGTGAAACCACACAGTTTAAATATGGCTCCCAATCAGAGATAACGAGCCGACAGCTGTCACTCGTTACCTCCGATTGGGAGTCACATGAATACAAACAAGGAAGACAACCACCTAGACACCCCAACCAAACAGCACACAACAAAACGAACACACCCTATCTCCAACCTAACCCACACAACACCCAACAATACAAACACACCCTGGTTCAATAACAACGTCCCGGAACCAGAGCGTGACAGTACCCCCCCCTAAAGGTGCGAACCCCGGGCGCACCAACATAAGGACTAGGGGAGGGTCTGGGTGGGCGTCTGTCCACGGTGGCGGCTCTGGCCCCCGGTCGTGATCCCCACCCCACCACAGTCACAACCTGCTTCAGTAGCCTCCTCCCAATGACCACCCTCCAACTAACCCCACCTGGACTAAGGGGCAACACCGGACTAAGGGGCAGCACCGGACTAAGGGGCAGCACCGGGATAAGGGGCAGCACCGGGATAAGGGCAGCACCGGGCTAAGGGGCAGCACCGACTAAGGGGCAGCACCGGGCTAAGGGACAGTACCTGACTAAATGGCGGATCCTGGCTGGCTGGCTCTGGCGGATCCTGGCTGGCTGGCGGATCCGGGCTGGACGGCTCTGGCGGATCCTGGCTGGACGGCTCTGGCGGATCCTGGCTGGACGGCTCATGGCTGGCTGACGGATCTGGCTGCTCATGGCTGGCTGACGGATCTGGCTGCTCGTGGCTGGCTGACGGATCTGGCTGCTCATGGCTGGCTGACGGATCTGGCTGCTCATGGCTGGCGGAAGGCTCTGGCTGATCCTGTCTGGCGGACGGCTCTGGCTGATCCTGTCTGGCGGAAGGCTCTGGCTGATCCTGTCTGGCGGAAGGCTCTGGCTGATCCTGTCTGGCGGAAGGCTCTGGCTGATCCTGTCTGGCGGAAGGCTCTGGCTGCTCCTGTCTGGCGGAAGGCTCTGGCTGCTCCTGTCTGGCGAAAGGCTCTAGCGGCTCCTGTCTGGCGGAAGGCTCTAGCGGCTCCGGTCTGGCGGACGGCTCTGAAGGCTCATGGCAGACGGGGCGGCTTTGCAGGCTCAGTACAGACGGGCGGCTTATGCAACGCTTGGCAGACGGGCAGTTCAGGCGCCATAGGGCAGACGGGCAGTTCAGGCGCCGTTGGGCAGACGGGCAGTTCAGGCGCCGTTGGGAAGACGGGCAGTTCAGACGGCGTTGGGCAGACGGACAGTTCAGGCGCCGTTGGGCAGACGGGCAGTTCAGACGGGCGTTGGGCAGACGGACAGTTCAGGCCCCGTTGGGCAGACGGCAGACTCTGGCCGTCTGAGGCGCACCGTAGGCCTGGTGCGTGGTGCCGGAACTGGAGGTACCGGGCTGAGGACACGCATCTCAGGGCTAGTGCGGGGAGAAGCAACAGGGCATGCTTGGCCCTGGGGACGCACCGTAGGCCTGATGCGTGGTGCCGAACTGGAGGTACCGGGCTGAGGACACGCATCTCAGGGCTAGTGCGGGAAGCAGGAACAGGACGCACAGGACTCGGGGAACACACAGGAGGCTTAGTGCGTGGTGTAGGCACTGGTGGTACTGGACTGGAGACAGGAGGTGGTGCCGGAAATACCGGACCGTGCAGGCGTACTGGCTCCCTTGAGCACTGAGCCTGACCAACCTTACCTGGTTGTATGCTCCCCGTCGCCTGACCAGTACAGGGAGGTGGAATAACCCGCACCGGGCTATGTAGGCGAACCGGGGACACCATGCGTAAGGCTGGTGCCATGTAAGCCGGCCCGAGGAGACGCACTGGTGACCGGATGCGTGGGGCCGGCCTCATGACATCTGGCTCAATGCTCAGTCTAGCCCGGCCGATACGTGGGAGCCGGAATGTACCGAACCGGGCTATGCCTGCGTACAGGAGACACCATGCGCTCTACTGCGTAACACGGTGTCTGCCCGTACTCTCGCTCTCCACGGTCAGTCCAGGAGTAGGCGCAGGTCTCCTACCTGACTTCGCCACACTCCCTTCTAGCCCCCCCCCAAGAAATTTTTGGGTAATACTCTCGGGCTTCCAGCCTTGCCTCCGTGCTGCCTCCTCATATCGCCGCCTCTCGGCTTTAGCTGCCTCCCGCTCTTCCCGAGGACGGCGATATTCTCCCGGTTGATCCCAAGGCCCCTCACCATCCAGAATCTCCTCCCATGTCCATGAATCCTTTATGGGAGTCCATAAATCCTGTGTAGGTAGGTCCTGTTGCCGCTTGACACGCTGCTTGGTCTTTTTGTGGTGGGTTTTTCTGTCACGATCGTCTATAACAGGAGACCAAGGCGCAGCGTTGCGAGTGAACATGATGACTTTTAATTAGACAAGCACGTCAATACAAAACAAAAGACGAAAGTGAAGTCCAACAGTAACAAAGACTAAACTTGGAACAAAAACCCACAAAATACAAGGTGAAACCACACAGTTTAAATATGGCTCCCAATCAGAGATAACGAGCCGACAGCTGTCACTCGTTACCTCCGATTGGGAGTCACATGAATACAAACAAGGAAGACAACCACCTAGACACCCCAACCAAACAGCACACAACAAAACGAACACACCCTATCTCCAACCTAACCCACACAACACCCAACAATACAAACACACCCTGGTTCAATAACAACGTCCCGGAACCAGAGCGTGACACCATGGAGAGCATGCGCCAGAGCGTTCAGGCGATCCTGTGTCATGCTGTTTCTCAGGAAGGTCTTGATCCTTTTCAGTGTAGAGAAGCACCTTTCTGACTCAGCAGTTGTCATGGGTGTGGTGATGAGGATCTTGAGGAGGCTGGCAGTCTCTGTGAAAGTGCTCTGAAGGTTGTTCTCCATGAAGAACTGGTACAGGGGCACTGCACCACTACAAGCCTTGAACTCACTGTTCTCATAGATGAGGGACAGTTCGGTTTTGAGCTTGGCCTTGTTCAACATGGGGTACGCCTCCACGGTTGTTTCAAGCGCTGTATCGGGGAACTTCACACTGTGTTGTGGGAACAACTCTCCGTGCAATAGTGTTGCGCTGATGAGGTGCTGGGTGAAGGAGAACCTCTCTTTGGAATGACTCAGGATGGTATCACATACCTGTAAAAGATACATCATCAGCTTTAATTTGCAATTAAGCTATTTTGATGCAAATGATCCTGACTGACACATGCCTATGTCCAACTCAAGTATATGATTACCAAGGTGCTGATTGTTCAGGGTTTTGGCTACATACTACCAGGCCTGAAAAAAGTTCTAGGGGGAAACACTGACAATTACATCACAACTTACCTCTATAGCCAACCTCTGTTGTTCTCCTGGTCCCAGCATCCTCCGTCGCTTGATGGGCTGTTGCTGCTCGTCAGATGCGCTGTCCCCACACAAAGAGGGAATTGAGGCCCTGGGTCCAAAAAATAAAGTTTAATTTGATAACTTGCAATCAGACTTCTTAACTCACTGTAATTCCCCCTCAACACACAACCAGTGACTTTTTTATATATATATATATATATATATATATATATATATATAGACAGACAGACAGACAGACACATAGTGTGTATATACACACAAACTATGTCTAGTAACTGCTTTTAACCTGTGATGTACATAATTAACTGATGTTATTACGTTTTAAAGCCTTTTTCTATTACATTTGTGAGAGGGATGCAACATAATTTTGTTCTGCTGTGCACTTAGCAATAAAGTTAATCTTCAATAACAACTAGGCCTCTTCTAGAAATTGACCTGGTGGACACCTGAATAATTATTACAAACTGTGTAGTACTTTCCTGCATTATTATCAACGTCTGATTGTGTCTTCTCTTTCCTTTTAAAATACTAAAACAAATATAATTGTGACGGCTCTATGATAATCACTCACTTTGATGACCAGACACATTTAGGCTTTTAAACTGTTGTAAGTGAACTATTCATCTTTCTAACAACATCTTTATCAGCCAATAGTAAATATAGTTATTTACCTGATTGTTAGCATGCTGTCTGTGAACCTCTGGACAAGTGCTTTAATGAAGACAGGGTCGATGTTCCTCTTCTGCAGCTGGCTGAAAAGCATGTCCACATTTGGCATGATCTTGTGGAACAGTGCCAGGAAAAAACAGAAAGCCTCGTCTTCGAGCATCCTCACAAAGCCCCCCGCCTCTCTGACAGTCGGGGCATCAAAGTTCCCAGAGTCTCTGATGGTCTGGAAACACGTTAGGAGGTCATCCCTGTACTCGTACACAGTGTTTACAGCGCGACTGTGGAAGTTCCACCGTGTTGTAGAGGCTCTGGGGAGTCTATGCGCAACCACTTCGTCAAGCACGGTGGTTCGCTTGGGAGACCTGGAGAAGAAAGCAGAAAATCCTGCAAGGTCGGAAAAGAAAGTGCCGATCCTGGGGATGCGTGAAGTAGCCTGCTGCATGATGAGGTTCAGCTGATGTGCATAGCAGTGGACGTAGTGCGAATTTTCGTACACATCCACTATTTTACGCTGCACTCCGCCGGTGGCTCCCCTCATCACACTTGCTCCGTCGTAAGCCTGGGCAATAAGTTTGGCCTTTTGTCCATGTGAGAGTATGGTGCTGAGCCTCTCCAGCAGCGCTGTAGCGATGGTGTCGGCGGTTGCGTTCTCGATCAAAATGAACTCGAAAAAACGCTCTTGGACGTTACTTTTAGCATCGATGTAGCGTATCACAAGCACCAACTGGCAGTGGGTGGAAACGTCAGTCGTCTCGTCAGCTTGAATGGCGATAAAATCAGCACTCTTTACTTCCTCCAGGATGTAATCCTTAAGCACTGACAGCATACAGTCCAACAGCTCGTTCTGTATCGTCTTTGACGTGCCCTTAAAAACGGTAGCTGTCTTCAGGTGCTCCTCCAGCACACTGTCGAGGGAGGCAACAAAATCCACTAAGCCCCGGAAAATGCCGGGGTTGTCCGAGGAGTCAGTCTCCTCGTGCCCACGCAAGGCCAACTCAAAAGCCCCACAGAACTTCACACAATCGATAATTTTGGATAGAATATGCCTGTTTTTATCCACCTCCTCATTGTGTTTCCTCACCGCAATCCTGTGGCCGTCATCCAGCTGCGTAGCAATGTTCACCCTTCCTAATACAGCTAGCTTTACAGAGTTGTCCATGTGTGCCCTGGTGTTCTCATGTTTCTTTACCTTCTCCGACAGGTGCTTCATATCCCTCACTCCGGTACCTGTCCATGCTGAATCTGACCCCGTCGTTTTAAAAAGCAAGCACGGAAAGCAAAATAAAGCATTAGCATCAGTGCACCCAGCTAGCCAAGCCTTCCTGGTGTACCAGCTACGGGAGAAGCCGCGCATATACTGCTTCCCTTTCTCGCTAGCCTGCTGTCTGATTGAGAGGTCAGGTTGATCTGGGCCCAGCTCTTTCACCCGAACTTTCTCTGACAAAGTTCTCCTCTCAAACGGATCTTGGAGGAGAGATTTCACCGAGTTAGGGTTGGGTCTTGGAGGAGTAACGTTTGCGCTCGCCATTGTCGTCTAGTAAAAATGGCGCCACTGGAGCCCGGTCCTTATTTTATCAGGGCGAGCTTGAGGGCGATAAAATAATCGCCCTCCTTGGATTCGAATTAAAATCGCTGATTAGCTACATTTTATGTCATACATTCATATCTTAAATTAGCAATTGGCTTAACTGCTACGTAGACCCGCCTCCTCGGGGCACTTTCTGTATCGCCCAGAGCTGACGAGGCGTTTGACAGGCAGAGGAAAGGTTGCGAATATGATTTTCTATCATATCTTACACATATTACTGTGTGCATTCCATATTTCAAACACACAAATATTGACATACTGATGTTTTTATTATTATTATTATTATTTTTATTTATTTTTTATTTTATTTTTTTAAATAATTTTATTTAAGGGGGCGGCGCCCTAGCGCCCTCTATCGGCCAGCCGCCACTGGTTCCCAGTGAAAGTTGCGCCCCTGGTTATACTCAAAGAGAGTAGAGACAAAGGAAATAATCTGTCTATCATGCATCTAGTATTAGCTAGCTATTAAATGAGGGTGGAGACACACTGTCAAGGCGTCTTCCTGTTCTCTCTCTCGCCACAATTAAGTGTTTTTCCTGATCTACTGCTCTAGGGCTGTTCTGGGCCGCTGGGTCGTTTGTTAACCATTATTTTTTCAATTATATGTATTACATTTTCTTTACATTTTCAAATTATTGTTAACGTAAGCAGCGATGGACACGCACGCACACACACGAACAGAGCTGTTGGGGTGATGCTAGTGCCTGGCTCTGGGTGGAAAGAACAGGACAGGTACAATAAATGCCTGTATTCTTTTTGTTTACATTAGTGGGGATGGACACACCCACACAAGCCACAGAGATGTAGGTGTGATGCTAGTGCCTGGTTGTAGGGGATATGGTACATGTAAACAGTACATGGAAGTCTGTATGACGTAAAAGTCATAATGCCTTCAAAGCCGGTGTTTGGAGGATATACTGGCACCGTTTCCCTGCCCGAGACGAAACAACACCCGTGTCAATATTTCCTCCAAACACCAGCTTCTCGGTCATTACCACTTAAGTAGACAGTAGATGGAAGTCTGTGTGACGTGCAGCTGGACACACAACACACGGCATACTGGAGACAGCTCAAGGTCAGAGTGATAACAGCGAAAGGTGTGCCTGTGTGTGTGTGTGTGTGTGTGTGTGTGTGTGCCCCATGAAAATTTTATGTTTACAGCGTTCTTCCGTGCCCACACCTTTGTTAATAGCTTGTAATACAACCAAGTGAACTCACCATCAATTACTTTCGAGCCATGAACTCGGTTAAAGATTAGATCCAACGTTTTAAAAGAACAAAGTTCCAACGACCATCATAGATACAATGGGTTTATAGAAATATGAGCTGGATTTACAACTGTGCAGGCTAGATAAACGAACACTCAATGAAGGAACAGTCAACTGATAACGTTTGCGGTATTTTAACGTTTCTATTATAAATTCTATGATCAAGACCTTTTCAACAGCGATTACAGTGCCTTAAGAACATATTCATACCCCTTGACTTATTCCACATTTTGTTGTGTTAGGCTACAGCTTGAATAAAGAAAGACAAGTTGTCACCCGTCTACACACAACACCTCATAATGACAAAGTGAAAACATGTTTTTTGAAATGTTTGCAAATTGATTGAAAATGAAATACAGAAATATCTCATTTACATACAGTACCAGTCAAAAGTTTGGATACACCTACTCATTCAAGGGTTTTTCTTTATTTTAACTATTTTTTTTACATTGTAGAATAATAGTGAAAACATCAAAACTATGAAACACACATATAGAATCATGTGGTAAGCAAAAAAGTGTTAAACAATTCAACATATATTTTATATTCTTCAAATAGCCACCCTTTGCCTTGATGACAGCTTTGCACACTCTTGGCCTCGGGAGAGGCAAAGGTCAAGTCAACACCCACTCGCTTAACCCCAAAGCAAGCTGCACCAATGTGTCGGAGGAAACACTGTTCAACTGACAACCGAAGTCAGCCTGCAGGCACCCAGCCCGCCAGGAGGAGTCACTAGAGCGCAATAAGCCAAGTAAAGCCCCCCTTGGCCAAACCCTCCCTTAACCCGGACGACACTGGGCCAATTGTGCGCCACCCTATGGAACTCCCGGTAATGACACAGCCTGGGATCGAACCCCAGGCTGTAGAAACGCCGTGATGCAGTGCCTTAGACCGCTGCGCCACTCGGGAACCTCCAGTTAATTTAATGGGAGACTCTAGTTATTTTAATGGGAGACTCATGTTTTTCTTTACCACGTTTCCCAACACATTCCGACTGTTCACTGTATCCCCACTCTGGTAAACCATCTGCTTTGTGCTTCGCACAGGCCTTCACTGTATCCCCACTCTGGTAAACCATCTGCTTTGTGCTTCGCATAGGCCTGCGATACATTGTATTTTGCATGTCAATGCATTCTTCACAAATGTAAATATAGGTCACCATGTGTGCTTCTACAATGTAAATTAGCCTTGATAGGATCAGTCATTCTGCCAAGGCAGATAGAGTTAGAGAGAGGAAAAGGCACAATGCTTTGGGAGCTGCTAAGAATCCATTCAAACTGGTCTGAGATCAGATCAGAGACTGTGTCAGCGTCCCAAATGGCACCCTATTCCTATGTAGTGCACTACTTTTTGACCTTGGCCCATATACTGTAGAGTTCCAGTTGGGACTCATGCCTAGTGATGCAGTAGATGTGACGTCATGAAAATGGCCACGCATGCAATGGTCTGCTTCACACCCGACTCCAGATACTGTCCACGTTGACATCATCATGGTGTCTACCTCCCATTGATTCAATGCTGTTGCACCCATCAGCTGGTGTCATTGGACGGACAGTTTGGAAAAACGGGTGTGTTTATCATAAATAAGTTTGAGCTATTGACGTTACAATGTTCTCCTCATTGATACACAATACTCATTGATTTCAGCTACTGCATTACTCCTCAACTAGTTTCATTGTACAGTATAGGCAATTGGGCATTGAGAATGTGACTCATTAGCCAGCTTGAGGTATTTAAATTTAAGTCATTTAGCAGACGCTCTTATCCAGAGCAACTTACAGTTAGTGAGTGCATACCTTTTCATACTGCCCCCCCGTGGGAAACGAACCCACAACCCTGCCGTTGCAAGCGCCATGCTCTACCAACTGAGCTACACGGGGCCCATTACAATGAATTTGTTCAATTGACGCCCTACTGCCAATCACCTTAACAGGTTTCACTGGATCGACATTGAGAATGAGTGTGTTACTAGCAAGTTAAATGTTTTTGAGTACTCATTTACATTTACATTTTAGTCATTTAGCAGACGCTCTTATCCAGAGCGACTTACAGGAGCAATTAGGGTTAAGTGCCTTGCTCAAGGGCACAGTTACGTCATTTAGCAGACGCTCTTATCCAGAGCGACTACAAATTGGTGCATTCACCCTATAGCCAGTGGGATATAGGGTGTACTATGAATCTTTAAAAAAAGGTGTCATTGTAGGTACTGAGACTGAAAGCCAAGAAATACACTCACACCCTCCCACTCACACCCTCCCACTCACACCCTCCCACTCACACCCCCCACTCACACCCTCCCACTCACACCCTCCCACTCACACCCTCCCACCTTGAAATATCACATTTACATAAGTATTCAGACCCTTTACTCAGCACTTTGTTGAAGCACCTTTGGCAGCGATTACAGCCTTGAGTCTTCATGGTTATGACGCTACAAGCTTTGCACACCTGTATTTGGGGAGTTTCTCCCATTCTTCTCTGCAGATCCTCTCAAGCTCTGTCAGGTTAGATGGGGAGCGTCGCTGCACAGCTATTTTCAGGTCTCTCCAGAGATGTTCGATCGGGTTCAAGTCCGGGGTCTGGCTGGGCCACTCAAGGACATTCAGAGACTTGTCCCGAAGCCACTCCTGCATTGTCTTGGCTGTATGCTTAGGGTCATTGTCCTGTTGGAAGGTGAACCTTCGCCCCAGTCTGAGGTCCTGAGCGCTCTGGAGCAGGTTTTCATCAAGGATCTCTCTGTACTTTGCTCCGTTCATCTTTCCCTCGATCCTGACCAGTCTCCCAGTCCCTGACGCTGAAAAACATCCCCACAGCATGATGCTGCCTCCACCATGCTTCACCGTAGGGATGGTATTGGCCAGGTGATGAGCGGTGCCTGGTTTCATCATGATGCTTGGCATTCAGGCCAAAGAGTTCAATCTTGGTTTCATCAGACCAGAGAATCTTGTTTCTCATGGTCTGATAGTTCTTTAGGTGCC
This sequence comes from Coregonus clupeaformis, assembly GCF_020615455.1. Classification (NCBI taxonomy): domain Eukaryota; kingdom Metazoa; phylum Chordata; class Actinopteri; order Salmoniformes; family Salmonidae; genus Coregonus; species Coregonus clupeaformis. The sequence continues at coordinate 9,757,153 of NC_059205.1, read as the reverse complement.
TTTTGGCAAACTCCAAGCGGGCTGTCATGTGCCTTTTACTGAGGAGTGGCTTCCGTCTGGCCACTCTACCATAAAGGCCTGATTGGTGGAGTGCTGCAGAGATGGTTGTCCTTCTGGAAGATTCTCCCATCTCCACAGAGGAACTCTGGAGCTCTGTCAGAGTGACCATCGGGTTCTTGGTCACCTCCCTGACCAAGGCCCTTCTCCCCCGATTGCTCAGTTTGGCCGGGCGGCCAGCTCTAGGAAGAGTCTTGGTGGTTCCAAACTTCTTCAATTTAAGAATGATGGAGGCCACTGTGTTCTTGGGGATGTTCAATGCTGCAGACTATTTTTGGTACCCTTCCCCAGATCTGTGCCTCGACACAATCCTGTCTCGGAGCTCTACGGACAATTCCTTTGACCTCATGGCTTGGTTTTTGCTCTGACATGCACTGTCAACTGTGGGACCTCATATAGACAGGTGTGTGCCTTTCCAAATCATGTCCAATCAATTGAATTTACCACAGGTGGACTCCAATGAAGTTGTAGAAACAGGATGCACCTGAGTTAAATTTTGAGTCTCATAGCAAAGGGTTTGAATACTTATGTAAATAAGGTATTTCTGTTTTTTTATTTTTATAAATTTGCAAAGATTCCTAAAAACTGTTTTCGCTTTGTCATTATGGGGTATTGTGTGTTGATTGATGAGGAAAACAATGATTTAACCTCTACGGGATCTGTGTCCCTTATACGGGACGGTTGCTGCTCAATATGCGATATGTGACTAGAACTTTCCGGGACATAGACATGTCTTAAATGGGCAGAAAGCTTAAATTATTGTTAATCTAACTGCAGTGTCCAATTTACAGTAGCTATTACAGCTAAAAAAATACCATGCTATTGTTTGAGGATGGTGCACAACAACAAAACACTATTATCACGGCAACTGGTTAGGTACATTCACCTCTGAAGGTAAATAATGTACTTACATTATATAATCTTGCTCTGATTTGTCATTCCGAGGGTCCCCGAGATAAAATGTAGTGTAGTTTTGTTTGAAAAATCAATTTTTATATTCAAATGTAGGAACTGGGTTCTACAGTTTGACCTCTGGCTCCACACCCACCCCACCCGGCCATCTAGATGTGTGACAGTTAATGTATTTTCTGTAGGGAAGCTAATGATCCATCATGTATGACATTCCTGGGAGTGTGCAAACTAAAATGTTGTATTACCACAGCATTTTGTATGTTCTCTATAGTTATGTACTTGAAAACCAATTCGGCACATTTTGGAAAACACCTGGCAGACTTGATACAAAATATTGTGTAGTGATGGAATTCTTCACTGCATCAGTCTGAAACGTTGCGCATACACACTGATGCCATCTATTGGACAACATCTAAATTACATCTATAATCCTACTTTACTGTCTTCCTTTCTCTTGCATTTCAAAGATGATGCAAAAAAATAATAATAGAAAACATATGTTTTTTGGTTTGTATGATCTTTTACCAGATCTAATGTGTTATATTCTCCTACATTCATTTGACATTTCCACAAACTTCAGTGTTTCCTTTCAAATGATATTGAGAATATGCATATCCTTGCTTCAGGTCCTGAGCTACAGGAAGTTAGATTTGGGTATGTCCTTAACGTAACAAAATGTGGAAAAAGCGAAGGGGTCTGAATACTTTCCGAAGGCATTGTAACAAGAGAAAAACTGCGGGCCGCCAGTTGCCCATAACTGACCTTGGACAATGATCTAGGACTAGTGTAACAATCCTGGACCCAGTATTGGAAGGGAACAACCATCTAGGACTAGTGTAACTACCCTGGACCCAGTATTGGAAGGGAACAACCATCTAGGACTAGTGTTACTATCCTGGACCCAGTATTGGAAGGGAACAACCATCTAGGACTAGTGTAACTATCCTGGACCCAGTATTGGAAGGGAACAACCATCTAGGACTAGTGTAACTATCCTGGACCCAGTACTTTTTTGGGTGCAAGAATATCATAACATTAAACAGCAGAAAAGGTAGATCATGTAAATTGAAAGAATTTTGAGTGTTGAATGTAATCATGATCTATTACCAAGTATGTAATTACACCTTTAAGGGCTCTGTTGTGCAGCTGTGCCTAAACCATGCTTGAAACTCTGGTTGTAAAAACTGCATTTGTAAAAGGATGCCAGGAAGGAGTAGAGATACAGGTAGTAGAAATGTAAAACTGGGCTCCCTCTCTTTTTATTAACAAGGGCCAAAACAGATTTTCGAAATACATTTGCCAAAACTGCTTTCAAACGTGTTTTCCTGCGATCACATTAAGAACTGTTCTGCATTGACTGCGTGTCATAATATATCTCCCTCCTATGGCTCTCGAATGGGCCTCGAGCAGAATATTTATCTCGCATAGAACACACAACAAGCCGACTAGGTAAATAGATAAACTATTCTACTGTGGGGTTGTCTGATTTAGTTTTAATAACAACATTACACGGCAAAAAATAGTTCCACTGGAATGTTACAGCGTTATAAAGAATATGCTTTGAAATACCAGCAGCTACAACAGGCTACACACTGCTGCTGTGGTCAGCATCATAGACTGTTTAATTTCCATCTGAACATCGGAGTGTCATCAACAGTCATGCATATCAGTTCAGTGCACACAGCGTAAAGGAGAAAATATAAATATTTGAGAATACATTTATTTGGGAATAATAAATATATTTAATAGAACAGACATGCTTCTGTCTGTGTTAGGCTATGTCATCTCCAAACCAGGAGGAGCAATCTGCATGTATAATTTAGTGACTTCCTGTGATATTGGCAAGGAAGGCCAATGCAGAAAGGAAATGGAGAATGGATCTCCCCTGTAAATTAGAAACAAAACAAAAAATAAATAAAATACATTTAAAAATCATGCTTGTAAATACAACTTCATATAAAACATATCTAATTAAAATACACTGTTTTGCAATGAAGGGTTTCAAAGTAGTCTCAATAGCAATTCATTTGAACTTCCCAATTTCACAACATACTTTTGACCACTAGATTGCAGTCACTGGCCATTGAAAAAAGCATAGGCTGCTCACTGGACTGCATGCTTTCCTTAACTTGTAGCCTGGGTTTAGACTAGACTCAGAGCATGCAAACATCACAAGACCCAAAGCAAAGACTAACCGAGATATCTCACTGGCATCGTTTCCAATAGGAGAAAATGAAGTATAGTGGACAGAGCCAAGCACGAGCTAACGAGATCCTATTGGCATGTTTTAGCATGTACACCGAACAGAAATATAAATGCAACATGCAACGTGTTGGTCCCATATTTCATGAGCTGAAAGAAAAAATCCCAGAAATGTTCTATATGCACAAGAAGCTTATTTCGCTCAAATGTTTTACACACATTTGTTTACATCCCTGTTAGTGAGCCTTTCTCCTTTGCCAAGATAATCAATCTACCCGACAGGTGTGGCATATCAAGAAGCTGATTAAACAGCATGATCATTACACAGGTGCACCTTGTGCTGGGGACAATAAAAGGCCACTCTAAAATGTGCAGTTTTGTCACACAACACAATGCCACAGATGTCTAAAGTTTTTAGGGAGCATGCAATTGGTATGCTGACTGCAGGAATGTCCACCAGAGCTGTTGACAGAGAATTGAATGTTCATTTCTCTATCGTAAGCCATTTTAGAGAATTTGGCAGTACGTCCAACCGGTCTCACAAGTGCAGGCCACATGTATGGCTTCATCATCCAGGCTCTGCTGTAGCCGGCCGCAACCGGGAGACCAATGGGGCGGCGCACAATTGGCCCAGCGTCGTCCAGGGTAGGGGAGGGAATGGCCAGTAGGGAGGTAGCTCAGTTGGTAGAGCATGGCGTTTGCAACGCCAGGGTTGTGGGTTCGATTCCCATGGGGGGCCAGTATGAAAAAAAAAAAGAATAATGTATGCACTAATTGTAAGTCGCTCTGGATAAGAGCGTCTGCTAAATGACGTAAATGTAAATGTAATGTGGGCGAGCGGTTTGCTGATGTCAACTTTGTGAATAGAGTGCCCCCTGGTGGCAGTGGGGCTTATGGTATGGGCAGGCATAAACTACAGACAAAGACAAATGCATTTGATCGATGGCAATTTTAATGCACAGAGATACCTTGATGAGATCCTGAGGCCCATTTTCTTGCCATTCATCCGCATCCATAACCTCATGTTTCAGCATGATAATGCATGGCCCCATGTCACAAGGATCTGTACACAATTCCTGGAACCTGAAATTGTCCCAGTTCTTCCATGGCCAGCATACTCACCAGACACGTCACCCATTGACCATGTTTGGGTTGCTCTGGATCAACCTGTATGACAGCGTGTTCCAGTTTCCTCCAATATCCAGCAACTTCGCACATCCATTGAAGAGGAGTGAGACAACATTCTACAGGTCACAATCAACAATCTGATCAACTCTTTGCAAAGGTTTTGTCGAGCTGCATGAGGCAAATAAATGGTGGTCACACCAGATACTGACTGACTGGTTTTCTGATCCACCCCATACCTTAAAAAAAAAAGTTATCTGTATTCCCAGTCATGTGAAATCCATAGCTTAGGGCCTAATGAATGCATTTCAATTGACTGATTTCCTTATATGAAATGTAGCCCAGTAAAATCTTTGAAATTGTTGCATGTTGCGTTTATATTTTTGTTCAGTATATTTGCTTATTTCCGTTAGGGAACGCCTCTGAAGTGCGTGTGTGCAATAACTCAATTCACCCTTGCATGCCTTCTAAACAACGCAATATTTTGAAACTTTGGCAAAGGGTCAAGTCTACAAAACTTAGTGCACTCTGCTCTTAACAGATTGTAGTTTTGGGGACAGAAAAATGTATTAAAGATCTGATGTTTCATCGATCCCACTTTACTGCCACTAGACTTAAAACCATGATTGGTGGTGAGTGGAAGTTCTAACCAGATGCTTCTGATTTATCCATCCTATGAGACATCTGGCTCCATCTGTCTGTGCCGAAAGTGCTTGAGGGACTACGCTATGTAATGTACCATGACCAAGGATAGACTACTAAACGGGATGTGTATACCGTTAACTACGTTCAGAGGGAGAATGCAATACACCAAAAGGCCCTCTAGGTGTCATGAGACACAAACCAAGTCAACAGAAAAAAACCACACTTGACTATTATCAAAATAGATTTTTTATTCTAGACGTTTCAAAGATCTGATTGATATTACAACAGTCAGATGCGTAGGTTGCAGAGAGAGTCTCAGCATCTGTGTGAGTGACAGCAGATAACATGGGTGAGGGCAAAGACGACATGAAACAAAACATTCTGCGTACTGGTATCTATCTACATGGTCCAGGGTGTTATGATACGTCCACATTAAAGTTTTGATTTATTGTTTTTGTTCATTTTTGCATACATAGCTACAAATAAATCAGAATTATAAAAGTTTTTCCAAAGAGTACAAAACCTTCAAGGGCTTTTTAGGCATAGCAAAGATATAATTAGTACTTTAGGTAGGAACAAGAAATAGTAAACACTTGAATGCAGTGTAAAAAGATTATCTTTTTTAAAACAAAACATAAAATACCATTCCACTGTCGGACTTCCTAATAGTCTTCATGGTACAATCCACTCACTGTTGGTTATATTAAAGCAAACTTCAAAATACTCTTAGCTAGCTTCTGTACAAAATATGTTTGTAAAACAAGTGACATTCTTTCTGAACAAAAATCACAAAGGAGGCTTTTGGGGAAAAAAAAGAAAGAAAAACATTGGTGTTTTAAAGCCACAGGATGTTAGCTAGGGCTAAGATATGGTATGTTGGAATGCCATGAAGTTGGCCTGGATCCAATGTGTACCCAGCAAGTCAACAGTTTAGACACTAATATTCCCCCTCGCTTTTTCACAGATCAACTGCACACGTTCAGCTAGGGGAGTGAAATGAAACTAAGAGCATTATCCTCCGTCTGGATGTACCAACCAGGGTTGGTGGTCAACTCCATTTAAATTCAGGAAATGAGCTCAAATTCCAATTCAAGAATGGAAAAAAGGCGCCATTCATTTTCAATAAAGATTTTATTCAATTCTTGAATTGGAAGTTCACTTCCAGAATTAATCAAAATGGAATTGACCCAAACCTTGGCTTGAACACATTTCCCTGTTTCGCATTATTATTAAGTGCAGAAAATAACTAACACAAACCCATTCTTAGTGCTGCTCTTTTATACCTATGACCGTTTAATGGTATTTTATAAAGAACCATTTCTCATGGTGAAAGACCCAGATGATGCATAAGAATACCATTTTCCAAGCGTGTTTTTGAGTTACTCTGAATGTTTCTAAACCACCCTTGCATATAAGTGGCATACAAAAGAATCCCCTGTGATGTCACATATATATATATACACACATATATATATATATATATACATATATATACACACACATATACATATACATATATATACACACATATACATATATATATATATATATGTAGTTAGAATGTTTCATCAAGTAATATGTTCCAAAGTCCGCATCTCACCTCATCCCCCTGCCTAGAAACCAAACAAACAAGACTTTTGCTTAAAAAAACATCACCTTTTGAACACCACAAAAAAAGCGCCATCTATCCATGCATAGGCCTGTCTCCAAGTGTTGGTGCTGGGTAGAAAATCATATCATCCACAATTTTTAAACAATGACCTAAGAGCAGACACAGCAGTGCGTCCTCAAACAGAACACTTAAAACAATGGTTCACTCCAAAATCTAAGCTGGTCAGAAGTTTAAGACTCCAAAAGTAGTCTTGGAACATTGACAAATCTCATCTTTCGGGTCTGAAAACTCCCGGCTAACTTTGACGTCAGAGTTTGTATGGGGGTTGTCCTGTGTCGCATTGATTCATGAGCTACCCAAAGCACTGCCATTCTTACGTTCTGGATAAAAGCTCCACGGAGGCACAGATCGAGGATCAGCTTATCCTCCTACGTAACACTCAAACCTAAAGTAACGTAGTTGGAATATGAGAGGATGGGGTTTTGTAGTAGCTGCAGTAATGATCTTTAGTTCAGAGATCTAACAGTTTTGCACACCTGAAACAATTTCTAAAGGTAAACAAGCAAAATGATGCAATGGGCTTTCCTCCTCACTAACTGCCCTCCGACAAATACAAAAAAAAAAAAGCAACAAAATTACAATTGAAAACAAATTAACCCATTTCAACTTTTGAAATATAGATTTGTTGTCCAATGCTTTCTTGAGCCATACATTTTTTTACAGTGCCAAAGTGAACGGATTTCTCCCAATAAAAAGTTTCAAACCCCAAATTGTAGAATAAACAAAAATCCTACTGACCTCTTCTCTCTTTCCCCGACATGTAACACAAACCTACGGCAAAAAAAAGTGGCCACAGGACGACAAAACATGCTGACATGTACAATATGCACACACCAACGACGTGAGGAAAAATAGCTATTTCTAATGTCTGGTATAAAGGATCAAAATAAACAAAAGTAAACAGATAGCAGATCTTTTGGAATTATTTTCTCTGAACGTAAAAGTCATTTTTCTCTCCTGTGAGTCTGACTTGAGGGGGGGCCAGACCCCCTTCGCTGGGGGTTAGTTTAAGTGTTTATGTGGGTGTTGGGCGCTCTGTTTGTCTGTGGTGGTGGTTGTTGTGATTGCAGGCCATGGCTTCTGATGGGACTACAGCAGTGTAGACGACAGGCAGGGACAGTCATTTTGGCTATGTACACATTCGTAGTCGGTCCATGGCTACCCAAACGAGCGTCATTTCCTCAGGTCTAATACACAAACCTGGAACAGAGAGAGCCAGAAAGATTAACATTAAAAGGTAATATGTAATGAGGCCCTTTATCTACTTCCCCAGAGTCAGATGAACATTTTTATGTCTCTGCTTGCAGTTTGAAGTGGCTAACTAGCGCAATTGCTATCTATCATTAGCTCAATGACTGGAAGTCTATATGCTAGCAGATACCATAGACTTCCAGTCATTGCGCCAGTTGGCGTTGGCATTGGCTCGCGAATCTACCTCTTAACTTCCTTCATACTGGACACAGAAATAAAAATGGTATCCACGAGTTCATCTGACTCTGGGGAGGTAGATAAATGGCCTCATTACCAAAATCCTGAAGTATCCCTTTAACATAGGTGTTCAGTCCCAGGTTCCTGAGCTTAGTGATGAGCTTGGAGGGCACTAAGGTGTTGAACTACTTGGACAATCCCTTACAGATGACCTGTAGATGCTCAAGACCATCGACAAACTAGCTGTTTCATTCATTACTCCACAGCTGCAACTGTTGCCATGTAAACAATTCTGTTTATTGCTCTAGCTGTACCCTTTGACCCCAGATGAATCTAACAGACACTGGATACTGGACAGGTAGTTAACCGATCATCTACAGATCAGTAGCACAGTACTACGATCTATATAAAGTATCACTAATAGGTGCTCATGAACAGTGGCCGTAAATGAAGCCAGGCGTTTACCCGGACCACGTGACGTAAGCAGGAAACACCTGGGGCCCTAGATAAAGCTTTTAACTGGGGTCTGACGTTGTTCCATCTCAGCTCCTCCTGACACCAGGGAAATAATTCCTGGCCGTGTCCATGAAGAGGCAGCTAGTGAGACTTACCGAACCGTCTGACGCGCTGGCTCCCACCTTGTCCCCCGTGGCGTTCCAGCACACCTCGAAGATGCCCCCCGTTCCCCTATAGCTGTGGACTAACACACCCGTCTGGACAGAGGGACAGACAGAGGGCCAGGGATGTGATCAGCCAAACAATGACCAGGAAAAATGGATTTGGGGGCAACTCAATTTCAATCACGTTTACATTATTACACATCTCACTAAGGGCTGAGCTCCAGATTTACATGTGTAACTCAAATTTAGATTGACATATGTAGCCTAACTCAAATTTAGATTTACATGTGTAACTCAAATTTTCACACAATGCACCCATTGAAATCAATGCATTATATACGTGAAAGTCAGAGTCACGCACGCAGATCCAGATCATCGACCACCAGACTAGCCCTACAAGAAACAGTTGGGCTTGATATGTGAATGACGTAAGAGTGAGATGAGCGAGTGTCTGTGTCAGTCGATCCTGTACCTGTGTGTTCCAGATGTGGACACACTTGTCGAAGGAGCCGCTGGCCAGATGGCGCCCGTCGGGGCTGAAGGCCACACTGTAGACGGGCTCCTGGTGGCGGGTAAGTGTGTGGATACACACGCCTCGCTCCACGTCCCACAGACGCACCGTCGAGTCAAACGACGCGCTGGGGAGAAGAGAAACAGTACATTAGTATCCATCTTGGAAATTCATCTTCTGCTCCTAACCTCCCAGACACCACCCATTTGGGAGGGAGCACGGTGCAGCGCCCCTGGAGATATTTAGGAAGAGGAAGGAAGGACATAAGATCCATTCACTTATATTTGATTACAGTGACTATCCTGAGATCTTTATTTCTTCAGCTGGGGCAAACAGAATGTCACAGAGATGAACACATGACTCCATACTACGTTATGTACAGATCCTAAATGGTTTTTATGATACATAACTTCTTATGAGAAAAACCCCAGAGACATACTGGGAGTTGGAGTGTTTCCCAGAGGAATGCTGTGAGTTGGAGTGTTTCCCAGTCTTCTATTACCTGGCCAGCATCAGGTTGGCGTTGGGGTTGTTGGTCCCGGGCCCCGTAGGGCTCCACTTGATGGTGTAGATCTCCTTACTGTGAGCCTGCAGGTCGTGGACACACGTGTCCTGCTTCATACTCCAGATCTGATAGAGACAGAGGAAGAGGAGAGAGAGAGAGAGGCAGGAGGGAGGGGAGGGGAGAGACAAGAAGGAGACAGAGAGAGAAGAGAGCGGAGCAGAGAAGAGGAGAGAGGGGCAGAGAGGGAGAGAGAGAGACAAGAGACAGGAAACAGAGAGAGGAAGAGAGGAGAGAGAGAAGAGGGGGGAGAGAGAGAAAGAGGGGGGAGAGAGAGAGAGAGAGGAGAGAGAGAGAGCAGGAAGAGAGAGACAGAGGGGAGAGGAGAGAGACAGATATGAGGACTCTAATCAATTATATGTAGCACGATGGGACCGACTTGGGAAGAAGAGGTTCTAGTTACGGCCTATAAACTAGGGCCAACTGTCCCCCGGTAACACTTCTTTGAATCTGTTCTTACTCCACTAAATCCATATTTGCCAGTACAGTAGCTAGAGGTCACTTTTATTCAGGAAGATGTCAGGAAGCTTGTTCTGAGCTGTGTGTGTGTACTGACCTTGAGTGTCATGTCGTCAGAGCAGGAGGCCAGCAGACTCCCCGTGGGATCCCACTTGATTGCGTTCACCTCATTCTATTGAGAAAGGGTGATGGGGAGGGATACAAGGAAACACTGTGACCTTTATAATACAGCAGTGCACAAAAAGAGTGCATCAACTGTACAAAGGTACTTCCTGCAGTGATGTGATGAACAGGATAGGCAAAAGCCTTCAGCTATCCTTTATATTCAGGTCAGTGCATTTGAAGACGAGGACTTTAGACTATTGAGATGAATCAATGTCAGTCACAATGTCAACGTGACGGAGAGGAGACTTTTGAGATGCATCCATGCCAGACAGTCAGTCCCTGGTCTTACCGTGTGTCCCTGGAAGGTCTTGACAGGCCGGTCCTGGCCCAGCTTACATACGTGGATGCACATGTCCGTGCTGCAGGAGGCAAACGTGTTGTTGCTCTGCCAGTCCACGTCCAGGGCAGGCGCTGAGTGGAAGGGAAACTGCTGTTTAGCCTCTCCTGTGTGAGCGTCCCAAATGATGGTGGTCTGAACGGGAGATGGATACATTGTCAGTTTCATCACGAGTGACCAATGACAGAATGACAGCACACCATGACAAATCAAATTAATTTAAAGGGATTTTAAACCCAATTGTCTGTCTTTATCACAAAAGCCATTATGTTACCTTATCTACTCCTGCACTGAGGATGAAGTTCCCTTTCTTATTCCATTTGAGGGCAAATATAGGACCTTTGTGCTGGCCCAAAGTACTGGCAAGGTTACCTGCAAAAAAACACATCATTGTGCTTTTTTAGTGAGAGAACAGGACTATGGGCCATCTGTGATTCTGTGTTTAGAAATCTTGAGATGTTGCTCGAGCCAAAAGGGGTCCCCTAAATGGACAGAAAGTGTCCAGAAATCTCCTCATTGGACAGAAAGGGGCACTCCTCCCATCGCCCTTGAGCAAAAGCTTATATTGTTTGCCTAAAACTATTCAAGCAAAACTTATATGTAAACAATTGGCAATGCCCGTAGTGCATCTTTAAAATGGCTTACCGTCTTTAGTCCATATTCTGGCAAAGCCGTCGTACGAGCCTGTGGCTAGCAGCGTACCCTCACTCTGAAAGACAGAAATTCACGAGTTAGTTATTTTTATGATTTTTAACCTAAACTAAGCCCTTCAAATAACCTGTAATTCTGGGTTGCCATATTTTTTGTTTCTGTTGCACTCCAGATTGGGACAAAACAAGGGACTGATCCTAATTTGCGATTTATGTGCATTACTCAATCTTGGCTAGAATCTCCCAATGACATCAAACATTTACGAGAAAGTCAGTTTTGCCTGCTTGTCTTGAGTTGCGATTGGGCCCATAGTACTTAAATGCTGGTTCAGTATCCTCCATAGAGCAGGGGGAAATTACAGCCTGCTTTACTGTAATTCTTTATTCAGTAGTGACAGCCCTGCATTTTCCATGGGAGGGAGCGAATCCATCCCATATCTCCAGTTGGGAAGACACACTAAATTGGGGTCTCTCTCTCTCTAACACCCTCTCTCTCTCACTCACACACACACTCGCACACAATCTCTCTCTCTCTCTCACACTTTCTCTCTCACACTTGCTGTCTCTCTCTCTCGCTAACACTCGCTCTCTCTCCAACACGCTCTCTCTCTCTCTAACACGCTCTCTCTCTCTCTAACACGCTCGCTCTCTCTAACACGCTCGCTCTCTCTAACACGCTCGCTCTCTCTAACACGCTCGCTCTCTCTAACGCGCTCGCTCTCTCTCTAACACGCACTCTCGCTCTCTCTCACACACTCTCTCTCACACACTCACTCACCCTCACACTCTCTCTCTCACACACTCTCTCTCACACTCTCTCTCACACTCTCTCTCACACACTCTCTCTCACACACTCTCTCTCACACACACTCACTCACCCTCTCACACTCACCCTCTCACACTCACCCTCTCACACTCACCCTCTCACACTCACCCTCTCACACACACACACACACACACACACACACACACACACACACACTCACCCTCTCACACACTCACCCTCTCACACACACACACTCACACACTCACACTCACCCTCTCACACACTCACACTCACCCTCTCACACACTCACTCTCTCTCTCTCACATACACTCTCTCTCTCACATACACTCTCTCACATACACACTCTCTCACACACACACTCTCTCTCACACACACACTCTCTCTCAAAAACTCTCTCTCAAAAACTCTCTCTCTCAAACACTCTCTCACTAACTCTAACTCGCTATCTCTCACCAACACTCTCACACACTCTCTCTAACACTCTCTCTCTCTAACACGCTCCCCCTCTCTCTCTAACTCGCTATCTTTCACCAACACTCTCACACTCTCTCTCTCTCTCTAACACGCACCCTCTCTCTCTAACACGCTCCCTCTCTCTCTCTCTAACACGCTCTCTCTCTCTCTAACACGCTCTCCTCTCTAACACACTCTCTAGCACGCTCGCTTCTCTAGTAGCGCCTTCTAGCACTTCGCTCTCTCTAGCACTTCGCTCTCTCTAACACGCCGCTGTCTCGCTCTCTAACACGCTCGCTGTCTCACTCTCTCTAGCACTCTCGCTCTAACACGCTCTCTCTAACACGCTCCCTCGCTCTCTCTAACACGCTCTCTCTCTCACTAACACGCTCACTCTCTAACACGCTCGCTCTCTCGCTCTCACGCTCACTCTCTAACACGCTCGCTCTCTCGCTCTCACGCTCTCTAACACGCTCGCTGTCTCGCTCTCTCTAGCACTCTCGCTCTCTCTAGCACTCTCGCTCTCTAGCACTCTCGCTCGCTCTAACACTCTCGCTCTCTCTAACACCCTCGCTCTCTCTCTAACACCCTCGCTCTCTCTCTAACAGTCTCTTCACACTTCTACGTCCCTCCTTCTAACACGCTCTCTCTCTCTAACAAGCTCTCTCTCTAACACTCTCTCGCCCTCTCTAACACGCTCCCTCGCCCTCTCTAACACGCTCCCTCGCTCTCTCAAACACTCTCGCTCTCTCTATAACAGTCTCTCACACTCTCACGCTCCCTCTCTCTAACACGCTCTCTCTCTCTAACACGCTCCCTCGCCCTCTCTAACACGCTCCCTCGCTCTCTCTAACACGTCCCCTTCTCCTCTCTAACACGCTCGCTCTCTAACACGCTCGCTGTCTCGCTCTCTAACACGCTCGCTGTCTCGCTCTCTCTAGCACGCTCGCTCTCTCTAACACCCTCTCTCTCTCTCTAACACGCTCCCGCTCTCTCTAACACGCTCCCGCCCTCTCTAACACGCTCCCTCGCCCTCTCTAACACGCTCCCTCGCCCTCTCTAACACGCTCCCTCGCTCTCTCTAACACGCTCTCTCTCTCTCTAACACACTCTCTCTCTCTAACACGCTCCCTCTCTCTCTAACACGCTCTCTCTCTCTCTAACACGCTCTCTCTAGCACGCTCGCTCTCTCTAGCACGCTCGCTCTCTCTAGCACTCTCGCTCTCTCTAACACGCTCGCTGTCTCGCTCTCTAACACGCTCGCTGTCTCGCTCTCTCTCTCACTAAACGCTCACTCTCTAACACGCTCGCTCTCTCGCTCTCACGCTCACTCTCTAACACGCTCGCTCTCTCGCTCTCTAACACGCTCGCTGTCTCGCTCTCTCTAGCACTCTCGCTCGCTCTAACACTCTCGCTCTCTCTCTAACAGTCTCTCACACTCTCACGCTCCCTCTAACACGCTCTCTCTCTCTAACACGCTCTCTCTCTAACACTCTCTCGCCCTCTCTAACACGCTCCCTCGCCCTCTCTAACACGCTCCCTCGCTCTCTCTAACACGTCCCCTTCTCCTCTCTAACACGCTCGCTCTCTAACTCTCGCTGTCTCGCTCTCTAACACGCTCGCTGTCTCGCTCTCTCTAGCACGCTCGCTCTCTCTAACACTCTCTCTCTCTAACACTCTCTCTCTCTCTCTAACACGCTCCCGCTCTCTCTAACACGCTCCCGCTCTCTCTAACACGCCTCGCCTATCTCTAACACGCCTCCTCGCTTTCTAATACGCCTCGCTTCTCTAACACGCTCTCTCTCTAACACTCTCTCTCTCTAACACTCTCTCTCTCTAACACGCTCCTCGCTTCTCACCTCGTCTCTAACACGCCTCGCTCTCTCTAACACGCTCCCTCGCTCTCTCTAACAAGCTCCCTCGCTCTAACACTCTCGCTCTCTAACACGCTCCCTCGCTCTCTCTAACACGCACTCTCGCTCTCTCTAACACGCTCCCTCGCCCTCTCTAACACGCTCCCTCGCCCTCTCTATCACGCTCGCTTGCTCTCTCTAACACGCTTCCTCGCTCTCTCTAACACGCTCCCTCGCTCTCTCTAACACGCGCTCTCTCTAACACGCTCACTCTCTAGCACTCTCGCTCTCTCTAGCACTCTCGCTCTCTCTAGCACTCTCGCTCTCTCTAGCACTCTCTCTCTAACACTCTCGCTCTCTCTCTAACACTCTCGCTCTCTCTAACACCCTCGCTCTCTCTCTAACAGTCTCTCACACTCTCACACTCCCTCTCTCTAACACGCTCTCTCTCTCTAACACGCTCTCTCTCTCTAACACGCTCCCTCGCCCTCTCTAACACGCTCCCTCGCTCTCTCTAACACGCTCCCTCGCTCTCTCTAACACGTCCCCTTCTCCTCTCTAACACGCTCGCTCTCTAACATGCTCGCTGTCTCGCTCTCTAACACGCTCGCTGTCTCGCTCTCTCTAGCACGCTCGCTCTCTCTAACACGCTCCCTCGCTCTCTCTAACACGCGCTCTCTCTCTAACACGCTCTCTCTAACACGCTCTCTCTCTCACTAACACGCTCACTCTCTTGCTCTCACGCTCTCTAACACGCTCGCTGTCTCGCTCTCTCTAGCACTCTCGCTCTCTCTATCACTCTCACTCTCTCTAGCACTCTCGCTCTCTCTAGCACTCTCGCTCTCTCTAGCACTCTCGCTCTCTCTAGCACTCTCGCTCTCTCTAGCACTCTCGCTCTCTCTAGCACTCTCGCTCTCTCTAGCACTCTCGCTCTCTCTAGCACTCTCGCTCGCTCTAGCACTCTCGCTCGCTCTAGCACTCTCGCTCTCTCAAACACTCTCGCTCTCTCTATAACAGTCTCTCACACTCTCACGCTCCCTCTCTCTAACACGCTCTCTCTCTCTAACACGCTCCCTCGCCCTCTCTAACACGCTCCCTCGCTCTCTCTAACACGTCCCCTTCTCCTCTCTAACACGCTCCCTCGCTCTCTCTAACACGTCCCCTTCTCCTCTCTAACACGCTCGCTCTCTAACATGCTCGCTGTCTCGCTCTCTAACACGCTCCCGCTCTCTCTAACACGCTCCCGCCCTCTCTAACACGCCCTCGCCTCTCTAACACGCCTCGCTCTCTAACACGCTCCGCTCTCTCTAACACGCCCTCGCTTTTCTAATACGCTCTCCTTCTAACACGCTTCTAACACTCTCTCTCTAACACGCCCTCTCTTTCTAACACGCTCTCTAACACGCTTTCTAGCACGCGCTCGCTTCTAGCACGCCGCTTCTCTAGCACTCCTCGCTCTCTCTAACACGCTCTCGCTGTCTCGCTTAACACGCTCGCTCGCCTTCACTAAACGCTTACTGTTCTAACACGCCGCTCGCCCTCGCTTCACGCCACTCTCTAACACGCCGCTCTCTGCTTAACACGCCGCTGTTCGCTTTCTAGTACTTCGCCGCTCTAACACTCTCGCTCTCTAACACCCTCGCTCTCCTCTAACAGTCTCGTCTCACACTTCACGCTTCCTCTAACACGCTTTCTAACACGCTCTCTCTTCTAACACTTGTCTTCGCTCTAACACGTCCCTCGCTCTCTTCTAACACGCCCTCGCTCTCTTCTAACACGCTCTCTTTCTAACACGCCGCTCTCTAACTTCGCTCTCGCTTCTTAACACGGCGCTTCTAGTACGTCGCTCTTCTAACACTCTTCCCTTCTAACACTCTCTAACACGCTCTCGCTTCTAACACGCGCTTTCTAACACGCTCCTAACACGCTTCTCTAACACGCTTTCTCTAACACGCTTCTTCTAACACGCTCTCTCTAACACGCTCTCACTAACACGCCTAACACGCCCTCTTGTTTCACGCTTTCTAACACGCTCGCTGTCTCTCGCTTTCTAGCACTCTCGCTCTCTCTATCACTCTCGCTTCTCTAGCACTGTCTAGCATCCTTAGCACGTTCTATACTTCGCTTCTAGCACTCTCGCTCTTTCTAGCACTCTCGCTTTCTCTAGACTCTCGCTCTCTAGCACTCGCGTAGCACTCTCGCAAAGCTTTCGCTCTCACACTTCAGCCCCTTCTAACACGCTTCTAACGACGTAAAGGTACGTAAGCCTCCTTAATACGACTAACATGTTGCTGTTCGGCTTAACACGCATCGCTTTAACACGTAACACCTCGCCTTCTAAACGCGCTTTTAAAGCCTCGCTAACACGCTTAAACGTGCTTTAACACTCTTAACACGCCTTCTAACACGTTAAACCTTAGACACCACACCTTACATAAAAAATTATTTAATAGCCGCCCTTGACGCCACTTTAACACTTTAACACGCCGTGTCGCTTTTAGTACTTCGCCGCTTAATACTCGCTTTCACACTTGCTTTTAAAGTCTACTTACGCCTCTTCAAACCCTTCTAACACGCTTAAACTCGTTAACACGCTCGCCTTCTAAAGCTCGCCTTCTAAATTAACACGCGTAATCTCCTGTGCTTTCTAACACGGTTGCTTTCTAGCACGCCGCTTCTAAAATAACACTTTTTACACGCCTGTTAACACGCTCGCCTTTAACACGCCTCGCTTAACACGCCGCTAATAGCCTGTTTAACACGCTGCTTCTAACACGCTTAAATACTTTAAATTTTGAACACGGCTTCTCTATCACGCTTCGACCAAATCGTTTAAACTTCGCTTCGAATACGCTCGCTTTAAAACTTGCTTCTAAACGCGTTTAACACGCGCATAGTGTTTTTAACACGCTTCTCGCCTTCTAACACGCCTCGTTAAACGACGCTAACACAATTTTATATTCGCTTTCTAACTTCGCTCAGTATCTTCCGATGACTCTCGCCTTCTAATACCTCGTTAATAGTCACATTCAGAAAGTCTAAACCCTCTAACACGTCGCTTCTAACATGCTCACTGTCTGCTTCTAACACGCCGCGGCGGCTTTTAGCACACCGCTTTCTAACACGCCCTCGTTTAACACGCGTCTAAACGCTTCTAAACGCTTTCTACTAACAATACTAACACGTTTGTTACGTATGTGATACTTCGCTTTTACACTTCGCCCCTAGCACCGCTTCTAGTACTTCGTTCTAGCACTTCGCTCTTCTAGTACTTCGCTTCGAGCACTTCGCTTTCGCTTCTAGCACTCTCGCCCTCTCAGCACTTGCTGACGTTTAAAAGAAAAGTTATCCCTCAACACGAAGTTCTAAAATTAAACCTTCTTCTAAACGGTACAGCCGCTAACTGCTTACACGGTGTCGCAGAGCTTTAGCACGCTTCTAGCATCGCCGCTCTCTCTAGCACGCCGCTTCTAGACGCCGTTTTAGCACGCCGCTTCTGTCCTAGAGACAGACGTATCGTTCTAACGACGTAACCCTAGACTTAACTTCGCTTTAACCGCTTCTAGCACGAGCACGCAACACTTGGGGCCTTCACACTTCGCCTTTCTAACACTTCGCTTCTAGCACTTTTGTTTCGAGTACTTTAGCACTTCGCTTAACTTCGCTTTAACTTCGGCTTTCTAGTACTCTGCCTTCTGAGCACTTCCTTCTAACCTCGCCGCTCGAACACTCTCGCTTTCTAAACTTCGCCTCTAATAGAACTCGTAAAGCGCTAAGTGCTTCTAAACGCCTGTGAACACGTCGCCTCTAAACGCTTCTAAACGCTTTCTAATACTTTCTAACACGCTCGCTCTTCTAATAACCCGCTTTAACACGCCTCGCTTTCTAACACGCCTCGCTTCTAACACGCCTCGCCTTAACACGCCTCGCTTTTAACACGCCCGCTTTTATAGCTTACCGCCTCTCTAAAACGTAACAGCTCTAAACGCTTGTTCTAATAAGCTCTCCCTTCTAACACGCTTTTAAACTTTCTACACCTCCGCTTCTAACATCGCCCTCGCTTAAAGCTTCGCCTCGCTTTCTAATACGCCCTCGCTTTAGACGCCTCGTTCTAACACCCCCGCTTTTAACACGCCGTTCTGATGTTTTTTTCTAATATGCTCTCTCTAAACATATCTTCTAACACGCCGCTTCTTCTCTCCAACACGCCGCTTTCTAAATAACTCAACACGCTTCTCCAACACGCTTTCTAACACGCTTTTCAACAGCTTCAAACGTCAGAGCGTAAACCTTAAGACTGCTTCTCTAACACGCCGCTTTCTAACAACTCGCTTTAACACGCCTCGCTTTCTAACACGCCTCGCTTCTAACACGCCGTAACTTTAACATGCTTTCGGAACATTCGTTAAACAGATTTGTAGAGAATGCTGTTCGTGAATTCATATGTTTTAAAACTTGCAGACACTGCTTTCAGAACTCTGCCCGGAAAATTTTCGATTTTATATTTTTCTAGACTTCGTTCTAGCACTTTACTTTCTAACACGCTCGCTTTTCTAACACGCCTCGTTTAATACGCCCGCTAAATAGCCCTTTTCTACACGAAATTCATTTTAAGCTTTAACACGCCTTTTTACGCTTTAACAGCTGAAAGTACTTAACGACTCGCTTCTAACACGCTTAACACGCTTCATTAGCGCTTTAATACGCCATTTTCTCAACACGCTTTCTAACACTAAGCCTTCTCAGTACTCCTCGGAACTTCGCTTCTAGTCTAACACGCCTTAATATGCCTCGCTTTCTTAAAGGCCTTCTAACATTGCTTGCCTTCTAACACGCCTCGTTCAAAACTATTTTAAGCTTCGAACGCTCTAAACGCTTTCTTCTAACACGCCTCTAACACGCTCTAACACGCAACACGAACACGAAAAACCAAATAAAACTCAACACTTCCTCTAATATACTTTTATAACAGACTTTCTTCTAACACGTTTTTTCTAACACGCCTCCCTCTAATACGCCTTTCTTCTTTCTAACACGCCCCCCCCCTTCTAACACGTTTTTAATACGCTTAACACTTAACACGCTTTCTCTTCTAACACGCTTTTAGTTTTAATACGTCTAACACGTTTAACACGCCTCAACACGCTTTTTTTCACTCTTCTAATACGCTTTCCTAACACGTTTTCAACTAACACGCCTCATACGTAACACGCCTTCTCTAACACACAATGAACTTCTTCTCTCTAATAATATAAACTTTAATTAATTAATAGTAAAGTAATACTCAATTAAAAACGTTACACGCTTTCACACTCAATCTCTTCTAACACGCCATAACACGCTTTCAACACGCCCCCTTAACACGAACACGTTTAACACACCTCCCTCTCTAATACACCCCTCTCTAACACACCCTCCCCTCTAACACCTAACACTTCCCTAAACGTTCTAACACGCCCTTCTAACACGCCTCTCAACACGCTTTTAACACGCTTTCTAATACGCTTTCTCTAACACGCCTTCTAACACGCCTCTCTCTCACATTTCTAACACGCCTTCTTCCCTCTAACACGCCTTCTAACACGCTTTCTAACACGTTCGCTAACACGCTAACACGCATAAAGACTCAACACGCCCAAAAATACGTTAACACGCTCTCTAACACGCTCCTAACACGCTCCCTAACACGCAACACGTTAACATTTAATAACACGCGCTTAACACGCTTTTCTAACACGCCTTCTAACACGCCTTCTAACACGCTGCTTAACACGCCGCTTCTAACACGCTTCTAACACGCTTTTTAAACACTATTAACACGACTTAACACGCCTCTAATACGTTCTAACACGCTTAAATTTAACACGCCCCCTTCTAATACGTAAAGATTAACACGAAAGTAAAGCTTTTTAACACGCCGCTCTAACACGCCATAAACTAACACGCAAACGTTTTAACAGTTTTAACACGCCTAAATTTTTTAACACGCGTTTTAACAGTTAACAACACGGACTTCAACACGCTTTCGAAATTTTAAACTTTCTAAACTCTCTAAATAATACGTTTCTAATACGTTCTAACACGCTCTTCTACGCTTTTTCTTCTAACACGCCTTCTCTTCTAAACTTCTAACACGCTCATTAACATAACCTTCTAACACGCACATTTTAAAGTAATTTAATTTAATACGTTTTAACACGTTTCTAACACATTTAATACGTTCTAACACACCTTCTCTCTAACACGCTTCTAACACGTTAAACAACACGTAAAGCTCTAACACGCCCACACGCCTTAACACGCTTTAACACGTTAACACCAACACGCTCTTTTAACACGCTCTTTAACACGTTAACACGTTCTAACACGCCCCTTTTAACACGCTGTAACACGCTTTTAACACGCTTCTCCCAAGTACAAACCTTCAAACAAAAATAATACGCTTAAAAAAGCAACACCCTAACACGCTTTATATTTAAAAAAGAACAATTTAACACGCTCTAACAGTAAAGGATTAACACGTAATTTAACACGTTAACACGCTTTTAACACGCACACGCTCTAACACGCTAAACTCTAACACGCTTTAACACGTTTAGTTAACACGTTTCTAACACGCCTCAACACGCCTTCTAACACGCCGCTTTCTAACACGCCGACTTTAACACGCTGCTTTAACACGCCGCTTTTCTAATACGCCGCTTTCCTAACACGCCTCTCTCTAACACGCTTCTAACACGCCCAACACGCCTCTCTAACTTTCTAACACGCTCTAAAAACAGAAAACCTAACACGCCAATACGTTTTGCTTAAATAACAGTTTTTTCTAAATAAAAAACTTTAATAACACGCTTTAACACGTTCCAATGACGCCTTCTAACACGCTTTCTTCTAACACGCTTCTCTAACACGCCTTCTAAATTCTAACACGCTCTCTAACACATATCTAACACGCCTTCTAACACGTTTCTTTAACACGCCAATAGCTTCTAACACGCCCCTTCTAACACGCCTTCGCCTTTCTAACACGCCTTTCTAACACGCTTCACGCTCAACACTTTCTCTAACACCTCCCTCTAACACTCCCAAACCTCAAACGCAACATATATAAACTTTAAAAAAACAGAAAAATTTAACACGAACACGTCTAACACGCTTTAACACTCTCTTCAACACGCTTAAACAGTAACACGCCTTCTTCTCTCAACACGTCACACGTAACACCCATTTCTAACACGCTCTTCTAACTTCTAACACGTAGAACACGTTTAACACGATTATTTAACACGTTTAACACGCTTTTAACACGCTTCTAACACGCTTTTCTAACACGCTCTAATACGCTTTTTAACACGCCTCTAACACGCTTTAACACGCTATTAAAGTAACACGTCTAACACGCAACACGCATTTAATACTTTCTAACACGCTTCTAACACGCTTTTCAACTTTTAACACGCTCTAACACTTTTCTAACACGCCTTTCTAACACGCTTTCTAAACGTAAACGCTTTTAACGTTTCGCCTTTTTCTAACACGCTTTCCTCTAACACGCTTTCTCTAACACGCTTCAACACGCCTTCCCCACACGCTCTAACACGCTTTCTAACACGCAAACGAATCTCTTAAAGTAATTTTAATACTTAACACGCCCCAACACGCTAACACGTTTAACACGCCTGTTAACACGCTTAACATAACACGCCGCTTTAACACGCCGCTCTAACACGCCGATTTAACACGCTGCTTAACACGCCGCTAACACGGCTTAACACGCCGTTTAACACGTTTTAAACGCTAAATTTTAACACGTTTTCTAACACGCTGCTTAACACGCCGCCTTCTAACACGCCGCTTAACACGCGCTTTAAATCTAACACGCTTCTCTAACACGCTCTCTACATCTCCTCTCTAACACGCTCTGGCTCTCTCTAACAGCCATCTCTCTCTCTAACACGCTCTCTCTCTCTCTAACAGCCTCTCTCTAACACGCTTCTTCTCTCTCTAATACGCTCTCTCTCTCTAACACGCCTCTCTCTCTCTAACACGCTCTCTCGCTCTCTCTCTCTAACACGCTCTCTCTCTCTAACACACTCTGCTCTCTCTAACACGTCTCTCTCTCTCTAACACGCTCTCTCTCTCTAACAGCTTTCCTCTCTCTCTCTAACTACGCTCTCTCTCTGCTGCACACGCTCTCTCCTAACACGCTCTCTCTAACACGTCTCTCTCTCTCTAACCGCTCTCTCTCTCCCTCTCTAACACGCTCTCTCTCTAAACACGCTCTCTCTAACACGCTCTCTCTCTCTAACACGCTCTCTCTCTAACACGCTCTCTCTCTAACACGCTCTCTCTCTAACACGCTCTCTCTCTCTAACACGCTCTCTCTCTCTAACACGCTCTCTCTCTCTAACACGCTCTCTCTCTCTCACATCTCTCTCTCTAACACGCTCTCTCTCTCTCTAACACGCTCTCTCTCTCTCTCTCTAACACGCTCTCTCTCTCTCTCTAACACGCCTCTCTCTCTAACACGCTCTCTCTCTCTAACACGCTCTCTCTCTCTAACACGCTCTCTCTCTCTAACACGCTCTCTCTCTCTAACACGCTCTCTAACACGCTCTCTCTTCACACGCTTCTCTAACACGCCTCTCTAACACGCTCTCACAACCTCTCTCTCTAACACGCTTCTTCCCTCTAACACGTCTCTCTCTCATAAATACGCTTCACATCTCTAACACTCTTTTAACACGCTCTCTCTCTCTTCCTCTCTAACCAACCTCTCTAACACGCTCTCTCTCTCTAACACGCTCTCTAACACGCCTCTAACACGCTCTCTCTAACACGCTCTCTCTAACACTCGCTCTCTAACACGCTCTCTAACACGCTCTCTCTCTAACACGCTCGCTCTCTCTAACACGCTCTCTCTAACACGCTCTCTCTCTCTAACACGCTCTCTCTCTAACACGCTCTCTCTCTAACACGCTCTCTCTCTAACACGCTCTCTCTCTAACACGCTCTCTCTCTAACTCTCTCTCTAACACGCTCTCTCTCTCTAACACGCTCTCTAACACGCCTTCTCTAACACGCTCTAACACGCTCTCTAACACTCTCTAACACGCTCTCTCTCTCTAACACGCTCTCTAAACGCTCTCTCTAACACGCTCTCTCTAAACGCTCTCTAACACGCTCTCTCTAACGCTCCTAACACGCTCTCTCTATACAGCTCTCTCTAACACGTCTCTCTCTAACACGCTCTCTAACGCTCAGCTCTCTCTAACACGCTCTCTCTCTCTAACACGCTCGCTCTCTAACACGCTCTCTCTCTCTAACACCTCTCTCTCTCCCTAACGCCTCTCCCTCTCATACGCTCTCTCTCTCTACACGCCTCTCTCTCTCTCTAACACGCTCTCTCTCTCTCTAACACGCTCTCTCTCTCTCTCTAACACGCTCTCTCTAACGCGCTCTCTCTCTAACACGCTCTCTCTCTAACACGCTCTCTCTCTAACACGCTCTCTAACACGCTCTCTCTCTAACACGCTCGCTCTCTAACACGCTCGCTCTCTAACACGCTCGCTCTCTAACACGCTCTCTCTCTAACACGCTCTCTCTCTCTAACACGCTTCTCTCTCTCTAACCACGCTCTCTCTCTCTAACACGCTTTCTCTAAACCTCTCTCTAACACGCCTCTCTCTTCGCTCTCTCTCTAACACGCTCTCTCTACAGCTCTCTAACACGCTCTCTCTCTCTAACTACGCTTCTCTCTCTAACACGCTCTCTCTAACACGTCTCTCTCTAATACTCTCTCTCTAACAACTCTCTCTCTCTCTACATACCCTCTCTCTCTAACACGCTCCTCTCTCTCTCTAACACGCTCTCTCTCTCTCTCTAACACGCTCTCTAAACGCTCTCTGACATCTCTCTCTCTCTCTAACACGCCGCTCTCTCTAACTTACGCTCTCTCTCTCTTTAACACGCTCTCTCTAACACGCTCTCTAACACGCTCTTCTCCTCTCTAACACTTCTCTCTCTACTACGCTCATCTCTAACACCTCTCTAACTACGCTCTCTCTCTAACTACGCTCTCTCTAACACGCTTAAACGCTCTCTAAAGCTTCTAACCACGCTCTCTCTCTAACACGCTTCTCTCTATCACATCGCTCTCTAACACGCTCTCTCTAACACGCTCTCTCTAACACGCTTCTCAACACGTCTCCTAACACGCTCTCTAACACTCGCTCTTCTGCTCTAACACGCTCTCTCTCTAACACGCTCTCTCTCTAACACGCTCTCTCTCTAACTACGCTCTCTAACACGCTCTCTAACACGCTCTCTCACTCTCTCTCTAACACGCTCTCTAACACGCTGTCTAACACGTCTCTAACTCGCTCTCTCTCTAACACGTCTCTCTCTAACACCTCTCTCTAATCCACGCTCTCTAACACTCTCTCTCTACCCTCTCTCTAACTCGCGCTCTCTAACACGCTCTCTTTCTCTCTAACACGCTCTCTCTAAAGCTCTCTCTTAACACGCTCTCTCTCTAACTCTCTAACATCGCTCTCTCTAACACTCTCTCTCTCTCTCTCTCTCTAACACGCTCTCTCTCTCTAACACGTCTTCTCTCTCTCTAACACTCTGCTCTCTCTCTCTAACACGCTCTCTCTTCCTCTCTAACACGCTCTCTCTCTCTAACGCTCTCGCTTTCTTTCTCTCTCTAACATCGTCTCTCTCTAACACGCTTCTCTCTCTAACCACCGCTCTCTCTCTCTCTAACACGCTCTCTCCTCACATCGCTCTCTCTAACACGCTCTCTAACACTCTTCTAACACGCTTCTCTAACACGCTCTCTCTCTTCAACACGCTCCTCTCTCTCTCTAACACGCTCTCTCTAACACGCTCCTCTCTAACACGCTCTCTTCTAACATCGCTCTCTCTAACTACAGCTCTCTCTCTAACACGCTCTCTCTCTCTAACGGCTCTCTCCTCTAACACGCTCTCTCTCTCTAACATTACTCCTCTACGCCTCTCTTCTAACACGCTTTCTCTCTCTCTAACACGCTTCTCTCTACGCCTCTAACACGCTCTCTCTCTAACACGCTCTCTCTCTAACACGCTCTCTAACACACTCTCTCTCTCTAACTACGCTCTTCTCTCTAACACGCTCTCTCTAACACCTCTCTAACACGCTCTCTCTAACACGCTCTCTCATAACACGCTCTCTCCACGCTTCTAAAGCTCCTCTCTAACACGCTCTCTCTCTAACACTGCTTCTCTCTCTCTAACACTCATCTAACACGCCCTCTAACCTCTCTAACACTCAACACCTCTCTAACCTCTAACACGCTCTCTCGCTCTCTAATACGCTCTCTCTAACACCTCTCTAACTACGCTCTCTAACACGCTCTCGCTCTCTAACACGCTCTCCTCTCTTTCTCTAACGCGCTCTCTCTCTAACACGCCTCTCTCACGCTTCTCTACTCTCTAACCTCTCTCTAACACGCTCTCTCTCTCTAACACGCTCTCTCGCTCTCTAACACGCTCTCTCTCTCTCTAACACTGTCTCTCTCTCTCTAACACTGTCTCTCTCTCTAACACTGTCTCTCTCTCTAACACTGTCTCTCTCTCTAACACTGTCTCTCTCTAACTCACATTCCAGTCCAGTGAGGTGACGTCTTTGTTGCTGGGTACGTCCTGGCCCCCCTCCCGTATACAGTGTCTCAGCACCAGCTGGGTGGAGCTGCCCGTGCCATTCTCACACAGGTTCCAGATCCGCGCCGTCGAGTCCCCAGACCTGCGCACACACACTCAAGAGTTACACACTGTCGTCTAACGTAGCCTAAAACCACAGTAATGTCTGACTATGTAGATTGTATTATACGGTGCGTAGGATTAAATTATATGCGCGAGTACAAAACACCCAAATAAACATTATTTCACTTAAGGTTACCACCAGCAACCTGTTGGAAACTTCCTTGACTAAGTTCTGCCCATCAAAATGTAGGTCAATGCATACTTCTCCAGACTACCAATGCTGTATGAAGGGGGATTTTACTTTATGAGCAGAAATCATTTATCTTTAGGCTATGTCCCTTCTCTGTAAAGAGAAAGAGAGTGAAAGGGACAGACAGAGACGTAGGACAGACCGTGAAACAGAAGGACAGAGAAGTAGGACAGATCGTGAAACAGAAGGAGAGAGAAGTAGGACAGATCGTGAAACAGAAGGACAGAGAAGTAGGACAGATCGTGAAACAGAAGGACAGAGAAGTAGGACAGATCGTGAAACAGAAGGAGAGAGAAGTAGGACAGATCGTGAAACAGAAGGACAGAGAAGTAGGACAGATCGTGAAACAGAAGGACAGAGAAGTAGGACAGACCGTGAAACAGAAGGACAGAGAAGTAGGACAGACCGTGAAACAGAAGGACAGAGAAGTAGGACAGATCGTGAAACAGAAGGACAGAGAAGTAGGACAGACACCGAAAGAGAAAGATATAAGGGTTTGTTCTGTACCCGGAGGCGAGCAGGTCATTGACGGGGTTCCAGGCACAGATGAACACCTCTGACTCGTGGCCCCTCAGCACCATGGCCTTGTTCTGGGGGATCTCCACATCCCGGTCCACCTCCATCATCTCTGCATGGTGGTCTGGGGGAGGGGAGACACCATAGAGTTAGATAGGGGACTCATCTTTGTATCAAACATCTTATATCCATCTAGAGTCCTCTATCTATCTCTAGGCGAGAAACACAGATCAGAAGTCTTGGGCTGCGTCCGAGTCAACCAATTCTGCACTTGCACATTCCTCCATCATTTAAATGCGTAGGATTGATGTAAGCATTGGCTGATGGAGTTTCCACCACTGTTAAATCCATGACCGGAGCTTGTCGAAGAGCAGCTAAACCTACGCTAGTGTTAGTAGGGATGATTTGGAGATGGAAAAGTTACAACCGTCTCCACCGTACGTTGTGCATTAAACTCAGAGGTGTGAGGCCTATGTACTGTAAATCAGTTGTACAGTTATGGCAATGTTCACTATTATGAATGTAAACATGGAAAAATAACAAAAGAGGTGTGATAATGAAAGGTTCTGCTCACTGGCTAAGCCATGGGCGCCGTTTTCCTCGCCGTTGGCAGCGGTGCCCCCCTCTCCGTTCTTGGCACCGCCAGGCTGGAGGCCCTGGGTGCCGCTGGTGCTGCCCGCCTGCTGCTGCTGGGCCAGCTTTTCCCTGTAGGCCTGCTGCCGCGTCTGCACCACGTCGGGCATAACCGCGTCGATCAGGGACAGCGACTCGATGGGCCGCCCGTCAAAAAGAGTGCCATCCTGGGTGGCAACAAGACAGATGTTTGGGTTTTTACACATCTTCAGGTACTACTACTGATGGATGGGGCTGGGAATTGCCAGGGACCTCACGATATCATCACGATACTTAGGTGCCGATACGATATGTATTGCGATTCTCACAATTCTATATGTATAGTGATTCTATATGTATAGTGATTCTCATGATTCTATTTGTATTGTGATTCTATATGTAGTGATTCTCATGATTCTATTTGTATTGTGATTCTATATGTAGTGATTCTCATGATTCTATATGTATTGTGATTCTATATGTATTGTGATTCTCATGATTCTATATGTATTGTGATTCTATATGTATTGTGATTCTCATGATTCTATATGTATTGTGATTCTCATGATTCTATATGTATTGTGATTCTATATGTATTGTGATTCTCATGATTCTATATGTATTGTGATTCTATATGTGTTGTGATTCTATGGTGCGCTTTAATTGTGATTTGATGTTCCTAACATATTGCTCACTGTATGTCTGCTGCAGAGAGACAAGAGAGAACAAGCTATAGGATGAAAACTAGTTTTGGTGCAGGTACAGCCAACTAGCACTAGCTAACTACCTACAGTAGCAAAAATAATAATAAATACATTCACAAATCGATACTTGGGAGTCAAATATTGATATAATATTGTCCTAAAATAATATTGCGATATGTAACTGCATCGATTCCCCCCATCACTACAGGTGGGTGGTGATACAGGGTCAGATGTTTTTTAATTCCCCTAATGGTTAAAGGGGAATTCCACTCAAAAGTAGAAAATCGTTCTTTACCTTTGAATGTTTGAATTGATATGTCTAACATGCATCTTACCCAGAAACCTTTAGTCAAAATCTGTAGCAGAGCACTAGAGTTGATGATGTCATAGGACTAGGGGTAGATGTAATGTAATCCTACATTTGTGGTTGGAGCAACTTCTACCGTCTTACATTTAGGCAACTACAGGCTACATAGAGAAGGTATTGAGCACGGCAGCTAAACAGTCAATGTATACAGTCGTGGTCAAAAGTTTTGAGAATGACACAAATATTAATTTTCGCAAAGTCTGCTGCCTCAGTTTTTATGATGGCAATTTGCATATACTCCAGAATGTTATGAAGAGTGATCAGATTAATTGCAATTAATTGCAAAGTCCCTCTTTGCCATGAAAATGAACTTAATCCCCCAAAAACATTTCCACTACATTTCAGCCCTGCCACAAAAGGACCATCTGACATCATGTCAGTGATTCTCTCGTTAACACAGGTGAGAGTGCTGACGAGGACAAGGCTGGAGATCACTCTGTCATGCTGATTGAGTTAGAATTACAGACTGGAAGCTTTAAAAGGAGGATGGTGCTTTAAATCATTTTTCTGCAAGGAAACACGTACCGTCATCATTGCTTTGCACAAAAGGGGCTTGTTTTGTTTTGTTTTAGTCATTTCGAAGACGCTCTTATCCAGAGCGACTTACAGGAGCAATTAGAGTTAAGTGCCTTGCTCAAGGGCACATCAACAGATTTTTCACCTAGTTGGCTTGGGGATTAGAACCAGCGACCTTTCGGTTACTGGCACAACGCTCTTAACCACTAAGCTACCTGCCCCCCGGCTTCACAGGCAAGGATATTGCTGCTAGTAAGATTGCACCTAAATCAACCATTTATCGGATCATCAAGAACTTCAAGGAGAGAGGTTCAATTGTTGTGAAGAAGGCTTCAGGGCGCCCAAGAAAGTCCAGCAAGCACCAGGACAGTCTCCTAAAGTTGATTCAGCTGCGGGATCGGGGAACCACCAGTGCAGAGCTTGCTCAGGAATGGCAGCAGGCAGGTGTGAGTGCATTTGCACGCACAGTGAGGCAAAGACTTTTGGAGGATGGCCTGGTGTCAAGATGGGCAGCGAGGAAGCCACTTCTCTCCAGGAAAAACATCAGGGACAGACTGATATTATGCAAAAGGTACAGGGATTGGACTGCTGAGGACTGGGGTAAAGTCATTTTTTCTGATGAATCCCCTTTCCGATTATTTGGGGCATCCGGAAAAAAGCTTGTCCGGAGAAGACAAGGTGAGCGCTACCATCAGTCCTGTGTCATGCCAACAGTAAAGCATCCTGAGACCATTCATGTGTGGGGTTGCTTCTCAGCCAAGGGAGTGGGCTCACTCACAATTTTGCCTAAGAACACAGCCATGAATAAAGAATGGTACCAACACATCCTCCGAGAGCAACTTCTCCCAACCATCCAAGAACAGTTTGGTGACGAACAATGCCTTTTCTAGCATGATGGAGCACCTTGCCATAAGGCAAAAGTGATAACTAAGTGGCTCGGGGAACAAAACATCGACATTTTGGGTCCATGGCCAGGAAACTCCCCAGACCTTAATTCCATTGAGAACTTGTGGTAAATCCTCAAGAGGCGGGTGGACAAACAAAAACCCACAAATTCTGACAAACTCCAAGCATTGATTATGCAAGAATGAGCTGCCATCAGTCAAGATGTGGCCCAGAAGTTAATTGACAGCATGCCAGGGCGGATTGCAGAGGTCTTGAAAAAGAAGGGTCAACACTGCAAATATTGACTCTTTGCATAAACTTAATGTAATTGTCAATAAAAGCCTTTGACACTTACGGAATGCTTGTAATTATACTTCAGTATACCATAGTAACATCTGACAAAAATATCTAAAACCACTGAAGCAACAAACTTTGTGAAGACCAATACTTGTGTCATTCTCAAAACTTTTGACCACGACTGTAGGAAAGTTAGTGGTTAGCGTGGCGTACAGTCAGTAAATAGGCAAGTTAGCATTGAGGGTACTGACCTCGTTGATGCTGACCTCTGCCTCCACGTACTGCAGGCCCTTCTGGATGATGGAGATGAGGGCAGCAGGGGGAACCAGGGCTCCGTTGATGTTGGACTGGCTGATGTGGCTCTCTATGCCAAAGGTGAACGCCGAGTGGGAGAAGCCTGGCAGAGGGATGGATAGAGAGGGGGAGAGGGATGGAGAGAGTGGGGGAGAGGGATGGAGAGAGAGGGGGAGAGGGATGGAGAGAGAGGGAGAGAGGGATGGAGAGAGTGGGGGAGAGGGATGGAGAGAGAGGGGGAGAGGGATGGAGAGAGGGGGAGAGGGATGAGAGAGAGAGGGGGAGAGGGATGAGGGAGAGAGAGAGAGAGGGGAGAGGGATGGAGAGAGAGGGGGGAGAGGGATGAGAGAGGGGAGAGGGATGAGAGAGGGGGGAGAGGGATGGAGAGAGAGGGGGAGAGGGATGGAGAGAGAGGGGGAGAGGGATGGAGAGAGAGGGGGAGAGGGATGGAGAGAGAGGGGGAGAGAGGGATGAGAGAGGGGGAGAGGGATGGAGAGAGAGTCTGGTCATAATGACATAATTTCAACCAGTGTCTGGTCATAATGACATCATTTCAACCAGTGTCTGGTCATAATGACATCATTTCAACCAGTGTCTGGTCATAATGACATCATTTCAACCAGTGTCCGGTCATAATGACATCATTTCAACCAGCTTCGCCCGCTGGGTAGCACTCAGTTAAGATTCCTTTTGAGGATTATGGTGGTCGAAATAGTCGATAGATTAAGCATTTTCCCTGCTTTTCAGATAGATAAATTGCAGATCTGACAATGGAAAATGGTCCAAATAGAAATGTTCAAAGGGCGAGACACTTCATTTCCGGAGCTGACTACTGCACAAAGTATATGAGAAGATGTAGGTCTGTCTTACCCGACTCTTGCAGGTATCTGTACACCAGGAAGTTGACCTCATCACTGCTAATGCTCATTTTTAATCCTGGTGGTTAAACCATGGGGTCAGCGCAGGATAGGAGCCTAGGGAGAGTGAGAGACAGGCACAGTTACAACACATAGCCTGACTAAATATTAATATAATAATATGCCATTTAGCAGACGCTTTTATCCAAAGCGATTTACAGTCGTGCGTGCATACATTTTTGTGTATGGGTGGTCCCGGGGATCGAACCCACTACCTTGGCGTTACAAGCGCCGTGCTCTACCAGCTGAGCTACAGAGGACCACAGATGCTGTATACTCCTATTATACTCAGACACATTAACAGATTGAACAGACATGTCAATGAACCCAGTAGCTTCGTCAGTTTTGAACATTTGAACACTTGCCCATGGATTACATCTTACCAATACACTGATTAGTAACTAAGTATCTAGTTGGAACTGAGCTTGCTTTTGAACTTGGTAGTAGTCTTGGCAAGTGGCAACATTGACTTTCAACACGGAGCGTAGGTTGTAAATGCATAGTAGATCCTTGCAAACAGGGGATGTAATTCCCAAGTCAATTAAAAAAGGTGTAAAAAGACAATGAACTCCCAACGGATGATGAAATAAGGCCTTTTGATCCCTCACCTTGACCGACCTGCTTTGGGCCAATTTCATACCACTCTGTGGCTACAGCCACAGCAATCATCACTTGGCAGAACAATCATGGAGTTGAATTCCTCTTTGGTGGGTTGTGGAGTGATCCCCATCCTGGCCCTTAGGCAAGGCACTAGTTTCCATTCATTAACCCCCACAACTGGAAATCATTACTGAGACCTCCTTAAGAGGGTAGGCTAATTCTTGTGGACAAAACCACTGGGGGAAAGGAAATGGGGGGGGGGGTTCAGGAATAACAGCCAGCATAGTTTGTATCCCTGCCGCGTATTTATTCAAGCAAACCCACACACTGTTTAAACAGGACTGTGGAAATAAACAGGGACGTGGACAATGGCTGGACTGGAACTTCCAGCGCTCTGTCATGTCAGCCCACTAAAAAGACAATCAGACCAGAAATTAGATCCAATGCTAATCAAATCAAGAGAGCCTTGGACTCTGGCGAATGACGATGCACTTCATGGCGCAGACGGAATCATGACAATGTTGGGAGTGGAATCGCGTTGCACAAGCGACAATATAATTATACTAAATTATGCAAATTAACCTATAGACCAATAAGCATGACCAGTCAAATGTATTTTTGATGGCGAACCGGTTAACCATTAACACCCCTAGATTGTGTACAAGCCTCTCAGTCAGCTATAGTATACTGTAGTTTCTACTGTATCGCACCTCCTTTCACACAAGGCCCAAGGACAGCACTCCCTCTCTGAACACGGGGCCCAAGGACAGCACTCCCTCTCTGAACACGAGGCCCAAGGACAGCACTCCCTCTCTGAACACGGGGCCCAAGGACAGCACTCCTCTCTCTGAACACGGGGCCCAAGGACAGCACTCCCTCTCTGAACACGGGGCCCAAGGACAGCACTCCCTCTCTGAACACGGGGCCCAAGGACAGCACTCCCTCTCTGAACACGGGGCCCAAGGACAGCACTCCCTCTCTGAACACGGGGCCCAAGGACAGCACTCCCTCTCTGAACACGGGAGCCCAAGGACAGCACTCCCTCTCTGAACACGGGGCCCAAGGACAGCACTCCCTCTCTGAACACGGGCCCAAGGACAGCACTCCTCTCTCTGAACACGGGGCCCAAGGACGGCACTCCCTCTCTGAACACGGGCCCAAGGACAGCACTCCCTCTCGGAACACGGGGCCCAAGGACAGCACTCCCTCTCTGAACACGGGGCCCAAGGACAGCACTCCCTCTCTGAACACGAGGCCCAAGGACAGCATTCCCTCTCTGAACACGAGGCCCAAGGACAGCACTCCCTCTCTGAACACGAGGCCCAAGGACAGCACTCCCTCTCTGAACACGGGGCCCAAGGACAGCACTCCCTCTCTGAACACGGGGCCCAAGGACAGCACTCCCTCTCTGAACACGGGGCCAAAGGACAGCACTCCCTCTCTGAACACGGGGCCCAAGGACAGCACTCCCTCTCTGAACACGGGGGCCCAAGGACAGCCTCCCTCTCTGAACACGGGGCCCAAGGACAGCACTCCCTCTCTGAACACGGGGCCCAAGGACAGCACTCCCTCTCTGAACACGGGGCCCAAGGACAGCACTCCCTCTCTGAACACGGGCCCAAGGACAGCACTCCCTCTCTGAACACGGGGCCCAAGGACAGCACTCCCTCTCTGAACACGGGGCCCAAGGACAGCACTCCCTCTCTGAACACGGGGCCCAAGGACAGCACTCCCTCTCTGAACACGGGGCCCAAGGACAGCACTCCCTCTCTGAACACGGGGCCCAAGGACAGCACTCCCTCTCTGAACACGGGGCCCAAGGACAGCACTCCCTCTCTGAACACGGGCCCAAGGACAGCACTCCCTCTCTGAACACGGGGCCCAAGGACAGCACTCCCTCTCTGAACACGGGGCCCAAGGACAGCACTCCCTCTCTGAACACGGGGCCCAAGGACAGCACTCCCTCTCTGAACACGGGGCCCAAGGACAGCACTCTCTCTAGGGTTGTCACACTACCAGTATCGCAAAACTCAGAGGTATCGTGGCAAGGAAACAAAACATGAAGCGGACACAATGTGCTGAGGAAAACAGTCCTAATGTTGGATACAAACAGCCTTATGTTGTCACCCAGAATCACGTTTATTTTCCAAACTATAGCACAATACTTTACATACAGGTTTTTAAAGGACCAAATAGTTTTGTCAGCTTTGTGTTTTCCTGCCATGGAAAATCAGGTATCGTAGTATCGCAATACTGGTATCGTGACAACCCTACGTTCTCTGAACACGAGCCCCAAGGATAGCACTCTCTCCCTGAACACGAGGCCCAAGGCTATGAGTGTGAATGAATTAACCCAGCACAGCACAGTTTGTACTGCACATTCCATCCATAACTCACAGCCGGGGCCTCGAGAGTGAATGTGCGGGAAATCATGTCAGCTACAGCTCAACAAGCCAGATTACAACGGGTTGAGGCGTTTACTAATTGTACCGATGTGTATTCCTATTCCCCCACCTAAATATTTACAGCATTCGGGGGACGGAAAGTGTTTCTTTTTC
Source organism: Coregonus clupeaformis (assembly GCF_020615455.1). Classification (NCBI taxonomy): domain Eukaryota; kingdom Metazoa; phylum Chordata; class Actinopteri; order Salmoniformes; family Salmonidae; genus Coregonus; species Coregonus clupeaformis. The sequence continues at coordinate 9,722,454 of NC_059205.1, read as the reverse complement.
CAACTGTGCCGCTTCGAGGTCGTACCACAAGTCAGTTGGGTCATGGAGGGCGAATATGACTCACTGGGGTGAGTTCTTTGTCTCTCTGTTTGACGTGCACTGAAGTAAAGGCCTCAACCCCAGAGTCCTGACATGTTGTCGGGGGCATGACTGTGCCTGCAGACTCCTCTCCTGCTCCTTCACTACAGTTGACTATCTAATTTTTTTATTTATTTTTATTTAAAAACCCAAAGTTCACAGAGCGGATGAGAAAGGACTAAGTTGATGTAAAGTGACACTATGGGATATCCTTAAATTAACTCTGCATCCTGGTAGTCCAGGTCTGAGCCAAAGTATGGAGAAAGTCATCCTTACAATGCACTCTGCAGGCAAGTCAAAGTGTTATCCTGCGATAACCACTGTGCTTTCTAATATACTATATTGGACAAAAGCACAACTTGTGTGTTGCTTCTCAGGGACCTACGTAGGCTATTACATGCGATGATGTCAGCCCTAGACTACTCACCATGTGATCTAGTGTCTTTCAGAAGCTCATTGCTCCACCGTCCAGAGGAGGAACTCCGCAATCTAGGAACGAAGACAGGGGAAGAATAATGACACTGTTGTTCATGTTGACCCTCTCGGAGTCAGTACATGAGAGTGAAACCTTGAGTATACTGTTTAAAAGTATATAGCGTGGAAAGAGGACGACGCTATCATATATATATTTTTTTTTTTACCTTTATTTAACTACAAGTCAGTTAAGAACAAATTCTTATTTACAATGACGGCCAAACCCTGACAACGCGGGGCCAATTGTGCACCGCCCTATGGGACTCCCAATCACGTACGGTTGTGATACAGCCTGGAATCGAACCAGGGTCTGTAGTGACGCCTCTAGCACTGAGATGCAGTGCTACTCGGGAGCACTGACACTGTTATTTCATAGCAACGTCAGAGTTCATGATTATCCATGACAACTGGGACATAAAAATCCCAGTGCATCGATATTACCTGCCAGTGCTGTATGGGAGTTGTGAGGGAAATGTAGCAGTGCCTATGTAGGCAGATTGAGGAAAGAGTTAAGAGCCGACTGGCCAGGAGGGTTGTGTCACTCACTATACTATCAGGGAAACTGGGTCAGCAGTGTTGAAGCCAAAAACAGCCGAAGGACCTTTGTGCTACAAGTGCCCTAGTGGGAGAATGCTAGCAGACTGGGGAGAATTATTACTACAGTACACGAGGACTGTGCATAGTAGTGTACCTTGAAAATGTGTGTTGAATTTTATATGTGTAGCCATGTAGCCTACAACATGGTAGTTCTCAATTATTGAAAGGGCTATGATTTCGTTTCTATAACTTAGTCTTCGTTTTCTTGACACCTAGCTAGAAGGTTGAAGAATTTGATAGCAAGTCTTCCAAATCATATGTTAGTGTTTGTGTAGACTATAGTGGGATGTTGGTTCCACACTCAACAAAAACACTTGGTAGTGTATTTGATGGACTTTTGCAATGGTGCTACAAACCATTAATACCGCCATTTCCTATCGCTTCGCCTCTATTTGAAAATACAACGCTTGAATGAGATAGACTAGCCATCTGACAGAGCCGTTCCCTACTACAGTAGTTAACGAACTCTTCCCTTTAACTGTACAAAAGTCACTAATGAGTTGGGAGTGAGTTTAAACAGTGGATACCTAGCTAACGTTATTTCCCGTGGTGGCCTAATAGAACATTTCTACTTGATATCAAAGATCTGACTATTCCCTACTCATTATTATAATGGTCTAAAATGGGAGGTTGAGCCCTGGCCACACGGCAATTTCTATTTCTTTAACCACCCAGTTAGCAAAAGTCCCCCACTCCTGAAACATAAGGACCGACTAGTAGTAGAGGCAGAAGACTGCTAACATTAGCACACTGGTAGCTAACTAATTGAGGTCAATGACTAGTTAACACAAATTACTATCGGTAACTTAAATAACATTAGTTAACTAACTAACTGCGTCATTTAAAATGTAATCTAACGTATAACCTTAGCTAATATAACAGAAACTAATTCATCTAGCCAAACTATTACGGTCTGTCACCTAGCTAGTTAGCTAATGTGTTAACTAGCTAGCGTTATGTCAACAGGCTAAGCTATTTTAGCTAACTGGCAAGCTAGCGCGGAGAACACAAAGCCCATCCCCCACACGGTTGTTAGCAAATGAGGCTAAGCTACCGTTAGTGATAAACTAAGTTAGCTAGCTAGCCTGAGCACCGCGACGTGTTTTTTTTCGCTCGCCACACTCCCCTGCCCATGAGGCATTGCTACAGGACTTAGCGCTAGCTAGCTACAGTAACGTAGTTGTTTCAAATACAAAAGGGCATTCCCTTTGAAAGGGGTCACAATATGTTGCATTTATTCCTATGTTCCAACAACAAATAAAAAACATACGATTCGGTCTTATATGACATTTCCTGCTAAACACTAACAGTAGCGAGCTAGGCTAGCTAGGTAGCTGCTCTTTCAAAATGTCCCCATAATCCAGTACCTACTTTGTCTGAAATCTTTTGATAGATGGTTTCCGCTGTAATCCCCGTGTTAAAGCTAAATCATGTTATACATTTCAAAATATTGCAAAATTGATACCTCAAGGAAACTAATGAACATTTTAAAGATAATAGCTAGATACAGAGCCAGGCGGTTCGAAGCCAACGGCTTCACACGCAACAGTAACGTGACTTTCCCTACAAAAATGGGCAGTCCTGGCAGCTTGCTAGAGTATTTCCAAACGTCACTCATTGTAGCGGAGTACACAAAGCATAGTTATGAGAGTGTACAGGAAATGTGTTTCCTACCATTCAACCAGTGGTGTAGTGCTATTTTTTTTATTACGTCATCATTTCTCAATCAAGTTTGAATGGGCAGATGTAGAATATTATGCGGCGTTCAAAACAACTCGGAACTCAGAACTGGGAACTCGGAAATCTCCGAGTTCCGACTTCAGTGTGTTCAAAACAACTGGAAACGTGGAAAAAAACGAGCTGCTACTGGGAAAATCGATTTGAACGATCAATTCAATTTCAATTCAAAGGGATTTGTTGGCATGGGAAACATATGTTTACATTGCCAAAGCAAGTGAAATAGATAATAGACAAAGTGAAATAAACAATCACAAATAAATAGTAAACATTACAAATTACATTCACAAAAGTTACAAAGGAATATAAACATTTCAAATGTCATAGTATGGGTATATACAGTGTTGTAAGGATGTGCAAATAGTTAAAAGTACAAAAGGGAAAATAAATAAACATAAATATGGGTTGTATTTACAATGGTTTTTGTTCTTCACTGGTTGCCCTTTTCTTCTGGCAACAGGTCACAAATCCTACTGCTGTGATGGCACACTGTGGTATTTCACCCAATAGATATGGGAGTTTATCAAAATTGTATTTGTTTTCAAATTCTTTGTGGGTCTGTGCAATCTAAGGAAAATATGTGTCTCTGATAAGGTCATACATTTGGCAGGAGGTTAGGAAATGCAGCTCAGTTTCCACTTCATTTTGTGGCAGTGTGCACATAGCCTGTCTTCTCTTGAGAGCCAGGTCTGCCTACGGTGACCTCTCTCAATAGCAAGGCTATGCAGTGGTGAAAAAAGTATCAAATTGTGATACTTGAGTAAAATAATTGATACCTTAATAGAAGTTACTCAAGTTAAGGTTAAAGTCACCCAGTAAAATACTACTTGAGTAAAAGTCTAAAAGTATTTGATTAAAAATAAACTTAAGTATCAAAAGTAAGGGTAATTGCTAAAATATACTTAAGTATCAAAAGTAAAAGTATAAATCATTTATAATTCCTTATATTAAGCAAAGCAGACGGCACCATTTTCTTGTTTTAACATTTTATGTTTTTTTGTTAATTCTTTCCAATGTGTCAAGTAATTATCTTTTTGTTTTCTCATGATTTGGTTGGGTCTAATTGTGTTGCTGTCCTGGGGCTCTGTGGGGTCTGTTTGTGTTTGTGAACAGAGCCCCAGGACCAGCATGTTTAGGGGGCTCTTCTCCAGGTTAATCTCTCTGTAGGTGATGGCTTTGATATGGAAGATTTGGGAATCGCGTTAGGCGGTTGTAGAATTTAACGGCTCTTTTCTGGATTTTGATAATTAGCGGGTATCGGCCTAATTCTGCTCTGCATGTATTATTTGGTGTTTTACGTTGTACATGGAGGATATTTTTGCAGAATTCTGCATGCAGAGTCTCAATTTGGTGTTTGTCCCATTTTGTGAATTCTTGGTTGATGAGCGGACACAAGATCTCACAACCATAAAGGGCAGTGAGTTGATGTTTAGGCCGAGGTATGTATCGTTTTTGTGTGCTCTAGGGCAATGGTGTCTAGATGGAATTTGTATTTGTGGTCCTGGCAACTGGACCTTTTTTGGAACACCATTATTTTTGTCTTACTGAGATTTACTGTCAGGGCCCAGGTCTGACAGAATCTGTGCAGAAGATCTAGGTGCTGCTGTAGGCCCTCCTTGGTTGGGGACAAAAGCACCAGATCATCAGCAAACAGTAGACATTTGACTTCAGATTCTAGTAGGGTGAGGCCGGGTGCTGCAGACTGTTCTAGTGCCCTCGCCAATTCGTTGATAGATATATTGAAGAGGGTGGGGCTCAAGCTGCATCCCTGTCTCACCCAACGGCCCTGTGGAAAGAAATGTGTGTCTTTTTTTTGCCAATTTTAACTGCACACTTGTTGTTTGAGGATTTTCCCAAGGTTACTGTTGACGCATATCCCACGGTAGTTATTGAGGTCAAATTTGTCTCCACTATTGTGGATTGGGGTGATCAGTCCTTGGTTCCAAATATTGGGGAAGATGCCAGAGCTGAGGATGTATATTTTATCATTCCATTAAGGATACCATCAACACCACAGGCCTTTTTGTGTTCTAGAGCTCAGACTTTCTGAACTGAAGATCACTGACGTCATGATTTGACCTCGTATTTTTCAGAGTGCCCAGTTGTTTTGAACGTGGCATCTTTATAGAATACGCATAAAATGCATCCTCCAATTGCAATGGCTGCCTATGCACACAGATATTATCTCAAGAAAATTTTCAATTTTAAACACCCTAAAACACCAAGTTAGGCATACCATCATACCGGGGCCCCGTGTAGCTCAGTTGGTAGAGCATTGCGCTTGCAACGCCAGGGTTGTGGGTTCGTTTTCCACGGGGGGCCAGTATGAAAAAATGTATGCACTCACTAACTGTAAGTCGCTCTGGATAAGAGTGTCAGCTAAATGACTAAAATGTAAATCATCAAAATAGGCCATCATCACTGTCAATCGTGAATGATAATAGAGCTCGCCAGTTTGTAGTCCTAAAAACCAGAAATGAGTTACCTCTGGTTCATTCAGCCATTCCTATGGGGAAAATGAATAGGGAAAGAATAGAGTTTGGGATAAATGCCAAAAGTAAGGTCTGAGGTTAACACAAGCTTATGAGATCTTACAGGCTACATTTTGTTCTATGTTATAATATCAGTCAGTTAACATGACCTTTATGAATTATGAAGCCTTTATGTGCCTTGTGTTTTTTTTAAATAAACATAAAGACTTCAGAATTCACAAAAAGTGATGTTTGCTGATGAAGATTATCTCATAGAACAAAACTTATAAGATCTCCTAAGCCTGTGTTTACCACAGACCTTATTTTCTGTGTTTATCCAAAAGCTCCAAAAATTCCATTAATTTCTCTGTAGGCATTGTCCAACAAACCATGTTGGAGTTAGTGCCTACAAAAAGACACCATTACTATTTCTCTCTATTCTTCACGTTTTACAGGTGAAATGTCCGAACTGCGTCTGCTTGCCAATCATTTGATCTCAATCAGTTTCATGGGAATATGCATTTAGAGCGTCTTCAGTTACTGTTCTGTGAGCGAATTAGAGCAGATGATGTTAACTATTAGCCTTTCTTGTATTTTGTTTCAATCAAAGCATACAGTATATCCTGCCTATTGGCACGTGCTGTTGAGTTCATAGACCTACTATGCTATTATATTTGGGTCTGTTATGTAAAATACTGTCATTATTATGTGAACTTGCGGGACATTGATTCAGCTTCAGAAATAATTTCCCAGAAATATTTTACCAGCTTCATATATTCTCAAATTACAAAAAGCTCCGGCAGCACTACATCCCTCCATTCAACCCTCAATAAATTAATAAAGACTCAAATGTTAGGTAAACCAATATTTCATTAATAATTGAGATAATTAGATGCCATTCACTTCCTGTCAATGTATATTTTATACAAACACAAACTTGAATTTGAATATATTAAAGGTGCAATATGCAGAAATCCTGGTTGCAAAAATTTGAAT